>NC_091470.1:22282353-22590320 GCF_036971445.1 Narcine bancroftii
TCCAGAACAATTCATTGATGCCATTGAATAGAATCTATTCTGTTGCTTCTATTTGAAAGAAGTGTGTTGTTTCTGTTCTGGTGTTAGACATAACATGGACGTCTGGAGCAGGCACCTTCTGTGATTAGCACACTGCCAAGTTGAAGTAAAACCCCAAATGCTGGAGAAAGTCGGTCTCCAGCATTGCCCTCCCCCCCCCCCCCACCAGTGCCAGGTGCCTTCATGGTCAGACACCTCTGTTTCATTTTCTGCCAATATGTCCTCTCCTTTCCCCCCCCCCCCCCAGAATCAAGGGCATCTTGCACTTCCCGCCTTATCAACCACATTTAACAAACTAAAATTAAAAGCTGTTCCCACCCCCCCCCCCAAGTTTCCCAAACAGACTGCTCCCTCCCGGGTTTGAATTCATTGCCGCCAACTTGGAAGTCAAGTCCTTGGCTCTATTCAAAATGGATGGAGAAGGGCGCTTGATTAGGATGGGAATCCAGAAATCCAGAGTTGTGGGGAGAAGGCAGGAGAATTGGGGGAGTAAATCAGCCATGATGGAATGGTAGGATGGACTTAATTAGCTTGATTTCACCCCTACATCTTGCAGTCACCCGTCTTCCCCCGATATTCACACACCCCTCCTCAGAACACCTTCCACGGCAACTGCAGGAGATACAACATGTATCCTTTTACCTTGGCTTTTCCCAGTGTCCCAGAGCAGAGGTGGAGTTCTGATTCACTTGCACTGCTTCCTGTTTAAGGCATATCACTTAGCACTGGAGATGTGGTCTCCTGTCCATTGAAGAAACGGAATGCAGATGAGGTGATCTCTTTGTGCAACACCTTTGTTCAATTCAATTGGGTGGCGTGGTTAGTATAGCCAGTGACCCGGCTTTGAACCCGACGCAGTCTGTAAGGAATTTATACATTCTTTCCGTGGGTTTCCTCCAGGTGCTCCAGTTTCCTCCCACCCTCCAAAAGCAAGCAGGGTTTGTAGGATATTGGTACATTTGGGCAGCATGTACTTGTGTACTGGAAGGGCCTGTTAATGTGCTGTGCCTCTAAATTTAATAAAAAATGTCCATGGATGGACCTCAGCTATCAGTTCCTTATTCCTTTCATTCTCATGTTTCCTTATGACATGGAAGATCACACAGCTCATTGAGCAACCCCACAACTCCCATTTCCACGTAACCTACTCTTTCCAAAAGCCTGTCAACTTTTAGGGCTAGCCACCCCAAAGGTTGTCAATGAATCTACTAGCTCAGTGGTTCTCCACATTTTTCCACTCACATACCACGTGAAGTAATCCTTATGCCATAAGTGCTCTGTGATTAGTAAGGGATTGCTTCACGTGGTATGTGAGTGGAAAGAAAAAGTTTGAAAACCACTGTTTTAATCGTACCTCATTGACTCGTTATGTGCACGGTTTCAGAACTCCATAGGAAATGGGCTAATGACAACTTTTCTCAAGCAAAATATTTCAATTGGGTCTTGTGCAGTGATTCTCAACCTTCCCACTACACCTTAAGCAATCCCTTACTAATCACAGAGCACCGACGGCATAGGGATTACATAAAGTGGTATGTGAGTGGAAGGGAAGGTTGAGAACCACTGTTGCTCATCTTTGAGGTGAAAGAGGAACTGGTGCACCCAGGAGAAACTCAAAACATTCATCACGAGGCCAGGAGCCAACGGACAATGGCCCATTCCCAGTCTGACTTCTGTTTTTGGCCTCGTGTATTGTTCTCACAAAGTTGAAATGGTTTTCTTTAATCTTGCCTCATCTATTGAGATAGGATTCAATGCTGAATTGAACTATTTCAGTTACTTGTCTTTCATGTTTGTCTCAGAACAGTTTTGATCGGAGCTCTCAGTTCTCATCTGCAATGTTAACTGCATTCTACTCTCTCTACATGACGTACAGTTTTTTGTTGGCTTCTCTTTTGCGAATGCTTTTGATTTACCTTAAGTCACTTTGTTTAATTTTTAAAGGATGTTGATGTTTTGGTTTTGAATGTCTACTCTAAACTAGACTGATGCATTGAGAGAGGGGAGCATTGAAGTTTTTTTTGAAAAGTAAATATCGCTGATAAGCCTGAATTTTAATTGTTCCAGCTGCCATTTAAAAGCTGGTGATCCCTTAAATCACTCTGGTCCTTGTGGTAAAAGCAATCCCGTGCCCTGTTGCAGATGACGTTTTGGTATATTTGAGAGTTTGGACGGCTGGTGATAGTATACGCATGTCTGTGGTCATTTACTTTCAAAGTGGTAGTTTTAGGGGTGCCAATTTGAAGTTTAATTTTGCAGTCAGGGTACCCGCAAGCCATGTTGCGGAGATAGTGAGAGATCCTGTATAGGGTAGTGGATGAAAGGCCTCATCCATATTTACAGTACTCTGTAGGACAGCTGTGCAAACTGGCCATGATCTTGCTTGGATCATGTTTGCTTGTTTGACCAGTGGTGCACAGGACAGGACAGACCTGTCACCACCACCACCCCCCCCCCCCCACCCCCATCGTGCAACGGTTATGGTGAAAATATTACAATTATCATTTAAAATGAAGAGTTTTGGCATGGCATTGTACCTTGCACTTTTGAGTTAGGGTTGGTTCAGGTTTGGGCTAGCAGTATAGTGTTGTAATTTATTTTGGAAAATCAAACTACTGACAGGAAAGACACAGAAGTGAAACCAACTGCTTTTTTTCCGAGTATTTAAATTTTGTTCCCATCTATTTTTACATTTCATACACAGATGGTGGTATGTTTTAAGTACATTAGATGAATGTCTATCCATATTTATGTGTTTCTGACAAGGTGGATTTGATTTGAGAAAGAACATGGTTTTTGGGGCTTCTGAAGAATTGGCTAGCTGAGGCAAAAGTAGGAAGTACTCGAGACTTCCTAGGAATTGCAGATTATGTCAACTCTTTGCTACACCCACACCCACGATGAGTAGGGACAGACCTGTCCCCACTGATAACACAGACCAGTGATGTCCAGGGTCAGACCTGTCCCCACTGATACCACAGACCAGTGATGTCCAGGGTCAGACCTGTCGCCACTGATACCACAGACCAGTGATGTCCAGGGTCAGACCTGTCCCCACTGATACCACAGACCAGTGATGTCCAGGGTCAGACCTGTCCCCACTGATACAAGAGTTCAGTGATGTCCAGGGTCAGACCTGTCGCCACTGATAACACAGACCAGTGATGTCCAGGGTCAGACCTGTCGCCACTGATACCACAGACCAGTGATGTCCAGGGTCAGACCTGTCCCCACTGATACCACAGACCAGTGATGTCCAGGGTCAGACCTGTCCCCACTGATACAAGAGTTCAGTGATGTCCAGGGTCAGATCTGTCCCCACTGATACAAGAGTCCAGTGATGTCCAGGTCAGAACTGTCCCCACTGATACAAGAGTCCAGTGATGTCCAGGGTCAGACCTGTCCTACTGATACCACAGTCCAGTGATGACCAGGGTCAGACCTGTCCCCACTGATACCACAGACTGGTGATGTCCAGGGTCAGACCTGACCTACCCATACCGCAGACCATTGATGTCCAGGGACAGACCTGACCTTACCCATACCACAGACCATTGATGTCCAGGGTCAGACCTGACCCTACCCCATACCGCAGACCATTGATATCCAGGGACAGACCTGACCCTACCCATACCGCAGACCATTGATGTCCAGGGTCAGACCTGACCCTACCCATACCGCAGACCATTGATGTCCAGGGACAGACCTGACCCTACCCATACCACAGACCAGTGATGTCCAGGGTCAGACCTCACCCTACCCATACCGCAGACCATTGATGTCCAGGGTCAGACCTGACCCTACCCATACCGCAGACCATTGATGTCCAGGGTCAGACCTGACCCTACCCATACAGCAGACCAATGATGTCCAGGGTCAGACCTGTCCTACTGATACCACAGTCCAGTGATGTCCAGGGTCAGACCTGTCCCCACTGATACCACAGACCATTGATGTCCAGGGTCAGACCTGACCTACCCATACCGCAGACCATTGATGTCCAGGGACAGACATGACCCTACCCATACCGCAGACCATTGATGTCCAGGGACAGACCTGACCCTACCCATACCGCAGACCATTGATGTCCAGGGTCAGACCTGACCCTACCCATACCACAGACCAGTGATGTTCAGACCCAGACCTGACCCTACCCATACAGCAGACCAGTGATGTCCAGGGTCAGACCTGTCCTACTGATACCACAGTCCAGTGATGTCCAGGGTCAGACCTGTCCCCACTGATACCACAGACCATTGATGTCCAGGGTCAGACCTGACCTACCCATACCGCAGACCATTGATGTCCAGGGTCAGACCTGACCCTACCCATACCACAGACCAGTGATGTTCAGACCCAGCCCTGACCCTACCCATACAGCAGACCAGTGATGTCCAGGGTCAGACCTGTCCTACTGATACCACAGTCCAGTGATGTCCAGGGTCAGACCTGTCCCCACTGATACCACAGACCATTGATGTCCAGGGTCAGACCTGACCTACCCATACCGCAGACCATTGATGTCCAGGGTCAGACCTGACCCTACCCATACCACAGACCAGTGATGTTCAGACCCAGCCCTGACCTACCCATACCGCAGACCATTGATGTCCAGGATCAGACCTGACCCTACCCATACCACAGACCAGTGATGTTCAGACCCAGCCCTGACCTACCCATACAGCAGACCAGTGATGTCCAGGGTCAGACCTCACCCTACCCATACCGCAGACCAGTGATGTCCAGGGTCAGACCTCACCCTACCCATACCGCAGACCAGTGATGTCCAGGGTCAGACCTCACCCTACCCATACCGCAGACCAGTGATGTCCAGGGTCAGACCTGACCCTACCCATACCACAGACCAGTGATGTTCAGACCCAGCCCTGACCTACCCATACCGCAGACCATTGATGTCCAGGGTCAGACCTGACCCTACCCATACCACAGACCAGTGATGTTCAGACCCAGCCCTGACCTACCCATACAGCAGACCAGTGATGTCCAGGGTCAGACCTCACCCTACCCATACCGCAGACCAGTGATGTCCAGGGTCAGACCTCACCCTACCCATACCGCAGACCAGTGATGTCCAGGGTCAGACCTCACCCTACCCATACCGCAGACCAGTGATGTCCAGGGTCAGCCCTCACCCTACCCATACCGCAGACCAGTGATGTCCAGGGTCAGACCTCACCCTACCCATACCGCAGACCAGTGATGTCCAGGGTCAGACCTCACCCTACCCATACCGCAGACCAGTGATGTCCAGGGTCAGACCTCACCCTACCCATACCGCAGACCAGTGATGTCCAGGGTCAGACCTCACCCTACCCATACCGCAGACCAGTGATGTCCAGGGTCAGACCTCACCCTACCCATACCGCAGACCAGTGATGTCCAGGGTCAGACCTGACCCTACCCATACCACAGACCAGTGATGTTCAGACCCAGCCCTGACCCTACCCATACAGCAGACCAGTGATGTCCAGGGTCAGACCTCACCCTACCCATACCGCAGACCAGTGATGTCCAGGGTCAGACCTGACCCTACCCATACCACAGACCAGTGATGTTCAGACCCAGCCCTGACCTACCCATACAGCAGACCAGTGATGTCCAGGGTCAGACCTCACCCTACCCATACCGCAGACCAGTGATGTCCAGGGTCAGACCTCACCCTACCCATACCGCAGACCAGTGATGTCCAGGGTCAGACCTCACCCTACCCATACCGCAGACCATTGATGTCCAGGACAGACCTGACCCTACCCATACAGCAGACCAGTGATGTTCAGACCCTGCCCTGACCTACCCATACCGCAGACCAGTGATGTCCAGGGTCAGACCTCACCCTACCCATACCGCAGACCAGTGATGTCCAGGGTCAGACCTGACCCTACCCATACCACAGACCAGTGATGTTCAGACCCAGCCCTGACAGACCCAGCCCTGACCTACCCATACCGCAGACCATTGATGTCCAGGGTCAGACCTGACCCTACTCATACCACAGACCAGTGATGTTCAGACCCAGCCCTGACCTACCCATACAGCAGACCAGTGATGTCCAGGGTCAGACCTCACCCTACCCATACCGCAGACCAGTGATGTTGTCCAGGGTCAGACCTCACCCTACCCATACCGCAGACCAGTGATGTCCAGGGTCAGACCTCACCCTACCCATACCGCAGACCAGTGATGTCCAGGGTCAGACCTCACCCTACCCATACCGCAGACCAGTGATGTCCAGGGACAGACCTGACCCTACCCATACCGCAGACCATTGATGTCCAGGGACAGACCTGACCCTACCCATACAGCAGACCAGTGATGTCCAGGGCCAGACCTGACCCTACCCATACCGCAGACCAGTGATGTCCAGGGTCAGACCTCACCCTACCCATACGCAGACCATTGATGTCCAGGGACAGACCTGACCCTACCCATACCGCAGACCATGATGTCCAGGGACAGACCTGACCCTACCCATACAGCAGACCAGTGATGTCCAGGGTCAGACCTGACCCTACCCATACCACAGACCAGTGATGTTCAGACCCAGCCCTGACCTACCCATACCGCAGACCATTGATGTCCAGGGACAGACCTGACCCTACCCATACCGCAGACCAGTGATGTCCAGGGTCAGACCTCACCCTACCCCATACCGCAGACCAGTGATGTCCAGGGTCAGACCTCACCCTACCCATACCGCAGACCAGTGATGTCCAGGGTCAGACCTCACCCTACCCATACCGCAGACCAGTGATGTCCAGGGTCAGACCTCACCCTACCCATACCGCAGACCATTGATGTCCAGGGACAGACCTCACCCTACCCATACCGCAGACCAGTGATGTCCAGGGTCAGACCTCACCCTACCCATACCGCAGACCAGTGATGTCCAGGGTCAGACCTCACCCTACCCATACCGCAGACCAGTGATGTCCAGGGTCAGACCTCACCCTACCCATACCGCAGACCAGTGATGTCCAGGGTCAGACCTCACCCTACCCATACCGCAGACCAGTGATGTCAGGGTCAGACCTCACCCTACCATACCGCAGACCATTGATGTCCAGGTCAGACCTCACCCTACCCATACCGCAGACCATTGATGTCCAGGGACAGACCTCACCCTACCCATACCGCAGACCAGTGTCATGAAAGACAGACCTGACCTTGCTGCACAGTCGTTGCATTTGCAACTGCGTGCGGAGGTTTCTGCCCTTGAGGTCGCATGTGAGTTGGATGTTCCCTGTTTTGTTGCTGAAATGACAGGACACAGCAGGGGTGGGGAAGTTTAGTGTTATGTGCGGCTGTATTGTGGACCCTCTGCCTGTGTGTGGATCTGAATGCTGCCCCATCTGATTGGAGAATGATGGCTGTTGGTGAAGGAGAGCAGCTGCAAAATGATTAAATAAACACTACATTTTAAATTACTTTATCATTGCTTAAAGCCTTTTCTTCCACCCCCACCCACCCACCCACCCAGAAACGATCAGATCAAACTTGCCAATCTTTTTTTAACTCGGCAGCAATATTGCACTTGGGCCTAATCTGCGAGCGACCTCTGTGGTCATTGGCTATTTCTCCTCAAATTTGGCAATTAGTTTTATTTCGAAACTAAGTTTTCAGGAGGAGTAACCTGGAAACCCGTCCTCAGCACTTCATGTGACTACCGTGTGTTTCTCAAAGCTGCTGGTGCAATTCAAGTCACGAGGGAAGTAATCATGAGATCCTTGTGCACGAAACATTCTTGCTGCAGCCAAACAGGGACTTTGTGACTAATAATTGGAGTAAGGACACATTAAATTGTTTTTAAAAAGATAATAAATATCCATGGTTTTCCATAGTGCAAGAAAAAAATATATGGAGTTATAAGAGACAAACATTTTTGTGGTATTGGAATAGTTCCATAATCAAATCAAGTTTATTGTCATTTGTATTGTCCAATACAACCCGGTCCTCGGTGCAAAACACAGGGACACACAACCAGACATAACTTGCATGCAGAAAATTAATATATATGCAGGACAAGTATTTCATCTATACAAATAAATAAATCAATGTTGTTTTGTGAATACGAGAGTTTCAGATGGTTAGTGTGAGCAGTCCCTTTAATCGTTCAGCGTCCTCACTGCCCGTGGGAAGAAGCTGTACCTCAGACTGGTGGCGCTGGCTCTGCTACTCCTGTATCTCTTCCTTGATGGGAGATGCTGAAAGATGCTGTATGTGGGCAGAAGGGGTCCTCCATGATTTTGCACGCCCTCTTCAGACAACGATCCAGGTAGAGGTCCCCCATCAGTGGGGGAGAGGGAGACTCCAGTGATATTCTCTGCCACTCTTATGGTCCTATGCAACTGTACTGCAGAGTGCAAAAGAGTTTTTCAAGAGCCTAGAGGTGCTGATCTTCCGGCTTCTGTACTCTCTCCCTGTCCTTTCTTTGAGCTGGAAAACCTGTGTTCGGGAATGGAAATGTCATTATGGACGTAGCCTGTTGCATATAAGACCCACCCCTTTTTCCCCAAAGAAAATCCCTGAAAAACTACCCGGGTCTTCAATGCGAAGTTGACAATTTGGAGAGCATGGTATTGCTTCCTGGCTGGCCCTGGTATCAAGGAAGGAGGAGGCCCCGGCTTCCTACCAGGTATTGCCGCCAGGGCCCTGTATCAGGGATAGCGGGATCCCCACTCCCCCCAGGGCCTGGGGCACCACTTGCTGCTGCCACTCCTAACCCTACCCTCCCCGAGTGCCACTGCTCCTAACCCTATCCCCCCCCCCCAAGCACTGCCGCTCCTAAACCCCAATCTCCGCTGCCGCTGCAACTATAAAAGTATACATACTTGTTCATCCTAGCGTTCGGTCTCAATGAAGCAACGCCAAGTAAAACATGGCGGTCACCAAGACTAGGTCTCATGAGTCCTGGTCTATCCGTAGTATGCTAAAACATGTACCTGATTACCCATAAATACGTTAAAATATGTACACTAAAAAATGTTTAATTCTTAAAAATTCTCAATATTCCCTGTTGAAAGGGAGGGGGGTCTTGTATGGTGTCTAATACAGTCATTAGAGAAGCACAGGAGCTGCAGATGAGCAACCAATGAGAAGCCGGAGGGTTCATCAGGTGAGGGAGCATTCATGAAAAAATGTGCAATGTTTTGGATCAATACCCTTTGTAACAGCTAAAGTGGGAAGGAAGATTTGGCAGGTAGTTTCCCTGCTGTTTGATACGTGATTCTCTTTGTACTGCGTCAAGCCCCTGTCAATTTATCTGTGCTCGATTCTGGATAAGTGACATGAACTCTTATTGTTTCAGGTTCTCAAACGGGGAAGGTTATTGCAGTGGATATCACCGCCTGCTCCTCTCTACCATGTGAACTTCACAAAGGGAAAAGATACGATGTGAATGTTACCTTTGTCAGCCGTAAGTGTGGTTTTAATGTTTTTGTGCATTGGATCATTGTTTTTTCTGTGGCATTTGGTTTCCATTTTAAAAGACCCCCCACACCCCGCCACAATGTGGGTGAACAGTTTTTTTTTAAACTTTGGCAGCTGAATAAAGCCTGCATTACAGGCAACAAATTGGCTACCAGTCTGAAAGGTTGTGAGATATCAAGTACTAACTGCAAATGGATTAAGGATTAATGTTAGGGAAGAATAAATGCTTTAAGTATTTGTGCAAAGAGAAATTTGGACCTTACCAGAGAGGTTTAGACTTTGAGAATACCCCTGGTTGAAATTCTTGCATGTAATTTGTGGCTCCTCCTGAAAATGGAAAGTGATTCTAAGAGAGGAAATGTCACTGCGCTATTAGTTTGAATCGATCTGTGAAACAGGAGGGTCTACAACAATACTTGAGGAATTCAGCAGGTCACGCAGCGGCCAATGGGAGGTAAATGTTATTTAAATGGCGTTTTGGGCCTGAGCTCTTCATCAAGGTGCTGAATGAAAAGGCTAGGGGAGGAGGGAAGGAAGGGCAGGAAAAGAGCGCAAACCAACAGGAAAAAGGTGAACATTGGACATGGATGGGAGGACAGGTGAGAATAGAAACTAGGTTTTCTGTATTTAATTAACATGAAGTACCTAGATCAGTGAGATGACTTACCATAAATGTTCGTGTATAATGCAAAAAAAATTCCCCTTTTTCCCCTCAAAAATAGGGGGGGGGTCGCATTATACACGAGAGTAAAATTTAATTTTTTTCTGTGAGCGGGCGAGCGGTAGTGGGCAGCGCAACTTGGGCGTCCAGCCGTACGAGCAGTAGTGGGCAGTGCGACTTGGGTGTCAGGCCGGGCGAGCGGTAGTGGCAGCGCGACTCGAGCCTCAGGCGGTGTGAGTGGTAGTGGGTAGCGCGACTCGAGCATCAGGCCGGGCGAGCGGTAGTGGGCAGCGCGACTCGGGCGTCCGGCCGGGCAAACGGTAGTCAGCAGCGCGACTCAGGAGGTCGGGCGGGCAAGTGGAGAGACACAAGCACGAATCAGGAGGCAGGGTGGACAGAGAGATGCGAGCGCGACTTGGGAGGCCGGGCGGGCGAGCGGAGAGACGCGAGCGCGACTCAGGAAACCGGGCGGGTGGAGAGACGCGAGCTTGACTCGGGAGGCCTCGCGAGCCAAGAGACACTAGATGTGAGCGCGACTCAGGAGGTCGGGCGAGCAGAGAGATGCCAGCACAACTCGGGTGGGTGGCAGTGGGGGGGGGGGAGGTGTCACATTATACACAGAACACATTATGCATGAATATTTACGGTAAGCTGGCTAATTTTCCAATGCTTAAGTGAAAGATTTGTACACTATTTATAAATTGCACAATTATAGCAGGAGAAATAAATTCAAGATGGTTCATATTGGCAGGGGTGGGAAGACAAACTTCATTATTCCAGTGAATCGGTTCTTTCAATATTGTGAATCATTGAATTGAAAGATCTGATGCAAACCATGTTGTGGAATCTCTTGAGTATCTGATCTTGAATTGAAAATTTGAAACATCCAACAATTTAAAAACAAACAGTTCAGTTTAGACTGCAGGCGAAATAATGTCTTGGAGCATAGCGACTATATATTATATATATCTATATATATATTAAAAAAACATGAATGAAATGGTGTTTCTTGGGACCATAGTGAGTGTGCACAGAGACACACACACACACACACACACACACACACACCACACACACACACACACACACACACACACACACACAGAGATATCTAAATATATAATTTAAAATAAACATATTAATATTTTAGGATGATTGACTGTAACTGTTCATTAACCACACAGCCTGTGTAGGGTTAGGCTTCTGTGTACCAGAAGCTGGTAGTCCTGATATTGATGCGTTGTTTCCACCTCCTTGATGATGCTGTGTGCTGGGTAAAAAGGGTCCTCGATAATTCCTTCAGCCCTATTTAAAGTGATGCTCATTGTTAATGTGGTCATGTGATAGAAGTGCAGAATTCTTACTCCCCCCACCCACCCCCCCCCCCCAAGTCCACACATTCCCTGAGTGATGGAGGGTGACGGACAGAGCACTTATTCTGCATGTGGTATTTGTAATTCAATTCTAAATGTATTTCTAACCTAACTGTTGACAACTTTCCTTTCAGTTACTGCTAGCGAAACAAGCAAAGCAAACGTTTATGGGATCCTATCTGGCATACATCTTCCTTTCCCTCTCCCTATTGATGATGGTTGTAAATCTGGGATTCAGTGCCCTATTCGGAAGAATCAGAAGTACAACTACTTAAATTCCTTACAAATAAAAAATGAATACCCCTCAGTAAGTATCTAAGTTCTTACACAATCATGTTCATCTTATTCAAGATTCTGAAACAGGTTCTATGTTAATACACCTTTTACATTTAAGTGTCTTTTTATTAAAGTCAGGCAACATAACGTGGATGAAATAACTCCACCCAGTGTGGGCCTGTTTGTAGCTATTTAAAACAAGCATGGTGGTTGAGGACCTTTCCAACTTGACCATTGCCATATTCTGTATGATTCCACAGCAACACGACAGTCATTTCAGGTCTCGGTGATTTCAAGTAATTGGGTGGCACAGACTCGAGAGGCGAAATGGCCTGTTACCCTGCTGTATGTCTAAAATCAAATTGGTGGAATGCTTGAAATTTATTACCGTATGTAATATGCGTGTAATAGTCAAATTTTGTGGACTAATTTTTGGGTACAGTTTAGGGGGTCGACTATTATACACATACATGCTACTTTTGACTGCACAAGTACCTGCATCGTTTGAAGCCCCGAGAGCTCAGATGGGCAGGCAGCCGGGGCCTTGGCAAGGAACGGCAGTTGGGCCCCATTGGGAGCTTGAATGGGCGGGCAGCCGGGGCTGGGAGGGAAAAAAAATCTGCATTTGGGACATCAGGAGCTTGGATGGGCGGGCAGCCGGGGCTGGGAGGGAAAGGAAATCTGCATTCGGGACATCAGGAGCTCAGATGGGCTGGCAGCCGGGGCCTTGGCGAGGAACGGCATTCGGAACATCAGGAGCTCGGATGGGCGGGCAGCCGGGCCCCGTTGAGAGCTCGGATGGGCAGGCGGCTGGGGCCTAACCAAGAGTCCACGGTCACACGGTCAGGACTGTGGGAGATGAGGTGGACGGTGGGTTGGGGCCTGGATGGGAGACGTGGAGGACGGTCGACTGAGGCCTGGGTGAGAGATGGCGATCGGGCATCGGGATCTCCCTTAGGTGAGCAGCCAATGCCAAGGATTTGGGGGGGGTGGGGTTGTGTGCGTGACTATAATTGTTGGAATCTAGGGGTTAAAACATTATGAAATAAATGATTAATCAATAAGTTTATTTGTACTGCATGAGTCAGGGAAAGAGGAATGTGGCTAAGTGGCTGTCACAGCATGGAGCAAAGTTGGCTGAACAAAATTGGCTGCTCCCAAGATACAGGGAGAGGATATGCATAAAACGATTAGGAGGAATGCTCAACTGAAGGAGGTGGGAAGTAGCACAGGAGACACAGGCCAGATCAGAACAAAGAATGGCCCGCAAGAATCAAAGGGAATGGAAAACCAGTCTAGGAGGAAGATTAAGGCACGAGGAGGTGTTAAAGAGAACAGCAGAAATTGGCCAGACAGGGACCGTATGGTGATTAGAAATATCTGGGGATGAATTAATTTCAGATCTAAACAACAGGATAGTCTGGCCTGGAGGATTAACATGGGAAGGCTACACCCCAGAAATCTGCAAAACAGGAGATGACTTGTGATAACCCTTATGCAAAAAGATCTAGCAGGGAAAACAACTTTTGTTCTGTGTGATAAGATTGACCTATATAAACTGTGCCAACTGGACAATAGGGGTCAGTCTCGGGGAGTAGCTCACTGGCAGGTGACCTATGAACTAACAGACTGACCCAGAGCTCTGTTAAGTTTTATTCTTGTGCTGTGCTGTGCTGTGTGGTGTAATAAACTGACTGTTGAACCGAATACCTTCTCCTATCACTTCATTCAACGAACGCGCTGGACTCAGTTCACACATAGACTAAATTAAGAGTAAATAAATTAAAGCCAGAGTCCAACACTATAACACACAATATATGGAAAAGACCAGATTTTGGGTGCCAAATATAGGGGGTTGCCATTTACACTCTATCAACTCTTCTACAAGTGTAGATGGTATTCATCTACTATTTCCAGAATCCGAACAGCCTTGTGCTGTCCTGCTGAGAATTAGTTCTGTGACTGCTCTCTTAGCTTTCATGTTGTTGGTGTCAACATCTGAATTATTATGCCCTGTGAGAGCCCATTTGTGTGGCTATACTAGGAGCTGAGCAGGACTCTTGTCAGTCTGAATACCCTTTCGCATTTGCGAAAAGGGCTTGAATGAGAATGTTGAAAGGAAAAATGGTAGTAGGGCAAGTGAAAAAACTGGCATTTTAGCATTTTTACAAAAAACAGTGTTGGATAATTTAGCAAGCTTAAAGAAGCATAAATATTCATAGCCTGATGAGATGTATTTCAGTCTGCGTAGTAGAAGGCTAAGGGCGGAGATTGCTGGGGCCCTGATAGCCAGATGTACCAGATACTGGATGATGGTTAAAAAGTGTCTTGCTCTTAGTCAAGAAGGGTGAGACAGATAAGGTACAATCCCCTGAAAGTCTAAGATTCAATATTCAATTTATTGCCATAGTAATAAAACACTGTCCTATTGCATTAAATTTCTTTTTCCCTGTTGCAAGGCATACAGGTTGTATGCCTGTATGAAGGGAGAGAGAGGGGGGAGAGAGGGGGGAGAGAGGGAGGGAGGGGAGAGGAGAGGGAGAGGAGAGGGAGAGAGAGGGAGAGGAGAGGGAGGGGAGAGGGAGGGGAGAGGGAGGGGGGAAGGGAGGAGGGAGGGGGGAGGGAGGGAGGGAGGGGGGGAGGGAGGGAGGGAGAGTACTCTCAGGAGAAAGCCTATTCACATCTACTCCATCTACTCCCTTCATAATTTTAAACACCTCTGTGAAATCCCCTCTCTACTTTCTACGCTCCAATGAATAAAGTCCCAGTCTACTCATTCTTTCTCCGTATTCAAGATACTGCAATCCAGGCAACATTTCTGTAAACCTTCTTTGCACCTTCTCTCCTTATTTATATCCTTCTTATAATTTGGAGACCAGAACTACACACAATATTCCAAACTTGGCCTCACCAATGCCTTAAACTGTCTCAATATCACCTCCCAGCTCCTATGATTTATAAAGGCAAGCATACCAAAAGCCTTCTTCACCACCCTATCTACATGGGAATCCACCTTCAAGGATCGTTGAACCATTATTCCAAGATCCTCTGTTCCTCTGCATTCCTCAACACTCTCCCCTTCACTGCATATGTCCTATTTTGATTATTCTTCCCAAAATGAAGCACCTCACACTCACATAAACTCTATCTGCCACCTTTCAGCCCACTTTTCCAAACAGTCCAAATCCTTCCGTAGTCCATGAAAACCCTCCTCACTATCCACAACTCCCCCTATTTTTGTATCATCTGCCATATTTACTCATTCAGTTTACCACCCCATCATCCAAATCATTAATATAAATGACAAACAACAAAGTACCCATTACCGATCCCTGAGGCACACTGCACGTCACCGGCCTCCATCCATTGACTCTCTGGTGCCTGTCTTCCAGCCACCATTGAACCCATCTGACTATCTCTATATTAATCCCAAGAGACTGAACCTTCCTCACTCACCTTTCATGCGGAATCTTATCGAAAGCCTTACTAAAATCCAAATAGACCACATCAACCTTTCTAGTCATCTCTTCAAAAAAATTCAACAAGATTCATCAAACACAACTTTCCCTCACAAACCATGTTGGGTGTCCCTGATCAATCCAGCCTTTCCAGATATTTATACATATTATCCCTAAGAATATTCTTCCATTAGATTCCCCACTGTCCCCGCGGGTTGTCTCCTTCACTACTTCTTCTCAGATGGGGCGTGATCTTCCCGTCGTCTGGCGCCCTGCTCCAGTCCTCCGCTTCCCTGGAGACTGCAGCCCCTCGTGTCTGCTGCCGATTAATAGGTACCGCCATCTTGGGCGCAGACCCCACGGTCATAGGATTTCAACTAAAGACCACTGTCGGCTCCTTCAATGGACCGTTCAGAGCCCATGTGGAGCTGACAGCAGTGGAACGGGCAGCTGGACCCTATGGGAGCACTGCATCTCTGCTCCCCACTGACAAGATGATGGCAGCAGTCAGTGCCGCTATCTTGTCATCAGCAGGAAAGTTAACAGATAATCATTCTGAACTAAAGAATAATTTAATTGGCAGAGAATAATCGAAGATAGCATGGGTGAGATCTTTGGAAGAGAATGGCTGAAGGGAGATGCAGTTGAGCTGTTTGTAATTAAGATGTGTAGATAGTATAAATGGAACCCCCAGGGAGAGGGGTAAAAAAAACAAGTGGGTGTTCATTTAAATTAATTGTTTGAAGATTAACATGAAGATGAGAAAAGTTTCTTCCTGAGAGAGTGGCGGGATTTGGAATTGAATTCCAGAAAGGATGGTGGAAGCAGAAACGTTCATTTTCTTTTTTTAAAAAAAGCTTTGATTTGGACTTAAGACATTGGAGCAGAAATAGGCCACTGAGCCCATCTAGTTTGGCCCACCACTTAATCACAAGCTGATCCATCGTCCCACTCAGCCCCATTGCCCGGCCTTTGATGCTCTCCTCTTCTTTGGCTTGGCTTCACGGACGAAGATTTATGGAGGGGAATGTCCACGTCAGCTGCAGGCTCGTTGGTGGCTGACAACTCTGATGCGGGACAGGCAGACACGGTTGCAGCGATTGCAAGGGAAAATTGGTGGGTTGGGGTTGGGTGTTGGGTTTTTCCTCCTTTGTCTTTTGTCAGTGAGGTGGGCTCTACGGCCTTCTTCAAAGGAGGTTGCTGCCCGCTGAACTGTGAGGCGCCAAGATGCACGGTTGGAAGCGAGATCAGACCACTGGCGGTGGTCAATGGGGCAGGCACCAAGAGATTTCTTAAGCAGTCCTTGTCCCTCTTCTTTGGTGCACCTCTATCTCGGTGGCCAGTGGAGAGCTCGCCATAGAACTCGATCTTGGGAAGGCGATGGTCCTCCATTCTGGAGATGTGACCCACCCAGCGCAGTTTGATCTTCAGCAGCGTGAATTCGATGCTGTTGGCCTCTGCCATCTCGAGTACTTCGATGTTGGTGTTGCTCTGGTTAATCAAGAACCCATCAATCTCTGCCTTAATGACCTGGCCTCCACAACCACCTGTGGCAACAAATTCCACAGATTTACCACAATCTGGCTGAAGAAATTCCTCTGTATCTCTTCTAATCGGACGCTGTTCAATCCTGAAGTTGTGCCCTCTTGTCCTAGACTCTCCCACCATGGGAAGCAACCATCTAATCTATCCATGCCTTTCAACATTCGAAATGTTTCCATGAGATCCCCCTTCATTTTCCTAAATTCCTATGAGCACAGGCCAAGAACTGTCGTTCGCTCTTTCATAGGATAACACTCTTAATTCCCAAAATCATCCTTGTGATTTGCAGGGGCCATGTTGGAAGGTGGGATTCTCTTTTAACAGGTCTTCGGCACCATAAATATTGTGGAAAATAAAATTAAGATAAACATCATCCAAGGAGAATGGATTGTGGAAGGATATAGAAAGCACAGAATGTGGAACGAGTTGCCACCCGAAAGAGGTGAATGCGACCTTACCTTCAATAGTTAAGAAAAAAAATTCAGAGGTATATCAATGACTAGGATCCAGGTGCAAATTATTGGGACTAGGCACAGACAAGATATGGGCCAAAAGGCCTGTTTCTCTGCGGTGGTGTTCAATAATTCTAAAGTAAATGATTTGAGTGGCTTACTACAATAATCACATCCACTGTTTTTCAAGCTTTGTTGGGACCAAGGTAAACTGCCTCAGGATCTTCGTGATGCCACCATCATCACCCTGTACAAAAACAAAGGCGAGAAATCAGACTGCTCAAACTACAGGGGAATCACGTTGCTCTCCATTGCAGGCAAAATCTTCGCTAGGATTCTACTAAATAGAATAATACCTAGTGTCGCTGAGAATATTCTCCCAGAATCACAGTGCGGCTTTCGCGCAAACAGAGGAACTACTGACATGGTCTTTGCCCTCAGACAGCTCCAAGAAAAGTGCAGAGAACAAAACAAAGGACTCTACATCACCTTTGTTGACCTCACCAAAGCCTTCGACACCGTGAGCAGGAAAGGGCTTTGGCAAATACTAGAGCGCATCGGATGTCCCCCAAAGTTCCTCAACATGATTATCCAACTGCACGAAAACCAACAAGGTCGGGTCAGATACAGCAATGAGCTCTCTGAACCCTTCTCCATTAACAATGGCGTGAAGCAAGGCTGTGTTCTCGCACCAACCCTCTTTTCAATCTTCTTCAGCATGATGCTGAACCAAGCCATGAAAGACCCCAACAATGAAGACGCTGTTTACATCCGGTACCGCACGGATGGCAGTCTCTTCAATCTGAGGCGCCTGCAAGCTCACACCAAGACACAAGAGAAACTTGTCCGTGAACTACTCTTTGCAGATGATGCCGCTTTAGGTTGCCCATTCAGAGCCAGCTCTTCAGCGCTTGACGTCCTGCTTTGCGGAAACTGCCAAAATGTTTGGCCTGGAAGTCAGCCTGAAGAAAACTGAGGTCCTCCATCAGCCAGCTCCCCACCATGACTACCAGCCCCCCCACATCTCCATCGGGCACACAAAACTCAAAACGGTCAACCAGTTTACCTATCTCGGCTGCACCATTTCATCAGATGCAAGGATCGACAATGAGATAGACAACAGACTCGCCAAGGCAAATAGCGCCTTTGGAAGACTACACAAAAGAGTCTGAAAAACAACCAACTGAAAAACCTCACAAAGATAAGCGTATACAGAGCCGTTGTCATACCCACACTCCTGTTCGGCTCCGAATCATGGGTCCTCTACCGGCACCACCTACGGCTCCTAGAACGCTTCCACCAGCGTTGTCTCCGCTCCATCCTCAACATCCATTGGAGCGCTCACACCCCTAACGTTGAGGTACTCGAGATGGCAGAGAGGTCGACAGCATCGAGTCCACGCTGCTGAAGATCCAGCTGCGCTGGATGGGTCACGTCTCCAGAATGGAGGACCATCGCCTTCCCAAGATCGTATTATATGGCGAGCTCTCCACTGGCCACCGTGACAGAGGTGCACCAAAGAAAAGGTACAAGGACTGCCTAAAGAAAATCTCTTGGTGCCTGCCACATTGACCACCGCCAGTGGGCTGATAACGCCTCAAACCGTGCATCTTGGCGCCTCCACAGTTTGGCGGGCAGCAGCCTCCTTTGAAGAAGACCGCAGAGCCCACCTCACTGACAAAAGGCAAAAGGAGGAAAAACCCAACACCCAACCCCAACCAACCAATTTTCCCTTGCAACCGCTGCAAATCGTGTCTGCCTGTCCCGCATCGGACTGGTCAGCCACAAACGAGCCTGCAGCTGACGTGGACTTTTTTTACCCCCTCCATAAATCTTCGTCCGCGAAGCCAAGCCAAAGAAGAAGACATCCACTTACCGCCTTACACCTGTTGTCCTGCGCTACTCCACCCCAGCCTTTTTATTTCAACCACCTGCCTGCTTTTTTGCTCATATCTTGAAGAAGGGCTCCGGCCCAAAATATTGGTTATATGCAGTATATTTTTTTTTAATCACCTCTGGACACTGTGAGACCTACTGAGTTCCTTCAAGCATTTTTTATGTTTTTACTACAATTACAGCTTCTGCAGATTTTCGTATTTCTCTTCCTTCTATTCTATCTCTGTTTTGGTGTTCCTTCTGAATTTGACATGTTTACACCAAGGCTTGGTCTTTAGTTGCAATGTCATTCAGCTTTGCCAAACTAGCAGTTGGTGTGATGCTATTACAAGCAACCTCCTTGAAGAAGACCGCAGAGCCCACCTCACTGAAAAAAAGACAAAGGAGGAAAAATCCAACACCCAACCCCAACCAACCAATTTTCCCTTGCAACCGCTGCAAACCGTGCCTGCCTGTCCCGCATCGGACTTGTCAGTCACCAACGAGCCTGCAGCTGACGTGGACATCACCCCTCCATAAATCTTCATCCTGCGAAGCCAAGCCAAAGAAGAAAAATTACAATGCCAGCAACCCAAGTTTGAAACTGCTGTTGTCTGTAAGGAGTTTGTATGTCCCGTGTCTGCATGGGTTGGGGGGGGGGGGTGCGGGGGGAGTAATAAGTTAATTAAGTGTAATTAGGTGGCATGGCTCTTAATGGCTAGAATTGGTTTCTATTGTGTTGTAAATAAAATGCAAGAATTTGAAAGAAGGGAACTGTAACCTGTCAATGTGGGAGTTGTGGATTTGAAATCCACAGCAGACATGATTTTGCTGGTTAAAAGTATTTAATCTTGTAATTTTGGTGATCAGGTTAAGGAGTGGTTCTCAACCTTTTTCTTTCCACTTAAATACCACTTTAAGTATTCCCTCTGTGTTTAGTAAGGGATGTCTTAAGGTGGGATGTGGGTGGGAAGAAAAAAGTTTAAAAAACCACTGTTTTAATTATCCCTCATTGACTCATTATGTGCACGGTTTCAGAATTCCAAAGGAGATGGGCCAATGACAATTTTTCTCAAGCAAAACATTTCAGTAACAATTGGGTCGAGAGCAGGAATTCTCAACCTTCCCTTCCCACTCACATCCCACCTTAAGCCATCCCTCACTGATCACAGAGCTCCCGATAGCATAAGGATTACTTAAAGTGGGATGTGAGTGGAAAAGAGAAGAGTTGCAAACCACTGGGTTAAGGAGAATAGTTGTTGAAAGCTTTCAAAATTTAATGAAATATATTTGGGTGTGCGTTTAGCTGAGAGGTGATTCTTGCTTTTGCATATTGAGAATGAAAAGTCCTGACTGATGAAAATAGTTATTTTGTGGCATGCTTTAATTTTTCTTTAACTTACAGCACAGTAGCCCTTCTGGCCCACAAGCCTGTGCCACCCAATGAACCTCCAACATTTTGAAGGGTGGGAGGTTCACAAGGATGATTTTGGGAATTAAGAGTGTTATCCTATGAAAGAGCGAACGACAGCTCTTGGCCTGTGCTCATAGGAATTTAGGAAAATGAGGGGGATCTCATGGAAACATTTCGAATGTTGAAAGGCATGGATAGATTAGATGGTTGCTTCCCATGGTGGGAGAGTCTAGGACAAGAGGGCACAACTTCAGAATTGAACAGCGTCCGATTAGAAGAGATACAGAGGAATTTTTTCCGCCAGAGTGTGGTAAATCTGTGGAATTTGTTGCCACAGGTGGTTGTGGAGGCCAGGTCATTAAGCACCCAGAGGAAACCCGTGCACACACAGGGCGAACGTACAAATCCCTTACAAACAGCGCCGGATTTGAACCCGGGTCACTGGAGCTGCAACAGCATTACACTAACTGCTATGCTAACCTTTACTGACGATTCTTTTCTCCATCCATGCAGATTGAATTGGTGGTCGAGTGGAAGCTGTTAGACGATAAGAATAGGAATATCTTCTGTTGGGAGGTTCCTGTTCAAATTTCCGACTAACCCAACCAGCTCTTTTTGCCGCTGGATCTTGTATTGGAGATGGTATTATCAACTGTACCACAGGAAATTATGCCAAATGTGTCAAAAATGATAAAATGTTAACATTTTTAAGTTAACAAGACTTGCACAAATTTGTAACTTCAGAACATAATTTTTTTTAGAATTTGTATGGTCTGCTCCGGACTTTCATATGGATTAATTTTGTAAACTAACCTACATGGATCAATAAAAAAACTATAAGTGGAATATTGTTTTGTGTTCTGTGTGTAGGTTCACCATTGCAGAGGGCTAACTGGGCTTTATTAATTATTTTTTGTCTGAGATATCAGTTGTTTAGTATTAGTTTTATGACCAAAACTCTAGACATGGGACATTTCAACACAGGAAAAGGGCCCTTCAGCTCTTGATGTCCGTGCAGACCATGATGCTGAATTAAACAAATTCCATCCTCCTGAACACGATCAATATCCATCCATATCCTGTACTTGTCTTAAACATCACTATTATATCTGCTTTCAACATCTCCTATTCCATCCACTGCCTGCCCACCCCCCACCCTCCATATTTCAGGCATCCAGCACTGTCTATAGAAAAACCTGCCTGGCCCATCCCCTCACCATACCTTAAAGCTGTCCTCTTTCCTATTTGACATTTCCACCCTGGGGAAAAGCTCTCTGATTACCCTGGACAACAATTTTCTCGCCCAAAAGGTTTGGTACCTGGGGAAAAAAAATTGGGGATTATGGTAGACAACTTCAAGATGAACACACAGTTAATTTTCGATTTGCGGTATCATGCTGGAAGTTGGAGAAATATTAAATGGACTTTTTTTTGAATTTAGCATTAAGTGCACGCTCGCTGCAAATGTAACAGAAGGTGTCGCAGCTTTTGCGACATTGATGAGACATTTCTGCTGTGCTGAATCTTCCTGAAGACAGTAACTGCTATTGTTAAGTACACTCGCTATTGTGTGTAGAACATTGATCCCACTTTGATGCACGTCCATACCAATGTAATGCACAGCAGCTGCACTTGTGTGCATGCTCAGGCATGCTTTGACTGTCCCAAAACAGCTTGAAATGTGGGCAACATGCTAGCAAACATAAATATGACAGGAAATCACAAAATGGGTTATATTGTGATAGGAATATTTTGAAGTGACTTCCATGATTAGCAGCCCAAAATCTATAAAATACGCACAAAAGCGATCAGGAAGGAAAATCTTCATGGCCCAGTGCTATGTGCCTCTCACTGTCCAGATTTGCCTAATACTGACAATCCAAGTTTCTCCAAATTCTCTTAATAACTAGTAATATCCAATCCATCCTGGATGAACCGTTTCTGCACCCTCTTCAAAGTCTCCACATTTTCCCTGGAATGTGGTGACTGGAACTGCACATAATACTCCAAATGTATTCCAATCAGGCATGCCTTCCTGACTTTTATACTCAATGCTCCAACTGAATGCCTTCTTTACCGTCCTGTCTAACCCATGTTGCCTTCACGGGATTATGGATGCACCTCAAGTATCCTCTACATCAGGGCTCCCGAGGCTCCTGCTGCTTATAGTTTACAGCCATCTTGTATTTGACCTTCCAGAGTAGACCTCACACTTGTCCTGATTAAATGCCATCTGAATGGAATTAAATAGGAAAGTCTGCAGATGCCCTCATTGTTGATTAATCAACAAATGCTGCACGATCTGCTGTCTTAAGCATTTTTGTGTATATTAAACTCCAACTGATCTATATTCTGCTGGATCCTTTGCCAATCTTCACATACACACACACACACACATATACATGCATATATGCGCCTCACAGTTTGGCGGGCAGCAACCTCCTTTGAAGAAGACCGCAGAGCCCACCTCACTGACAAAAGGCAAAGGAGGAAAAACCCAACACCCAACCCCAACCCACCAATTTTCCCCTGCAGCCGCTGCAACCGTGTCTGCCTGTCCCGCATTGGACTTGTCAGCCACAAACGAGCCTGCAGCTGACGTGGACATTACCTCTCCATAAATCTTCGTCCGTGAAGCCAAGCCAAAGATACACATGTGTATATATATATCTTTGGCTTGGCTTCGCGGACGAAGATTTATGGAGGGGGTAAAAGTCCACGTCAGCTGCAGGCTCGTTTGTGGCTGACAAGTCCGATGCGGGACAGGCAGACACGGTTGCAGCGGTGGCAAGGCATACACACGTGTATATAAGGGTGTGTCTATAGACACACACATATATGCATATTTATTGATCTGTGCATATCCACTTTCAGATGTCATCATCCTTCTATTAGCCTGAAGTAGTATGGCACCTATTCCATCTTTTGAAGCGTCCATAGATATTTTTGTCCTTTGGGATGTGTCAAGGAACGTCAGAAGTCATCCCCATTCTTCCTCATGGTTGGCTGCCCACTTGAATTTACATTTGTCCAGTAACAGCTTTTCTAGGTACTGTAACAATTCATACCAAATCTTTCTTCCAAAACAATGAAATTGATCATTCCCAGTACTCTCAATATGCCTTTTTTGTCAGTGGGTCTGGGCATCTCTCAAATTGCTTTCACCATGCTCTTGTCTGTCTCCATGCCGAGCTCTGACAGTTTATATCCCAGAAAGGTGATTTCCTTCACACTAAACTGACATTTTTCTGTTTAACTTTAATCCATGCTTCTGGATGTGTTGAAGCACTTTTGATGAGTCTCTCGTTGTGCTGTTCTGTCGATCATGTGATGTTTCTTTTTATTGTAATAAAAAAACTTGGGTTCTTTTAAAACAATTATTAGCTGTAGACTCAAGATGGAAGCATCCATCTTGAATCCAACAGCTGCCAGCAAACTAGTCTGAGTCCCTCTAGTGGTCAGGAAGATCACTAGCATTCTATCATTACTGCTACAAGTGACTGAATGCTGGGGAACCACGAGTCACGGCTAGCATGAGTTGCACAATGTTTATCTGAGAGCCTCTATTGTGTGCAGTTTTGGTCACCTAACTGGTGGAACGACAGCAATAAGATTGAATGGGTGTAGGGAAGATTTTTTGAGGATATTGGCAGGACTTGAGGAGCTGAGTTACAAGGAAAGGCTAAACAGGTTAGGATTTTATTCTCTGGACCATCGGAGAATGACGTGGATTAGTGCAACACTATTACATCACTGGCAACCCAGGTTCGAAGCCGCTGCTGTTTGTAAGGAGTTTGGATGCTCTGCCTGTGTATGCATGAGTTTCCTCTGGGTGCTCTGGTTTCCTACCACCCTTAATTGTACAGGGATTGGAGGTTAATTGGGGTATTGGGTTCTATCAGCTTGTGGGCTGGAAGGGCCTATTATGTCTAAATTTAAAATTAAAATTTGATACAAAATTATGAGGGGACTACACAGGAAATGCAAGCAGGCTTTGTCCATTGAGGGTAGGTGAGAGGACATGGGTTAAGGGTGAGAGATGAAATATTTAAAGAGAACACCTGGGGGAACTTCTCCATTCAGAGAAGGGTGGGAGTGTGGACAAGTTGCCAGTTCAAATGATGAATGCGGGCTTGACTTTGACATTTTGGGAGGAGTAAGGAGAGCTTTTGTCTGGTTGCAGGTCAGTGGGACTAGCCAGAATAACAATTTGACACAGACTAGATGAGTGGAAGGGCCTGTTTCTATGCTGTAGTGTTCCATAGTTCTATGAAAGCAAGCAGAACCTCCATTTTGTTTTTGTTTGTAATTCGTGATTCTCAACCTTTTTCTTTCCATTCTCGAACCACTTTAAGTATTCCCTATGCCATAGGTGCTCTGTGATTAGTAAGGGATGGCTTAAGGTGGGATGTGGGTGGAAAGAAAAAGTTTGAAAGCCACTGTTTTAATTGTACCTCATTGACTCGTTATGTGCACAGGTTCAGAACTCCAAAGGAAATGGGCCAATGACAATTTTTGTCAAGCAAAATATTTCAGTTACAATCGGGTCTAGAGCAGTGGTTCTCAACCTTCCCTTCCCACCCACATCCCACCTTAAGCCATCCCTTACTAATCTCAGAGCTCTTAAGGCCTTGGGATGGCTTAAAGTGGAATGTGAGTGGAAAGAAAAAGGTTGAAAAATACTGACTTAGATGTTGAGTGAGTACATCAGCATTACATAAAAAATTGAGGGTGCCACAGTTAGTGTCACACTGTTACAGCACTAGTGATCTGAACTGTAGTTCGAATCCCTGGCTGTCTCTCAAGAGTTTGTACATTCTCCCCACGTCTGTGTGGGTTTTCCACGGGGGCTCCGGTTTCCTCCCACCATTTGAAACGTACTGGAGTGAAGGTAAATTGGGCAGCACGGACTCATGGGGCAAAGTGATCTGTTCCTGTGCTGCATGTCTAAATTTAAATTTAATTTTAAAAAATTAAATATAAATGAAAAAATATTTAAAATTTAATGTAACCCAGGCCAATGAGAAAAAAGACTCAGTCCTCATAACAAACTGAGAAAAGGACCTGATACACTTCACATCTCCGATAATTTGCTACATACTTTATATTCAGATAATTACATGCAAACACATTCTTTTATTTGGACAGGGGATTGTAGATTTTTCAACAAGATGCAGTTAGAAAAACATGATCTCAAATATTTTCCAAAAGTAATTATCTTTGGCTTTAAATAACAATGAGGGATGAATTAAAATCTAGGAATAGTACATGGAATGTGAAGTTCCAGGGACTGGAACTCTTGAGGATAAATGGTATTGGATACAGGACTCACAACGATGTGGCAGTTTGATTGGGGAGCTGAAAGATGGAAGAACCTTTTCAAACAAAGCATGTTTACCAATGGAATGCATGTGGCAGGTTTGTGACTGTGGTTTGTATATTAATATATTTGCAATATTGTTACAGGGCATGTCAGAATGGTTATAGATAAAAGTCTTTAAAAGAGATAGATTATGGGGGGATTTAGTAGGTTAAGAGCTTTGCTGAAGATAGACATTGATGCTCCAGTTGGCTTTGCAGAAGCAATGAAGAATGTTGATCGATTGTGTATGGGCAATAAAGTCCTGGCTCAGAGAGGCTGATAAGATCTTTCAAAGATTGGGGTTGGAGCCTTGAGAGAGGAAAAACAGACGGATGATTTCTCTTTTGGGAGAGAGAGATAGAGGGAGTTCTGCAGTAGCTTTTGAGGCTGCAACGTGACAAGCTGGCAACTTGTTGAAAACTCCATTTTGAAGATGGGTTGAGTTCTGAGTTCAGCCTGTTCAAAACCCTTGTGTTCCTTACAAGAGGAAATGGCTGGTTGGAGTGTTTCTCCTGAAATAAGGGAAACAAAAGGAACGCTGTGGTGACCTGGAAGAAGAGGTTATGATTGGGAAAACCCATGATGGGGAAAGTTTCTTTGGCAAGTCACTGAAGTGGCTGATCAGAGGGAATCAGTTTGTGTGTGTCCAACAAGCAACACATCTCTCCCTGAAACTAACAAGAGCTTTCCTGAGCGGTAACCAATTACCTTTAAGCACCAGAGCCTGGTGAAAATTTAGAAATGTTAAATTCAGCGCTCAGTATAAGAATTGCCTGATACCGATGAACTTGGTGGAGTGGGAAGTGAATGACTGGACACATTACATACATGGGTTTGGAGTTTCAATTTCAGCCTATTCTAAATTTCTGTATTCAATTGCAGAGGTTGTGGCTGGTTAATTCTGTTGCTTGTGTGGAATAGGGGGTGATAGTACAGATCTATCACCAATGTATATAATGTATATAGTTACAGTATCTAGACTGTGCTTACAGCGATTGGCTGAGAGCTAAGCCACGCCTACTGTCTGGGCCTTAAAGGGTTATGTCCCTAGCCAGGTCAGATAATTCCGGACTGGTCGGCCACCTGTGAAGAGCTCCTGTCTTTTGCTAATAAAAGCCTTGGTTTGGATCAACAAGTCTTTGGTTCTTTCGATGAGCTCTACATAGGGGAAAAGAACTCTTTGTAAAAACTGGAAGAAGAGGTTATCTTCTGGAAAAACCCAAGAGGGTTTAGTAAGACACTTCATTTTGCTGATTGAAGAAGATCAGTTTGTTTGTGTGTCCAACGGACAACGGATCTCTCTCTGAAACCAACAAAGACCTTCCTGAGCAGTAACAACTTAAGTTAAAGCACCAGAGCCTGGTGAAGATCATAAATTTTTAATTCTGGGCACAGTATGGAAGATTGCCCGATACCGGTGAACTTGGAGCAGTGAAAAGTGAATGACCGGACAGTGAAACAAAGAACTTTCCTGAACACATGCACTCTGCACACACATGTGCTTAGAATTAGAAGGGGGTTAAGTAAATAGCAATAAGTTAAGTATTGATCTTATTATTCCATATTAAGAAAATAAAGCCAATTTTGTTTAAGTGTTCATTGTCTTGGTGAATTTCTGTTGCTGCTTGGTTTGGAGTCCTTTGGGCTCGTAACAGAAGGAAGACTTATCCTTGGCACTGTATCATAACCCAGAGAAAAATATAATGGAAACAGTTCTATTCTTGAATCTTGCCTCTTCATTGAATCATTTCTTGTAACGATCCGCTGTTCTGCAGCAAGGATTGGCACCGAGCAAAAAAAAAACAGTTTAGACAAAGAGTACCTTGCCTCGCACGCACACCATCTGAGATTTTATGCCAACGAATCAGAATCTTAAGGGTGGTTTGTACACCTATATGTGATCATTCTGCAAGGGATTTTGAATCTGATTGTTTCTTGCTTTTTAAAAAAAATCAGGCCCAGACACACTGTCTCAAATTTCAAATGAATTTTATACAAAGCATTTTCCTCATCTCCAACTGTGAGGAATTGACAGGGGAGCATCAACTGAGGAGGAAGATTCCGAGAAACAAGACCGGCTCTTAGTAGCAGCTGTTTTTATTCTTCAAACAATACAGACACATGGGCTTTGACTGGAACTTGCACGACAACTGACAAATATCTGTAACTACCTGAAGTCAACTAACGACAGGTCGCAGGTTACGAGAATTACAGCAAAGTAAATGGCTGAGAAAGAATGATGAAAGTAGTTGTATTTGGTACAAATAAAGTCAAATTTTTGGGAATAATTCATAATTAAACCAAGCGACACAATTAAAATTCAATGGACATTCTAGGTATAATTTTCTCCATACCAATTCTAGTGAATTTCTCTATTAAGAATTCCTTGATGAGAACGACAATTTTTTTGTTGCTCTTTACGATCACCAAGGGCTGATGGGGAACAGGCAGGAAAGTGAAGTTGAGGCCAAGGTCAATCAATCACAATCTCATTCACATGGCTTACACCAATTCTATTCCTTGTGCTCTTAACAATTCAGACAGTCACAGAGATTTTCTGTCCATTATTTTAAGCTGAGCAATATTGGGAAATTGCCACTTTTGACTCAACTACGAGAGAAAAATGTCCTCAGAGGTTAGCACTAAATACCTAATAAAGCAGGGGCTCTTCATTATATTCTGCTGCCAAAATTGAGTTCCACTGAAATGATGGAACAGAATTTCAGAAATAGTTTACAATAACACCTTCATCATTATTTTTTGCTCATTTAGTCTAAGCAACTGTGACCAGATTTCTTCCTGCCAGTTCATTTGCATGACATGGGCCTTTGTTGGCATGGCCACATTTAACACCAGGTTCACTTACACTTAAGCGACTAGCGATGAGCTACTTTCTTGAAACATTGCATATTCTATTGCATATTGGTGGATAAAATTGTTCGACAGGGCACAGCATTTGCACTTTATATGGTACATTATTGAAAATGCCTTTATAACCTACAAATTGCAACAGTGTTCAGAAAATAAAGTGAAACATGGCTGACATTTTAAACCCTCACGAGATACCAGACTTTATAACCAGATGACATGGAAAAGTATCATCCAAAATGAAAACTGCTTCAATGTTATTACTAAATAACAAACCTTTACCTTATGTAAAATATTAAATACATTGTATTTTGTATATAAATCTGTACAAAACATATGCTCCTTTGATAAGGTATCCACAAAACATGTACAGGAATCAGGTGTTGTAGCTTTACAGACATTTTAGTAGCAAGTATGATTTACAAGATATACCAGAGCTTATTAATATGTTAAGAAAAAAACAAAATACACATATGAAGGAAAATGTTCTCATTTGTTTTCTTTACTTGAGATTTTCAATAATTGCATTTGCTTTAGAGCTCGTTAAGCCATTGGAACGACTCACAAAACATTCAGACAACGTGCAAAACTTCTTCGATTTGACTGCAGATAGAGGGTATAAACCTAACAGAAGTTTATAAAATTGGTAGGGGGCATAGATAAGGTCAATAGTCACAGCCTTCTTCCCAGAGTAGGGGAATCTAAAACTAGAGATCATAGATTTAGAGAGGGGAAAAATTTTAAAGGGAACTTAGGGGGGCACCTTTTTCACACAGAGGTTGATGGGTATGAATGACGAGCTGCCTGAGGAAGTGGTAGAAATAGTTGTTGCATACGAAAGACATTCAGACAGGCACACAGATGGGAAAGATCTAGAGGGACTTGAGTTGAACGCAGGCAAATAGGACTAGCTTGATCGGCGTGGACTGGATTGGCCAAAAGGCCTGTTTCTGTGCTGTAGAACTCTGAATCTTGGACAGATTAGGAGAGCTCATTTGCCTCACTGAAATGCATTTGCATGGCAATTTTAGAAACTCGTGAAACACATTAAATTATAAACTATAACAATGAAGTAGGAATCTGACTCTCATTTAAAAAAAAGAATAATCAGTTCCCTGCTGACACAGATTTGTTCCAGATTTAATCCTTCTCCCAGAATGCGGAGCCCTGAAAATGGGTGTGAACTTTTCGTGAATGTGGAAAATATCTCTTCTCCTCTTCTAGTAGCATTTGTTGAAAGTTTGCAGGGTAGGGGAGGATCAGGCAAATTCGTGATACCCTATACCAGTGCTCATTTGTAAAACATTAAAAATGACAACATGTGGGAGAATTCCTGAAGGCACAGCCAAACATTGAAATCAACTTGGGAGAGAAACTGAGGAAAAAAAAAGGGAATGTAATTCATGCTGAGGTATCCTTTAAAAGTGAAATAAAATTAAAGTGCATTTATAAACTAACAGCATCCTTAAAAATGCTAAGTAAATGATTCTGTATTAAAATGATTTTTTTTGATTACTCAAAATAATATACATCCTTTTTAGTTGCAATTTTCTGCTTTTTTCCATGTTGCAACTTTTTTTCAATATATTGTACGTTCCATAATGAGAGGGGTTGGGTTAAGAGTGCAAGATGAAGTGTTTGACAGAAATATTGTGGGGGGGGGGGGGGGGGGGAAGCTCCATGCGGAAAGTGGTGAGAGTGTGGTGCACACTGCTAGTTGAAGCGGAGAAGGTGGCCCTGATTTCGACATTTTAAGAAAACTTTGGATTGGTACATGGATGGGCAAGGTGAGGAGGGCTGTGTATTCTGGGTGCAGGTCAGTGGGACTAGGCATATCCACACAGACTAGATGGGTCAAAGGTCCTGTTTCTGCGCTATGGTGTTCTATGGTTCTATCAAGCTTCACGATTGATTCAACCTGTGATCTTTGCTCCAGTTTGAATCATGCTCTAGTTTTGTTGTTTTCCTTTAGACTGTTACTTTATCAACAATCAATGAAGTAAGGTCTGGAGCGCTCATGTTACGCAAGGTGTTGGAGCCCATTTAATCAATTGGGCTGATCACAATGGCACCAGCTGATATTGTGATCGCATCTTATCTCATCAGTACTGGAAGAGCTGAGTCGAGACTATGAACGCATCTTCAATCAGGAAAACAAACTTCAGAAGAATATAGTTTTTTAAAAAAAAAATTACCCTCTCAAATAAGTACTTACGTTTGGAAGATCTAGGCAGTTGGATTTACTTATGCAAACGGGTATAATCCTCGAATAGACCAAGTGTAGACTCATACTTTTTCGCTGCTGGCATGTAATGATTTTAGATACCAGCTATGAACATTTGGGCTAAGTGTTATCGGAACTAACCTTCAGCTCTGCATGAAATGGGGTAATGGAAACAATCTTCATGTATTGAATGCACAGACATTTCCATGTAGAGTAAGGTTGGCTTGTGAGGGTTTGGTGTGGGGGGGGGGGGAAGGTTGTGGGGAGAGGTGGCGCAAGTAGCTTCGTTATTTAGAGGACAAGAAACGAAAGCAGCTGAGACCAACCAAGTGAGGCTGGGAACCTTGTAAAGTCACAGAGAGAGAGAGAGAGTGCAGGCTTCTCTTCAGGTGCTGATGGAGGGTAAGGTGCAAACTGAAGACCAGTGTGACGGGATTCAGCCTTGCGTTCTCCAACTTCGAATATTCACTGTGTGTTCACATTGGGTTCCACTGAAATACTGACTGACCACAAGAAATGATTTCTGACAGTTCCCTCACACTTCACTTAACTATCAATTTAAATACTTTCTAGGATTTCAATAAACCCACTGGCCTGCTCTCCAATCCAGTATGGGTTCAATGGCATGTTTAACTTGGCAATACGAGCTTAAAAGTGGCCTTTTACCAGCAGGAATGAAATTTAGTGACCGCTTTGGGGGAAGGGGGTTTGAAATTCAAAATTTAAAAAATCTTCATGAATGGGTGATGCCACAACTGAATTTGCATCACCTTTCTACTGTAACAACGGATGGAAATTGCCCAGGGGTGATTAATTCAAGGTCAGTTGAATTACTGTTGTATAATTACCAGGGAAACTGTGCACATTGCAATAGTTCAGCCAAAATGCCTTTGCACGACAAAATCAGTTCCTCCCTCGCACTTGCACTTCCTTCATTGCTCTCTTTGGTGGCCATCCTCTCCCCTCCCCATTGATGAGAAGAAAGCCCCAAGCAGGAGAGACATGGAACCAGCTTATGAAGCTGTGCTTTAGTTATGGAGTTTGCTCATGGGCCACATTCAGCAAGATCCTGCAAGTTCAACCTTCTTGATTATTCATTTCTAATAGTTTGCTTTAACTGATGATCATAAAATTTAAAACCATCTTGATGTGGATTATTTCAAAGCCAATCACAGTGCCTTCAGGTAACGCAATGGCTTCACAAAGACTTATTCCCTCCCTTTGTGTTGCCTCTGGACTTTCCATTTCTAAGCGTAATCCTTGCCAACTTAGTCAAGATTTTAAAAAAATAGTTATAGGCATAAATTATATAGAAACTGTACAACTGCACTGGGGCAGTTGTGGGGAATCACTGAAGTTTTACTCATACCTCTATAACAACATTGATAATCCCAAGTAAAATAAACATTTTTTTTTCCCCTTAAAATAAAAATCACCCAAGTGCTTCCAACTCCCTTCCTGGGGGACAGTGCTGAGATATTTATTGATGTCCTGCTTCTGTTTCCAGTTTACAGCCATTACCATTCTCCGAAAGCACATATCCCGGTAAACAGATGCATTTATATGATCCCTCTGTGTTCTCACAGTTTCCGTTCAGACAGAGTGGTACGGTATCGCTGATATCTTCACATTCGCTTATATCTGAAATGAAGTAAAGACGGGAAGTAAGATAGTTCAATTCATTTACGCTCAGTTAAATGCTTACAGCCATAAGAACACTAAAGTCCAAACCAGTTTGATCACCCTACTCCTCTTGATATCTGGGTAACATTGAACATTACAGCACAGTACAGGCCCTTCAGCATACGAGGTTGAGCTGACCTCAACAAACACTCTAATCCTTCCCTACTTCACAGCCATAACCTGCTACTTTTCTTACATCCACATGTCTACCTAAGTCTTTTGAATGCCCCTATTGCACCAGCCTCCACTAACACTTCCGACAATGCATTCCAGGCACCCACCACTCTCTGTGTCAAAAAAAACATACCCCTGACATCTACCCTGAACCTTAGAAACTCACGTGAATAGGGTGGTGAAGAAGGCTTTTAGTATGCTGGCCTTTATCAAATATTGCATGGAATATAGGAGTTGGGAGGTGATGTTGAGACTGTATAAGACGTTGGTGCGGCCTAATTTGGAGTTCTGTGTGCAGTTCTGGTCGCCTAATTATAGGAAGGATATAAACAGAGTGGAGAGAGTGCAGAGAAGGTTTACCAGAATGTTACCTGGGTTTAAGCATCTAGAGTATAGGGAGAGATTGGACAGGTTAGGTCTTTATTCTTTGGAGCGTAGAAGGTTGAGAGGGGATTTGATAGAAGTATTTAAGATTATGAAAGGGATAGACAGAGTGGATGTGGATAGACTATTTCCGTTAAGAGTAGGAGAGATTGAAACAAGAGGACATGAGTTAAGAGTTAAGGGGCAGAGGTTTAGAGGTAACATGAGGGGGAACTTCTTTACTCAGAGAGTGGTAGCCGTGTGGAATGAGCTTCCGGGAGAAATAGTGGCGGCGGAGTCAATTGTATTATTTAAGAAAAGGTTGGACAGGTATATGGATGAGAAGAAGATGGAGGGTTATGGGCATTGTGCAGGGAGGTGGGACTAGAGAGGGGTGTTTGGTTCGGTGCGGACTAGAAGGGCCTAATGGCCTGTTTCCGTGCTGTAAATTGTTATGTTATATGTTATGTTAAATAGAGGTCCTCTGGTATTTGTTATTGTCATCTCTGGCCTTCTATCCTATCTCAGCCCTTCATAATCTTATACACCTCAATTAAGTCACCTCTTATCTTTTGTCGCTCCAAAGAAAAAAGTCCTAGCTCACCCAACCTTGCTTCATGAGACCTGTTCTCTAAACCAGTCAACATCTCCTCTACTCTCTCCCTAAATTTTCTACATCCTTTTGGGAAGGAGGTGACCAGAAATGAACATAATACTTTAAACGTGGTCTAACCAGAGTTTTAAAGAGCTGCCACATCTCCTTGTGACTCTTGAGCTCATCCCCCTGAATAATGAAAGCCAGTACTTCATACACCTTCTTAACCACCACATCAACTTGCAAGTCTACCTTGAGGGATCTCTCAGTTCCTCCACATTGTTAAGAATCCTACCATGAAACCACGTACTTGGCCGTCAAGTTTGATCTTTCAAAGGGCATCACTTCACACCTATCTGGATTGAACTCCATCTCCTACTTTCTATATCCTGTTGAAACCTATGACAACTAACCACAGCACCTCCTAATTACATGCCATCTGCAAACTTACAGACCTACCCTTCCACCTCTTTGTCCATGCCGTTTATAAAAGTCACAAAGAGCAGGGGGTCCCAGAAGATCCTTGTGGAACTTCACTAGTCACTGATATCCAGGCAGAATACGTTCCATTTACTACCACCCTCGGCTTTCTGCAGGCAAGCCAATTCTGAATCCATGTAGCCAAGATACAATTAAAAGAAAGCTACAAACTTAGTGGTCATCCACTTGAATGAATGACCACCAGGTCTCCCCATTCATGGCCCACATAGTAACTGCAGATAAATGATAGCTAAAATTAGTGGAAGGAGACTGGAAAACCTGATCAAACTATGAATCATTTAAAAATACTCTGCCTTCTTTACTTTATTCAAGACATTAGCTTGGTTAACTGAAAGGACAGGCAAGCAAGAACTTGCAAAGAATTATTTTCTATTAACGAAACTATGTAGAGCAAGGATGGTGGAACAAGCTTCTTCATTCAATAAGATTATGGCTGATTGAATGCTAAAATCACTTAAATTTCAAAAGTCTAGTGCCTTGGTGTCAGGACAATAACCTCTCTCTCCATGTCAGCAAGACCAAAGACCTGGTCTAGAAGAGTGGCGGAGCTCACTCTTTGGGCCTGCTTCAACCCTGCTGAGGTGGGAATAGCTGACAGTGCTAAGGATTCCAGGAACAAACATCTCCAGCAACCTGTCCTAGTCCACCCATGTTGATGCAATGGCCAAGAAGCACATCAGTGTCTCTACCTCCACAGAAGCCTGATGAGCAAATTTGGAACGTCACCTACAGTATATCCCTTAACAACTTCTATAGGTAGGACATTGAAAGCATGGGTCAGGAACCGCTCCATCCCTGATCACAAGAATCTGCAGGGTGTTGTGAATGCAGCTTAGGTCATCACATCTCCACGCCCCCCGCCCCCCCCCCCACCCCACCACTTCCATCGCCTCCATCTGCAACTCACACTGGCTTGAAAAAGAAGCCCAACATTTTAAGAGGACATGGAGTATCTGCAGAGAGATATAGATACCGATAGGTTAAGTGAGTGGGCAAGGGTCTGGCAAATAGAGTACAAGGGTGATAAACATGAGGTTATTCATTTTGGAAGGAAAAATGGAAGATCAGATTATTGGTTAAATGGCAAGTGATTGTAGCATGCTGCTGTGCAGAAGGACTTGGGAGTGTGGGTGCATGAATCACAAAAGGTTAGTTTGCAGGTATGGCAGGCTGTCAGGAAAGCAAATGGAATGTTGGCCTTCATTGCTCGAGGAATTGAATTTGTACAAAGTACCGGTGAGGCTGCATCTGGAGGACTGTGTGCAGTTCTGGTCTCCTTTCTTGAGGATGGATGTACTGGGTTTGGAGGCAGTGGAGAGGAGGTTCACTGGATTGATTCCAGAGAGGTTTAAGCTATGAGGAGAGTTTGAATCATCTGGGACTGTGCTCACTTGAATTCAGAAGAATGACAGGGGATCTTATATAAATGTATAAAATGTTGAAAGGAATAAATAAGATAGAGGTAGTTAAGTTGTTTCCATTGTGAGGGAGTCTAGAGCCTCAAGGTTCAGGGAGGTCTATTGTGGTCGGGGATGAGGAGGAATAAGGGGATTAAGGGATACGGGGGAAAGGCAGGTAAGGTGGAGATGAGCCTATTATCAGATCAGCCAGGATCTTAATGAATGGTGGAGCAGGTTCGATGGGCTGAATAGCCTACTCCTGCTTCTATTTTTTATGTCTTATCTCATCTTGGCCACACTCTCTTCACCCCTCTCTTGCTGGAAAGAAGATTCATGAGTGTGAGGCCACGCGCCTCAAGGACAGTTTCTTACCCAGACTTCATAACCTGAAAATACTAATATTTATGTTGCCTTTTCTCCATACCAGCTAATCTTTCTCTCTGTGACTCTGCAATTTTGTGCAGTGCCTTATGTTGCACTATTTATAAGATGTCCAACTGGCCTGCTTGCAAAATGACCTCTAACGCTGCTTCTTGGTGCATGTGACAATGGACTTGAATTTGATTTCTTGTGTTTGATGTCCTTTCAGAAAGCTCAATGGCTGGGCAAGACACAACAGGACCAATGAGAAGAACAGTTCTATTCTACAGTCAGGATGTGGGACTGATCAAAAGTGGAGAAGTCTGTAGCTCACGTCCTCAACGTCCTCAATGGAGACTGGAGGCAGTGTGAGGAGAAGGAAGGCACAGAAATAAGATCAGACCGAAGCAAAATTCACCTACCCACACAAGTCATTTTTGTCATATCAAGCTCAAACCCATCAAAACAGTCGCAGGTGTATCCTTCCTGAACTCGCACACACCGCCCATTTTCACAACCGTTCAGGATTCCGCACTCCTCTGCTTGCAGGCCTTCAAAGCTGCTGTAACGATCTGTGGAAATAGATTTAAAAAAATCTTGAACAGCAGCAAAGATTCTGTTTCAGGCCCTTCATTCTTCAAACTGGCTAGAAGGCTCCTGTCTGACCCTTGCATTATTCATCTCGTGCCTGTGTTGCTACGGTACTGATGGATCTTTTACTGTAACACTCTACACTGTAATATGCCCTTGCCCTTCTACTCTGTAGATATGCTCGAGTTGATTTCCTGGACTGTTAGCAAAATGGGCCCGTCTTGCTGCACCAGGTATGACATGACAATAACCTTCAACTTAATGGTATAATTGGCTCCTGTTACTCTTAGACAGTTCTTCGGTGACTATACTGAGGATTATGAAGGTCTGTAAGCCAGTGTGATGGATAGAAGAATCAGAATCTCTTATACTCAGAGAAAATATTAAAAAAAAATCAAAACTGGTTCAAATTTACAGCTTTTAAATTGCAAACCTTTGTCCTAAGAAGAGGTTGTTTATACTCCCATTGTTACCTCCTTCTGCACTGTATTTTGAAGCAACGATCTCCTTAATCTATGGCTCTAGGTATTGATGACGTAGGTCCTCTGATGTTACCACCAACCTGTCCTTGACATTTTGATGTTAAAACCAACAAAGTGCACCAGAAAGTTTACTTTTTTAGAACATCCGGAAAAATTTTGGTGTGCCTTCGAAATCGCTCACCACATTTAACAGGTGCACCTTAGAAAGCATCCTGTTCAGGTGCATCATAGCTCGATATGGGAACCATTCTGCCTAAGACCGCAAGAAACTGCAGAAGGTGGCAGAAGGCCATCATGAAAACCTACCTCCCCTCCATTGACCTCATCTACACCTCTCCCTGCCTTGGGAATGCTGCTGAACGATTAAAGGATCCATCCCACCCCTGGTCACACTCTCTTCTCTCTTCCCTCGGGCAGAGGATGCATGTGCTTGAGAACACAAACCTCCAGATTCAAGGTACAGTTTCTTTCCTAATGTTATCAAGATCTTGAATGGATCTCACACTGACAAATGATGGTGCCCTTGCATTGCCTTTTATAACTACACTTTTTTTCTGCCCCCTGCAATATATTTTGTACAGTACAACTCCGATTATCCGAAATAAGGATTATCCAAAATCTTCAGGGTTCCGAAATTTTTTGGTCCTGGAAATGACGTCTGTTTGACTCAGAAAAATCAGAAATCCTCATGTATCTGAAAATTTTCGAAGCTGAATTATTTTTTTGGTGAGAATTAAACATTATTTCATGCTCAAAAAAGCCTTCCCTTGTTGTTTAAACATGGTTACAAGTGATTTGCAGTTGCTACTAGGCTGTTCTCTGAAAAAAATTGTTTATCTGACGTAGGCCCAGTCCCGACCATTTTGGGCAATCGAAGGGGTACTGTACATTCTCCGTACGCTGTACTAGTTCCCTATTGCTACAATATTCCTTTATTTGTCTATATATTTGTTTATTATTGGACTACCAGCTACATAAGTTGACTTATTTGGACATCATGCAATACAAAGCTTTTAAAGCCATCTGGGATCAAGTGCTGCTAGATCTAGGAACCTTGTACTTTGGTGGCAGGATTAGCACCGTGGTTAGTGCAATGCTGTTACGGAGCCTGGTTTGAATCCAGCACTGTCTGTAAGGAGAATGTACGTTCTCCCTGTGTCAGCGTGGGTTTCCACTGGATGCTCCGGTTTCCTCCCACCTTTCAAAATGGACCAGGGGTTGAGGAATAATTGAGTGTAATTGACACTCGTGGGCTGGAATAGCCTGAGCTGTATGTCTAAAATTTTTTTTTAAATGGTAACGGGCGACAAGAATTCAATTCACTTGAGTTGTTTCATAATTCATTCGATTTAAATACAGCCTTCCTCACATCCCTAGATCTGATCTCTAATGCAGGATAACTATAAATTCTCCATTGAAAAGATTCTTTTAATCTTTTTCATTACAATACTTCAAGGCCATCTACTATTCCATAAAGTTTCACAATACTAAGCTTAGATACTAAGTTTTATTTTAAAAGTATATAAATGGGAAATGTATCTTTTGATAATTGTGCTTAAGATATCAATAAGAGAGCAGAGAAGATTTACTAAGATGTTGCCGGGTATTCAGGAGTTGAGTTACTGGGAAAGATTAAACAGGTTAGGACTATACTCCTTGGAATGAAGAAGGATGAGGGGAGACTTGATAAAGGTTTATATGATTATGAGGGGTATAGACAAGAGTAGATGATGAGTGGGATGCTTCCACTTAGATCAGGGGAGGTAAATCCGAGAGGTTATAGCTTTAGGTTGAAAGGAGAGAGGTACAAGGGGAACATTAGTGGGAAGTTTTTCATTCAGAGAGGGGTGGGAGTCTGGAATGAGCTGCCATCTGATGTAGTGAATGCAGATTCAGTTTTGAGTTTTAAAAATAAATTGGATAAATGCATGGATAGGAGAGGTCTGAAGGGTTATGGAATGAGAGTAGGGCAGTAGAACTAGCTAGTTTTATTGGTCGGCACAGACTGGAAGGGTCAAATGGCCTGTTTTCTCTGCTGTAATGTTATATTTAAAAATTCCCCTCATCCCTCCCTCCCTTCCCACCCCCCAGCTCTCCCCTCTCCTATGTGTTTACCACATATGTACTTTTTGTTAGTTTTATTGAATATGCAAACATTGATGTGTAAATGGTTATATGGTTTTAAAATTCTTAAATAAAATGTTCAAAAAACAAGACAGCTTCTTCCCCGCTGCCATCGGATTCCTGAATAATCACTGCCTTACTTTTTGCGCCCTATTATTTTTATTTATAGTAATGTTATAAAATGAATGCTTGCACTGTGATGTTGTCACAAAACACTGAATTTCCTGACTTGTTCATGGCAATAAATCCTGATTCTGATGTCTTGCATTGTTTGACTCTACACTTCTCTGTCACCCTATTCCACACACCTTTGTTCTATGGCATCACTAACTACTGCACCTTTGCTTTTCTCTTTGCACAATCTTTTGTTCTATGTAGATGTGGCAAAGCTATTTTCAATGGTAGAGGAATCAAGGACAAGAAGGCATAATTTCAGGATTAAGGAGTGACCATTTAAAACAGAGATGCGGAGGAATTTCTTTAGCCAGAGAGTGGTGAACTTCTGGAATTTGCTGCCACGGGTGGCTGCGGAGGCCAGGTCATTGGGTGTATTTAAGGCAGACGTTGAAAGGTATCTGAGTAGCCAGGGGAGAAGGTTGGGAGGTGGGGTAGGTATGAGGATGAATGGGAGAATGGATCAGCTTATGAGAGAATGGCAGAGAAGACTCAATGGGCTGAATGGCCTCCTTCCGCTCCTGTATTTTATGGTTTTATAGGTTGATTGTTTGGATAGCATGCAAAACAAAGATTTTCACTCTATCTCAGCACACGTGACAATAAATGATGACATTCAGTTTAAAATCTTACAACTATTTTTCTTCCACTGATTACAGTCCCTCTCACATAAATAGATGAAACATGGATTTTCAATCAACAAATGAGATCTGAATCACCCCTTACCATTGTCACTGCCACTAAATAAAGGGATGCTCAGAGGCTCTTGGGGGTGGTATAGGGGAACGCGTGAATAGCCTCGAGAACCATATTCAGGTCTGCGCTGGGAATCTGTTGGACCATATTGAGGAGTGAGTCGTGGATCTCCAAGTTCAAATCCTGAGTCAGGCTGGAGATTTCTCTGTCCGTATCTTGGTCCAAAGTAACGATCTCCCAGTCCATATTCTACTCCATATTGAGAATCATACGGTCCATACTCGGGTCGAAGATAATTGTCGTAGGTTCCAATTCCCGGTTGCGAATCTTCACCAAGGGAAGGTATTTCTCGGCCGAATTCATAGCCAGATCGATCACGGAGCCCCGTTGATCCATCACCAAATATCCTGGGAACATTACAAAGCTGTGCAAAATCATCTGTAATCATACAGGAAATAAAGCAATCAAGAAACAACTATGATCGAATGCCTTAAATATTTCTACCGTAATGTCTGTCTGGTCAAATTTGGATGGTTCCAATTCATTATCAGTATTAAACAATTTTGTTAATGAATGGGTTTGCCAACTTTTTAACTGTTATGATACCAATTAATAGGTTGTCGTGGTCACGTACTTATCTTCATCAGGAGTGGTGCCGGCTGCCGCTGATGATGTAAGCGACGTGACGCATGAGGGGGGGGGTGATAGCGCGCATGTGTGGATGTGCGAAGCATCAGTATACAGGTTGACGGACCTCAGACATGGGAGCAGGAGAGTGAAAGTGTCAGGATCACTGGCGGTGAGCCAATATGAGAAGGTCGGAGGAGATTGGGGAATTGAAGACAATAGGTGACCAATTCTTACATCTCGGCCAACCATGATACAGAAAACTCGCACAGATTATCACTCACACACAATTCCACAAAAGTTATTCTCAATTGACATCTTAATTGGAGTTCTTTTCTCAAAAAATACCAATCAGTTGAATTCTGAAAGCAAATATTATTGTCAAATTTTGGGGGAAAAAAAAGGTGAACATTCTAGTGAAAGAAGTAACTGGACTTTGGAAATCTGAAACCAAAATAGAAAATGCTGGTAACACTCAGAAAGTCAGGCAGCATCTGTGGAGAGAGAAGCAAAGTATAGTGTTTCAGACTAGAGACCTTTTGGTGGAACTGGGAATGCAGCAGAGAATGTGGATGGGAGGGATGGGTAAAACAAAGAGAATATATTTTTTTTGGATGAGACAATATGAAATAACAGAGCTGTTAGAATCAGTTTGTACTCCTTTATTTGTTGAACATGTCACGAATAGGAGGGGTGTTGGACTCGACTATCCTAATAGAAAAAATAAAGCTTATCTTGGGTCTTCTGGCAATAGTGTGGGAGGTCACAGATAGATCAGAGAGGGAGCCTTCATGGCAGGTAACCAAGAGTTCAAGGTCACCTTGGGATACAAGAGCTCTGAAAAGCCATCCTCCCATACGCAATAGGCTTCTCCGACGCAGAGGAGACCATATTTTGAGACCCCGATGAAGAGGAAGAGATGCAAGTGAAATCTGCTTGAGCCCTGAGTTGATGGGAAGGGAAAGGAGAGCAACCACAGGCTTAAGCTTCGACACCTCATCTTCCTTCTGGGCACATTGCAGCCTCTCAGCCTTGATATCGAATTCTCCTATTTATGTGAGAGGGACTGACGGCTCAGCCTTTATTTTTGTCTGTGTCAAAACCGGACATTTCTGCCTGTTATGATGTTGGCTCAGTTTTTCTTTTTTCCATTGGTGTATCCTGGCCTGCTGGGCATCTCCCACCGCTTTATTACTGGCCACATGTTTCGCAGACAAGGATGATGAGTCTGATTTTAACTGCGTTATCATCATATTTCTCCTGTCAGAGGTATTTCCTTTTGTCTGACCTATCCCTCCCCCTCTTCTCTGCTGTAGAAATTGGTTTCAGTCATTCCCATTCCTGATGAAGGGTTTTCGTCGCTTTAACCAATTTAGGAAGCAGCTGATAATTAACAAATAACATTTGCACTGTAAAGATGCCCAGTCAATTCACATGTAACAAGAAAGCCTAAGCATCTTGATCTTCAATGCTATTTTATCATCATCCTGGGAGTTATCACTCAACAGAAAGTTAATTGAACCAGGCACATCAATACTGTGGCAACTCAAGCTAAGGTTTCACCTCTTAAAGTCTTACCACCATCTACTGGGCACAACTTGGGAGCACGGTATAATATTCTCCACTTGCCTTGATGAGTGTAATTCCTGGAAAACTCAAGAAGCTCAACACAACCCCAAACATTTATTACTGTGGCTGCCATGGGTGCCGGCTACCAAATGCCGAACCTAATTTGACAATGCATAGCATCCCCACCACAAAGTAGAATCTGACCCACGAGAACGAGCAACTCCTGAGGGACCTCCTTCCAAGCCGTACAATATCCCGATCAGAAAATGTCTTCCGTTCCAGGGAATGATAGAACACTGCAGGACCTCCGGCCCTTCCTGACCGTGCCGAACTATTATTCTGCCCCCAGTCCCGTTGGCCTGGACCATACTTCTCCCATCCATGTATCCAATCTCTGAAATGTCAAAATCAAACCACCATCTTCCTTGGCATTTAAGCACCGTTGCTAGGTACAAGTCCTGGAATTTCCTAGAGACTGAAGTGATTCAGGATGGAAGCTTCTCAAGAACAATTCAGATTGGGCAATAAATGCCAACAACCTCCATAGGCTGAAAAATTACAAAATAACAACCCAAAATCTCACAGAGGAGAGAGCAAAAAAAGGTTGACAGATCTCCTTCACTGAAGGTCATCAGTGAACCAGATCGACTTTTACAACAGTGCATGCATCCTATAGTTATGGACATAATGAGAATAAAACAGTAAAAACTGGAGGAACTCAGCAGGTCTCGCAGCGTCCAGAGGAGGTAAAGATATGTAACCGACAATTTGGGTCTGAGCCCTTCTTCGAGGTATAATCAAAAAGCGGGCAGGCTTCTCAATAAAGACTGTGCGAGAAAGGCAGTGGGTGGGAGGGGGGGAAGGAAGTCCAGACCAACAAATGTTTTGATTTATATCCTGAAGGGCCCAGGCCTGAAACATCGGTAATGTATATCTTCGTCCAATGGACACTGCAAGACTGGCCGAGTTCCTTCAGCATTGACTGTGCTTTTTATCACAATCATGGGGTCTGCAGACTTCTGTATTTCACACCATCGTGAATCTGAACACTTTATTTCAAATATATCTGACATGTCACCTTATGCTTGAAATGCAAAATACTCAATTCATTGTCTTCTTTCTTTAACTCACTTGCTAGTCGCATATTGAAAGAATTCTTGCAAGTCTAGAAAATCTAATTTTCTCTTCATAAATCTCTCTGATATTAAGTAATTACCTGACGTTCTGGCAGGACAGAAAGCACACTCGAGGCCCCAAGCCTCTCCGTACATGCAGCAACATTCAGTGTAGGTTGATCTGGTCCACAGAGGTTTTGTACAAACGTAGTCCTCTGTCACCCCTTGCCAGCAGATGTCCAGATGTGTATCTTCTGCTTCTGATAAGTCAGCTAATGAACAGAATTAAGATCAATGACATTGTCCTCAAAATGGGCAAAAACCTATCTGTCAAGTTAAGCTGGCCTTTGAAATGGCCACCCATGTCCTGGTGTCATACAGAGCAGAGGCAGGCTCTTCGGCCCAATTCATTCATGCTCACCTTCCATTGCCCATATTCCTCTCAATCTTTCCCATCAATCAAAATGTACATTATAATTCCACCTGCCTCTACCACCTTCTTCCATATACCCACTACCCTCTGTGAGCTGCGGTTTGACAGCCTGAAAGAGATGGAAGTTTTGTACCCCTGGCTCAAGCTATGATGACCCAACTGTCCTCATTGATGATATTCATCGCAAGTTTTCCTACCCGGGCAGCACACAATAACATCCTCAGCTTCTCTCGATGTAGAGATTGAGCCAAGAACCAGAAAGGCCTGTTTTTCCTTTGGTCGGCTGAAAGATTGGGTTGGGTCACAGAACATCAGGTTGGCAAGGTGTACAGGGCCGTTGTCATATCATCCTTGCTATACGGATGTGAGATGTGGTGTCCATATCAGAGGCACTTAATGTCACCCACATTCTCTGATGAAGATCACCTGGTGAGACAGTGTCTCCAATATCGAGGTCCTTTCTCAAGCCGGAACGTCAACAGTTTCACCCTTGGTCCTGCACTGGGCAGGACATGTTGTCAGAATGCCTGAGGGAAGGGTGCCCAAGGGTAACTTGTACGGGCAACTGTCAAGTGATACCGAAAGACGAGGAGGCCAGTGACTACGGTACAAGGACGTTCTGCACAGAAGCCTCAAGGAAGCTGACATTGCCCCATCAACATGGGAGGATCTGGCTCAGGATCGCTCGCAGTGGAGGGACGCCATCAGAAACGGTGTGGACGCTGCTGAGAATAAGCTCAAAGAGGCAACGGAGGAAAGGCAACGAAGCTTCTGGCCCAGTTGCCCTTCCAGGCCTCATTTGCCAAGTATGTGGCAAGCAGGGCCTGTCAAGGACCGGCCTGTACAGCCCCTCCAGGATTCACATATCAAACCCCTCAAACTGACTGAAAGGGACCATCATTATCTCACGGGATGGATGGCCAGAACAGATTCTCTGTGTGAAACAGTGGTCCTCAGATTCACTTTCATTCTTTTCCTTCAAACCTATTCCCTCTAGTTTTAGGAACCCTCCCCAACCAACCTGGGAGAAGGTTGTAATTTTAAAAAAAAAACACCGCATGGTAACAGGCCCTTTCGGTCAACGAACCCATGCTGCCCAATTACACCCAATTAACCTACAACCCTGGCACCCTTTTTAATGGTGGGGGGGAAACTGGACCTCCCAGAGGAAACCCGTGCAGACACAGGGAGAACATTCAAATTCCTTTCAGACGGTGATGGATTCGAACCCCCGGTTGCTTGCGCTGTAGCAGTGTTGCGCTGACTGCTATGCTCGCCATGCTGCCACCCCATGAACCAATGTCTTAAAGCCCGCAAGCATAAACATGACTGCAAATTTTCAAATCTATCAGATGTCAACAGGGCTGGTGATGTTGGCTGAATTGGCTGGTCATGTTAGAACTCGGCCCCTTATAATTTTACAAAGGTCAGTAAGGTCACCCCTCAGGGGAAACAGCCCCAGTCTATCTAGGCTCCCTTCATAATCCTAGGTCTCCAGACCCAGCCACATCCTTATCATTTTATAATTTGCTCTCTAATAGTCTTTCAAAAAAGAAGCCAGCTTTGCTCTGCTATTCCTGAGAACTAACTTTCAAAGATAAAATACAGGGTCAATAACAAGTGTCTTAAAGCCCACAAGCATAAACATGAGTGCAATTTTGAAATTTATCAGCTGAAGGCAGGCTTGGGGTGTTGGATGGTCATGTTAGAACTCGGTAGAAAGAGAAAGAAGAGCTGTGGTTCCACAGTAAAAACCCCTGGTATTTAAGCAACTGGCAAAAAAATTGAGGAAGATACATTTAAAATATTAAAATAAATAAGAATAAAATAACATGTAAAAAATGTTAATTTAAAATTGCAGAAGTAAATGTTCTCTGAAGTAATTCATTAACCTTTGTGAATCTGGGAGCGAATATTCAGCTGTTTTGAATAAAGTTTTGTGAAACAGCAATGTCGTAGCCCAGGATGAACAGCTGGTTGATGCCGGTCACCATTGGGGGGGGGGGGGGGGTGACTCTCTTAAAACGGTCTCCTAATCCCTGCTTAGTAAGAGTCACCCCAGTCAGAGGCTTTATCTGTAAACTTGGGCAGGATGGGGGCATTAATTATCTATAATGCAATTGTTCGGCTTCGTAGAGGGGGAGGAACCTGCAGATGCAGCGACGGTTAAATATTTTCAAAGAATGCGACTGAAAGTAAAGTAAAAGGCTTTAAGGTTTATACATTCAAGCGAGTGAAGTTTGTTCAGTGTAAGTACAGTTTTTTTGTCTTTTAAACCGTTTATTCTCAATGCAGGTCTGTTAGTTAGGCATTTTAAGAGCAGGTCTCAAGCAACCAGAAAGTACACTTATCCAGAATCTACCAATGCCCATAGGTGCCGGATACCAGGGTTTTTTTTTAAACTGTAATTATGTATACAAGGGATTAAAACATATGCACAATTATCACCACTCAGGAGAATTTCCAGTACCTCCAAATTCCGAGCCATTGATACATCTCTCGCGGGTTACATCCAGTGTAAGTGGTGGGCTGCAGAAACAGTTAAATGATCCTGGCGTATTGACACACTCTCCATTCACACACATTTTTTCATCCTGACACTCATCAATGTCTAAAGGAAAAGTGATTAAAAAAGTAAAAACCAATATAATTCCCTGAGATTTATACAATCACCCCTCCCCCCCGGCAGACAATAATTACTGACACATCTTTGCTCAGTCACAGACAATTTCAGAAGTAAGCCTGGCTTGTTTATGTATTGGTGGGCGGGGGGTGGGGGGGGGGGGTAAACATAAAACTATTCTGCCAAATTTACTTGAATTTTACAATCAAAACATAAAATGTATTAAAATGGAATGCATTTGGAAGTGGAAAGCTGGTTTAATGCTTCTCGGCAGGAGACAACCCTCATGAAGCAATTTGGGCACAGTCTGTGATCTTCTGTTCCTCCCGATGGATTGGAAACGACAGGGTGGAGAGTAGAAAATTACCATGAGGAAGGGGGAGGAGAATGCATAAATTCACTGTACTTGTGGAATTGACATGTCACTTTAATTTTATCTTTAAATCATTTTAACAATACAAGGTGGTAGAAGGGCCTTCCGGCCCTTGAAACCCCTGCTGCCCAACCTCACCCAATTAACCTACAAACCCTGTATGTTTGGGAGGTTGGAGGAAATCGGAGCACCTGGAAAAAGCACGAGGAGAACATGCAAACTCCTCAAAGGCAGCGGTAGATTCAAATGCAGGTTTAACTAATCTACAAATGCTTATTTGCCAAAAATACTGATTTACAGGAATATATCACCCCATAATCACACAAACAGCTGAAACTTACCAATGCATTCTAACCTCACATTGTCATAGTAAAATCCTACATCACAATAGCAGGAATAACTTCCTACAGTGTTTACACAACGCCCGTTCTTGCAGACCTCTGAGCTAAACATTGCACATTCATCGGCGTCTATAGATGGGGATTAAAGAAAAACACACTATTTTAGAAACACCATTCCACGTATTCCAGTCTTGAGCATAATGGCTTATTGACAGGGAAAATAGCAAGAAGATTGAGAGTGCAAAAAAGATTTACAAGGATGTTGCCGGGAATTGTGGAACTGATTAAATGGGTTAGGACTCTATTACCTGAAGCACAGAAGAATGAAGGGAGATTTGATAGAGTTCTACAAAATTGTGAGGGGGGGGGTGGTAAAGATCAGGTAAATGCAAGCAGGTGAAAATAGGTGAGACGAGAACTAAAGAATTTGGGTGAAGGCTGAAAGGTGAAATGTTTGGAAGGAATATTCAGGGGAGCTTCTTTCCACAGAGAGTGGCGAGAGAGTGGAACGAGCTGCCAGCTGAAGTGGTGGTGCGAGCTTGATTTTGATTTGTGAGAAAAACATGGATAGGTACATGGATGGGAGGGGCAGGGAGGGATATAGTCTAGGTGCAGGTCAATGGAATTAGGGAGAATAATAATTTGCCACAGACTAGATGGCCGAAGGGCCTGTTTCTGTGCTGCAGTGTTCCATGATTCTATGGACGATCAAGGCTGCTCAGAGATTCAAGCCAACCATCTGTTTTTTTTTGAAAATTTTATTTGAAATGTTGTAAAATGATACAGTAATTGGCCTTGCTGAAAATAATAAGGATTAATACATAGTGATTTAAACCTCCACCCCACCTAAATTAAGTTCAGCCCCAAAGAAAGAAAAATAAAACCATCTCTCTGTTTAATGGACCAAGTATTACATGGGGAAGGTAAACCTGTGGGGTGGGAAAATAAGAGCTCAATGAATTCATCCTGTGCATGGGGTGGGGCGGGGGGGGCGGTGGGGTTCAGGCCATATTTATCCCCTTGTTCCTATATGATTATTGAGTTTGGACAGTGCAAAAACAAGTTTGATTTGAAGCTAGCTGTCACGAAACTACTATGGCAGTATACAGGTACACGATCCTTTATCCGGAACCCTCGGGGGACAGTGTGTTCCAAATTTCGGATTTTTCTGGATTTCGGAAAGTCAGATTTAAGCCCACCCGAATTGTGGTGCCGTATCCACTCCCAACCCCTTCCAGTCGCGCTGCCGTCTCCCTCCCCCCCTCACCTACCCGACTCGCGCTGCTGGTCTCCCCTCCCCGGCCCGCCTGACTCGCGCTGCTGTTTCCCCCCCCTCCTCGCCCACCCGACTCGCACTGTTGGTCTCTTCCCCCTCGACCGCCCGACTTGCGCTGATGTCTCTTTCCCCACTTGCCAGATTTTGGAGCTTTCCGGATTTTAGATGTCTGGATAAAGGATTATGTTTCTGTATTGATATCGATAGAACCAGAAATGGGGAATAATTCCTTTTTCTTACATTGATTGTTGCATGTAATATTTTCAGAATTTCAGAGAGAACGGTGCTGACGCGTTAATCCACACTTGTAAATGTAAAACTCACCTCCATAGTTTTGAGATCCAAATGAAAAAGAACCAATGTGAAATGGAATAAATCCTTTGCCATCTGGACAAATTTCATTGTATTCCTCTGAGTTAAAGCAAAGAAAAAATATTATTGAATTCTGGAAATGGGAAATAGAATAATGCAGTCTTTATGATTTCCAGTTACTAACTCAGGCTGGGTTTTTGCTGCCTGAAGCTATTTGACTAACGTGGACCTCAGTGACTATTTGCAGATGAATTTGTAGCAAATACACAATACAGAGGGATGTCAGCGGCAGAAATAGAGGCAATTTTATTGAAGGCATTGCCCCACATCAACCCCCCCCCCCCCCCCATGGAGGGAGAGGCATAGAAATAGATCCAAGAACCGCTTTTGACACCAAACCAGACATGGACCTCGCAGGAAAGAGCTGTGTCATTACAGAAATGAGTTCCATTCCAATTTCAACCTTAACCAGATCCTCAGTGCACCAAAAACAGTGGGGAATTTTGGGGGCTTATGTATCCAAATGATAAGCATCAGATTTCACTGGACATGATGATGTATTGGCCCGAAACATTCATGGGTCTGGGGATCTTATGTCACCTATGTGTGCACCGTGGTCTGGGAGACGCTACTTGATCTGGTCGTACACGTACAGTCAGATGATAATGAACTCTTCATACTAGCTATGCTCCCTCTCCACTCTGTGTCCTGATACAGGACTACAGCTGAAGCACTGGCAATTCCTCTCCCTCCCCACCCCAACAAATGCTGTTTGACCCGCTGAGTTCCTCCAGCTATTTTTGTTTTACTCTAGGTTCTAGCATCCGCAATCTCTTGTGTCTACGCTACTTGTGATAAATCTCGAAGAAAAGATTGTGCTGTTGGAATGTCCTGACCTGGGTTTCTATGCAAAGAATCCCACAGACCACGCCGACTGGCCTGGGGATGAATCAAGTGAAAAAGCATCAGGATTCTCATTCACCTTTGGCCCTCCACCAGTGCAGCTCACTGCTGAGTGTTCGATTACCCTGCTGACCAGTGCATTGTCTTTGGTGCTTTGTAAGATCAGGACTTAAGCCACTCAAAACATTTGTCCAGGAATTCATCCCTGGTTGATTGCACTATATGACAATTTGATGGAATTTCATTCTGGGTTTGAAATTTTTGACATAATAATATATCTTTTTGAGTTTTCGTTAATTATCATCTAGCTGTATTTATACCATAAGACATGATTTCCACAGTGCTCACACATACAGAGCATATAATAATCATGTTTATACAGAAAGATATAACGAAATCTTTAAGGACCCGCACAGTCTACGGGCTGCTGGATACTGACCAGGTATCAGAACCAAGATTCGAGAGGGGGCTGAGGGCAAGAAAAATCTTGGATACCGAAGGCTTCTTGATTGATATGAATAAGATGTTTCCCTTGGTGGGTGAGTCCAGGGCAAGGGGGCACAGTCTCAGAATTAGGAAGCACCCATTTAAAACAGAGCTGAGGAGATATTTCCTAAGCCAGAGGGTCGTGGGTTTGCGGAATTCGTTGCCACATACAGCTGTGGAGGCCGGATCATTGGGGGAGATTGATAGGTATCTAATGAGTCAGGGTGTCATGGGATATGGGGAAAAGGGCCAGAAATTGGTACTAGATGTGAGAGCAGTTTAGCTCAGGGTGGAGTTACAGAGCAGACTCGATGGGCTGAATGGCCTACTTCTATTCCTTTCTCTTGTGATTGCATCGGAGGTTTGTATCTGGAGCTCGAACTGCTGATGGTTTGAACAGGAGTCTTTGCGACTGCAGAGGCCGCGGGAGGGTAGAGGCAAATCTACAGAAACTCAATGTCTCTGAAGGGACTCTCTTTTGCTTCCCTTTCTCCCATTGTGAGGGGTACCGGGCAATGCTCATGGCGAGTCTTTGTTTGCCTTACGACCGACAGAAGTTGAAGTCTATCATGTATATTACATTTTAATGTAATTTTATGGACAATAAAAAGAACCTTGAATCTTTGAAGATATAATTTAAACCAATGGTTTACAATCTTTTTCTTTCCACTCACATCCCACTTTAAGTAATCCCTATGCCATCGGTGCTCTGTGATTAGTAAGAGATTGCTTAAGGTGGGATGTGAGTGGGAAGGGAAGGTTGAGAATCACTGCTCTAGACCCAATTGTAACTGAAATATTTTGCTTGATAAAAATTGTCATTGGTCCATTTCCTTTGGAGTTATGAAACTGTGCACATAACGAGTCAATTAGGCATGATTAAAACAGGGGTTTTCAAACTTTTTCTTTCCACCTACATCCCACCTTAAGCAATCCCTTACTAATCACAGAGCACCGATGGCATAGGGATTGCTTAAGGTGGGATGTGGATGGAAAGAAAAAGTTTGAAAACCACTGCTTAGATCGTACCTAATTGACTCGTTATGTGCACGGTTTCATAACGCCAAAGGAAATGGGCCAATGACCATTTTTCTCAAGCAAAATATTTCAGTAACAATTGGGTCTAGAGCAGTGATTCTCAAGCTTCGCTTTCAACTCTCATACTACCTTAAGCAATCCCTTACTAATCAGAGAGCACTGATGGCATAGGGATTGCTTAAGGTGGGATGTGGGTGGAAAGAAAAAGTTTGAAAACCACTGCTTAGATCGTACCTAATTGACTCGTTATGTGCACGGTTTCATAACGCCAAAGGAAATGGGCCAATGACAATTTTTCTCAAGCAAAATATTTCAGTAACAATTGGGTCTAGAGCAGTGATTCTCAAGCTTCGCTTCCAACTCTCATACTACCTTAAGCAATCCCTTACTAATCAGAGAGCACTGATGGCATAGGGATTGCTTAACGTGGTATGGGAGTGGGAAGAAAAAGGTTGAAAACCACTGATTTAAACCAGTCTCACGGCCTGCAGGAAGAAGTCGTTCCCCAGCCAGGTAATCCTGCCGTGGATGCTCCTGAACTTCCATTTAGCTCCGCCAACCTTGTCTATAGAATTGTAGCTCAGAAAAATGGTGAAATACAGCCAACTTGCCATCCATTCTTTCCATGATGTGATGACTATTGTTGCCTTGAGTTAAACTGGTTTGCTGCCTTTAGCACCAGACATTTCTACAGAGTCATCGACAAACATGCAAGGCGTGGAAACGGCTTTACCTGAATTGGCCACAGGACAAGCATGAACTTCACAGTTGTCGCCCCAACCGACTCCGACGGTGCAGCAACACCCTTCCTTACTGATGTTGCGCGCCAGCAAGTTGTCACAGAAGTTGTCAGCATTCACGTTGTAATAACATTCCTTCCGGTCTCCTTCTGCAGATGCTGGCACCGTGGATAACTCTGACGTGGCAGTCATTACTCCTGCATGTTTAATCGCTTTGTTCAGGAAAAGATACAAAATACAATGAATCAGCATTCGACTGCACGCTTAGGTCAGTCATTTATGTAAAACCAATTGACAAAGGTAGAGAACTCCCGAGCCAGCAGTGATTCAGGTATCTCTTCTAATATCTAAAACAGTGGTTCTCAACCTTCTTCTTTCCACTCACGTACCATTTTAAGTCTTCCCGATGCCACAGGTGCTCCTGTGATTAGTAAGGGATGGCTTAAGGTAGTGTGTGGGTGGAAAGAAAAAGGTTGAAAATCATTGTTTTAATTGTACCTAATTGACTGGTGATGTGCAACATTTCAGAGCTCCAAAGGAAATGGGGCCAATGACCATTTTTCTCAAGCAAAATATTTTCAGTAACAGTTGGGTCCAGAGCAGTGGTTCTCAACCTTCCCTTCCCACTCACCTTACCACCTTAAGCCATCCCTTACTAATCTCAGAGCACTGATGGTAGGTGAGTGGAAGGAAAAAGGTCGAGGACCACTGATCTAAAATGTCCACATTTACACAAAGGGAAATGGTTATTCATTAACGACTATTGCACGCCAATATTTCCACTGTATAAATATCTGTACAAAGTGAGAGGGTGGGGTAGGTTTAGGGGACGCATGAGAGTTAAGTGATTTTTACACAGAGAGTTGTGCGTGCCTAGAATGCATTGCCGTGGGTGGTGGTGGAGACTGGAACAATAGGGGCATTTAAGAAACTCTTAAAAGCCCCAAACATCCGATATGTATCTTTATCTTTGAACATAAAAGACACTGTTTGACCTGCTGAGTTTCTCCAGCACTGTATGTTTTTACTTCAACCATGGTGTCTGCAGGCTTTTGTGTCTAATCTGTGTCATGCTGTCAATCTCTCACTATGCTTAGTCTGCACTACTGGCATTGGATGTGGAGTATCTCTACCACCAAGGGCACTCCCCTTGACGATAACTGTGTACGCACCCATTATCATTCATTATTGTACTACTGAGTTTCTACTAATAAAAGCCATGATATGTGTTTAACTACACTGCATTTGATCTCTTCATTATCTGGTCCATCAATGTGGATGCAAGAAAAATAGAGGGTTATGAGTTAGGGAGGGTATAGTTTATTTTAAGTCTATATAGGTTGACACGACATCATGGGCCAAAGGGTCTGTTCTGTGATGTAATGCTGCCAGTTAGTTCAGATGTCAGCCTGGACATTGATTTTATCTGAGACAAAGTTCCAAGTTCATGCCTTGCTCCAAAGTGTAAAATTGATGTTAGCGTTAAGCTGCGTCTATATAAATTACTGAATGAATCCCTGATCACTTTGAAATAGAAGGAGATAGCTGTAATGTGAGTTGTTTTTAATGCGAGGCTGGGCGGGGTTTTACTTTCTGTCTGTCTACTTCCTTGTGTTTAGCTTGAAGGCCCTGCTGTGTGCAGTGGAAAAACAACCGTTACAAGTGTGTGTGTGTGTGTGTGTGCGTGTGCGTGTGCGTGTGTGTGTGTGTGTTTGTGAGAGAGTGGGGGGGGGAGTGTGTGGTGTGCGCGCGCACGGGTGCGGGTGCGGTTTACCTGCACCCAATAAAGTTGGGCTTTTGAGCTTGAAACTGTCGCGTGTGAGCACTGCTGTGCGAATAATCCTGACGCAAAGTCCACAGACTGCACAACAGACTTTAATTAGCTTAAACCTATACACACCAGTCTTAGCATCTTTGCTGGCCCCATGGGTGTCTGACTGTCCCCCAAGGGGCCTGCCTCAAGTCTTTACACGGCCCGGTGATTGACAGCCGGCGTGGTGGGGCCAGCCTCCCAGGTTGCCTACCTGCAGGTACAATGGTTGACCCCTGCAGTCGGCCGGGAGGGGTGGGGCCTGCGTAGTGGTTGTAATCCCACATGGAGTGCACCTTTCTCCAAGTCGAAGTGATGATTTAGTTCCGTGAGTGCTCCTCGGTCAATGAGAGCAAGGCTGACGTGCAACCAGCCCATGATTTAAGACCATGTGGTCAAGTGGGTTGTAAGGAGAATGAAAGAAGCTTCAGGTGAACAGTGAGGTGAGGACATGGTGGATGGGGCATACTGTGGAAATAGATGAGATCATCCAGAAAATATAGAAAGGGTCATTTTGTTTTAAAGAGTGATGAGAGCTTGAAAGATTTTGGACCTGGGCATGTCTGTATACAGATTACTACAAAAAGTTAACATGCAGGTTCAATAAGCAGTTAGGAAGGCAATTGATATTTTGGTTTTTATTACAAGAGGACTTGAGTGTAAGAGTAGAGATATATAAATTGGATCCTTATAAGATTGTGTCTGGAATATAATGTATCGTTCTGGTCTCCCAACTCAAGAAGGATGGGTATACATGGGGTAGAGGAAATATAACAAAGGTTCACCGGATTGATTTCTGGAGTTGTTTTCTGCGTAAGGAGAGGGTAAGAAGAATGATAAGCGATCCTATTGAAAAAAAATCCTGATGTTTGAAAGGATTGCACTAAACCGTGCCAGTGACCTGGTTCGAATCCAGCACTGTCTGTAAGGAGTTTGTATGTTCTCCCGTGACCTGCATGGGGTTTCCCCGGGTGTTCTGATTTCTTTTCCCCCAACCCTCCTAAAACATACAGGGTTGTTAAGTTAATTGGGTGGCAGAATTTTCAATGGCTGGGATTTAGTTACAAGATCTACCATGTTCTAAATCCTTGTAGTTCTCAACCTTTTTCTTTCCACTCACATCCCACTTTAAGTGATCCCTACGCCATCGGTGCTCTGTGATTAGTAAGGGATTGCTTAAGGTGGGATGTGAGTGGGAATCACCGCCCGAGACCCAACTGTTACTGAAATATTTTGCTTAAGAAAAATTGTCACTGGCCCATTTTCTTTGGCATCAATTAGGTCCGATTAAAACAGTGGTTTTCAACCTTTATCTTTCTACTCACATCCCACCTTAAGCGATCCCTTCACAGAGCATAGGGAATACTTAAAGTGGTACGTGCGTAGAAAGAAAAAGGTTGAGCACCACTGTTGAAAAAGATATTTTTAACATGAAATTCATGTTCCACTCACTTAAGGTGTGCAGAACCACCTTTTACCAAGGAAGCAAACATTCCACCTTTTGTTAAGTTATATATTCAACATGAGTTAAATACTTTTATTTAGATTTGACTGTGTATTAAATTTGGCACACTGCTTCTTCTTTCCAGTTGTTGGTCTTCTCTCGAGCATCCCGAGAGAAATTAGTTCAGGTGTCGGTGCAAATAATATTCATAGATTTGCACGAGGAAATTCGCAAGAGCCTTAAGTAGCAAATTGCTGCCAGACACCTGTACACTGATGCGTCTTCATTCCTAAACTACTGTCATCCAAGCCAGGTTGAGTTCTTACTCCCAGTATTGTCTGTGTGGAGTTTGTACTTTCTCCCCATGACTGCATCTGTTTCCCTTGAGTGACCTCGCTTCCTCCCACATCCAAAACACATACGGGCTGGCGGATTAAACTGCCTCTATAAATTGTCCCAGGTGTGCAGGCGAGTGATCAAACCTTGGAGGAGTTGATGGGAATGTGGGAAGAGTCGGCTACAGGGAAAAATTAATGGGAACAAAATTCCTGAGCCCCCGCCTGAACCTGATTGCCTCAAATACAGCACAGTAACAGGCCCTTCTGGCCTATGAGACCATGCCACCCAAATACACTGTCTTGAGCAATTAACCTATTAACCCCATACGTCTTTGGAGTGTGGGAGGGAACTGGAGCACCTGGAGAAAACCCACGCAGGGTGGAATGTACAAACTCCTTACAGACAGCACCAGATTGAAACCCGGGTCACTGGCACTGTAATAGCTAACCACCACTACTCTAATCGTGTATGGACATGCATAGTTATTCGGTATCCGTCTTTCACCAAAAGGAAAAATATATTCCCCACTCAACATTTATCTTACATATTTTAATAATACAGGTATTTTATCAGAATAATTAAAATGGCTTTGTTTTAATGGGATGAATTTGTTACTGGTATTTGGTGTACCTGTTAATATTAATATCAGCCAGTAGGTGGCAGAATTGGCACATCAGAGAACAGCTTGGAATCTGGTGTCCTTCCAATTCCAAGATCCAGAAGAGTATTGTGGGGATATATTTTGATGCTCCTGCTTCCCGTCTTACCTCCTGTGAGTCATTCAAGTGTCATCTGCTGTGGGAAGTATGAATGGGTACAGGAATACCTCCTTGCACCTGATTACCTAATCTCCATCTACCATCGTCTCGCTAATTTACTTCCGTCTCAAACTCACCGGTCGGTATCTAATTGGTCAGGGTGTCAAGGGACATGGGGGAAAAGGCCGAAATTTGGAAGTGGATGTGAGAACAGTTTAGGTCAGGGTGGAGTTGAAGAGCAGGCTCGATGGGCTGAATGGCCAACTCCTGTTCCTTTATCTTGCGATTTTGTGTGATGAACTAGAGCAGACTCGATGGGCCAACTGGCCTACTCCTGTTCCTTTATCTTGTGACTTTGTGTGATGAACTGACATCATTCATGTTCTCTACCCTGTTCTTCTATTATTGATGTTTACCCACTCCCACCACAAGGGGAAAGTGACTAATTGTTTTAAATATGTAATCTGTTGCTAATATTCTTTCCTTCTCCAAGACTCCTTTACTCCTTTTTCAAATATAATTTGCAGGTGATTTGCATTCACTTCCAGTCGCTCCATCACAGGGAGGATTGCAGACGCTTTGGAGAGGGTGTGGAGGAGATTTACCAGGAAGTTTCCCGGATTGGAGAACATGGCTTAGGAAGTAAGGTTAACGGAGCTGGCGCTTTTCTCTTTGAAGCGACCAAGGAGGGGAGGTGACTTAATTGAGATCTATAAGATTATGAGGGGCTTAGGTAGGCTCCTATCTCCTAGGGCAACAGAAGCAAATACCAGAGGACATCTATTTGAGGTGAATGGAGGAAAGTTTAGGAGAAATGTCAGAGGACCTTTCTTTTTAGACAGAGGGTGGCGGGTGCCTGGAATGCATTGGGGATGGTGGTGGAAGTTGGAACAATAGGGAGATTCAAAAGACTCTGGAATAAGCAGATGGATGTTTTAGAAGTTGAGCGATATGGGTGTGAGCCCAGGAAAATGAAATTGCAGTGGAGCAGACACAACCTCATGGGCTGAAGGGTCTGTTCTCTGCTGTAATGTTCTATTTTCTAAATCATTCTCTGTCGACTGCAATTCATTGGTTCTCAACTTTCTTGGCACTCACACACCACTTTAACTTATCCCTATGCCATCAGGGCTCTATGATTAGTAAGGGATTGCTTAAGGTGGGATGTGGGTGGGAAGGGAAGGCTGAGAATCACTGAGAATTACTGAAATATTTTGCTTGAGAAAAATTGCCATTGGACCCCTGAAACTGTGCACATGATGAGTCAATTAGGTACGATTGAAACAGTGGTTTTCAAACTTTTTCTTTCCATCGCCTTAAGCAATCCCTTACCACCTATGGCATGGGCAGTATGTGAGTGGAAAGGAAAAGATTGAGAACCCCTGAAGCATGGTGAATTGGCAATTCCATCCTTTCATTTTGCGTGGCCCCCAGTGCTCACAGGAATTAATTTTGTGGGAAGATGAAATAGGCACTCAATGAATCCTGTACTTCGTGAAATGTTAGGCTGAATTGCTGATTTAGAAAAATGGCTTAACATTTTAAAAAATGATTGGATGTCACCTCTGAGAAGCAAGAATTGACACTGTTTGTGAGCTCCATGCACATCCATTGACTATAATGGTGGAGTGGGGGAGTGATGCACTCAGAAGGCTGATGAGTTGAGGAGGAGTTGCAGACGTCCTATTGGAAGTAGTAGTGGAGGAGCGTTTGGGTATAGCGTCGACCTTTTTCCTTGGATAGATGATTCTAGGACTAGAAGAAAAAGGTTTAGGAGGGAACCGCAAGGATTGTTTTTTCCATTCAGAGGGTCTTCTTCCGGCCATCCATCCCATAGGATGATGCTGGTTCCTTTCAGTCAGTTTGTGAGACCTCACTCCTCAAAAAGGGACAGCGTGTACGTGAATGGATTTAGGCGAGTAGGGGGTTTGCATGGGTCCAGACCCACCCTTCTCGACATGCCCTCCCAGATCCAGTGGCATGGTGAGGTCCAAGACGGCTGAGGGAAGCTCTGTTGCAGTGAATGGCCAGACCAAGCTTCGATGCAAGTGACGCGTTTGCGAGACGGCCGTTGACCCTACAAGAGGGTTCGTCTTCCCTTTGACGGGTCTTGTTTTTCATCCTGCAGGGTGACCAGCCACCCTCTGCACCAGGCAAGCCTGGTGGGGGAGCTACTATAGTTGTCGACCACCCGTCCATGCGTCAGGTAGCACTGGGTTAGCGCTCAGACGAGTGACCTGACACTCAGAGTGTAGCCTGTGTCTGGGATGAGCTGCCAGAGTGAACTGTATAAGTGAGTGCGATAACAGCATTCAGAAGGCACTTGGACAGATTTGAGAGGCAGCCAAATGCAGACTAAGTGCAGGCAAATGGGATTAGCCCACAATACCATATGGGTCAGCATGGACTTGGGCTGAAGGACCATATTAACTCAACGATCTTAATTTTATTTATAAATGCAGAGTTTGGGATTGCAAGGAAGAGAAAGATCAATTAGTAGCAAACATAGATAGCGTGATACCAATGTTGTGGGGCCCATTCAGGAGGCTGAGGGCCATGGGGAAGAAACCATCTTTAAGTCTGTTGGTGTGTTGGCTTTTATACTCCAAAACCTTCGACCCGATCGGATGAAGAAGGGAGTGTGTCAGGAGGGGAGGGGGAGTGTACCTCAGTGTGTATAATTTTGTTTTAATCAGTGCTCATTTAATTTTGCTGGCCCAGATCATCCGCCTTATATAATGTAAAAAAACAGAATAGCAAAGCACTCTTAAAATCCACAGTGCAATTTCTGGTTTCCATATCAACCGCTAGGTGGCCAGATAATTGTGGAGGTTTTGGTTCACCTTACCCATTGCTCCGTGAGAGAGACAGTGGCCCGTGGCTGGATCAAATTCTTCATTCTCGTTCAAACAGACACAGAAGAAGGAGCCTTCGACATTTTCACAAAGAGCCGCTCCACAGACTCCATCCATCTTCTCACATTCATTAATGTCTGCGGCAGAAAATACCACAGTTTAGTTTCACATTTACTTCATTTTCCTTTAAGGATAAAGTTCCTTTTCCTTGATACGAATCGGGGTGGCCACATTTTTTTGGCAGGGAGCCACATCATACAGAACAATGTAAGGATTCCACAGGCCAAACAAATATGAAGCCTGCATTTTCAACCAGTTACACTGCAAGAAGAATGGTGTGTTTAGACCAGAAAACCCCGGTGCTATCGAAAATTCATTTTCTATCAAAATAACTAAGCCACACTTCTGAACAGTTTACCTGTTGACATTCCAGAAGTTCACTGATGTGCTCACATATTAGGGGTAGAGCACAGGATTCTGTTGACACCAGAGGTTAAATGAGAGAACACACAAATGCTGGAGAAACTCAGAACAGGGCCTTTATGTAGCAAAGGTGAAGGTACATCAATGACAACGTTTTGGGCTGGAGCCCTTCATCAAGGTGTGGGGGAACGTGAGAGATGTCCGAACAAAAGGAAGGGGGGGGGGTTTGGTGAGGGTGGGAGATGATAGGTGGAGAGGTGGTGGGGGTGGGTGGGAAACACTGCAGGAAGGGGGGGAGGAGTCTAGGCTAGAGAGAGAAAGGAGGTAGGAACTGGAATAACTAGTTAAGAGGGGGGAAAAGGGAAGCTGATTAGTGGAATGGAGTGAACTCAATGTTCATGCCGTGGAGTTGGAGGGTGCCCAGATGAAAAATGAGGTGTTGTTCCTTCAAGCTGCAGGTGGTCTGGGTGGGGTGGTGTGAAAGACCATGGATAGACATGTGAACTTGAGAGTGTGGCTCAGAATTGGCTATGGGGAGGTCACTTTTGTTGCAGTTGGAGAGGAGGTGCTGGGCAAAGTGATCTCCTAATTTGCGACCAGTCTCTCCGATGTAGAGAAGGCCACAGAGGGTGCACCGGATGCAGTAAATGAGTTCTTTGGAGGTACAGGTATAAAGTGTTGCTTCACCTGAAAGGTCTATTTGTGACCTCGGACCGTGGTGAGGGAGGATGGCATGAGCATTGAGTTCACTGCATTCTACTAATCAGTTTGCTTTTACCCCTTCCCCCCCCATAACTAGTTATTCCAGTCCTACTTTCTTTCTCTCTCCACCTAGCCTAGACTCCTCCCCCCACCTTTCCTGCGGTCCTCCCCCCCTCCCCTCCACCTATCATCTCCCACCCTCACCACCACCACCCCTTCCTCCTTTCGTTTGGACATCTCTCGTGTTCCCCCACACCTTGTGTGGTGACACACCACTAGCCTACTGCAGGGGGGTGATCTCTGCACCTGCAGGAAGATCACCTAAGGATAGACCACACCTAAATGGCTGTCAGTCAGCCGACCTGAATAGACCAAACTCCTCCCAGCCTGCTGTCAATCAACTGCCCGGGATATAATCCTGAGCTGGCCCCTCCAGAGCCAGTCACTTGGGAGTCACCAGTACAGCTAATACTGTAGCAGAGACTTTTAACTGAACAAAGCCTGTTGTGCAATCTTTCTCGAGTTTTGTGTCTGCTCACTGCTGCAGCGGAGCATCACACCTTAATGAAGGGCTCAAGCCTGAAACATTGGTGATGTATCTTTACCTTTGCTACATAAAGGCACTGTTTGACCTGCTGAGTTTCTCAAGCATTTGTGTGTTCTTTCTGCTCACATATTAGTAGGCATTTCTGTATCTTCTGTTCCTAAATTTAATTTAAATGAATTCCATTAAACTCTTTAAAACTCTCATTGAAAAAGCAGTGCAAAATGAAAAGCTGGGTGCAAAATGTGAACAGATCAAGGCAGGGACAAGGCCCTCTTCAATATTCTTCCACATCTCTCAGTGAATACAGTTCCTGGCCCAAGTGTCCACCTGAATGATTATGATGCAACGTGTAAATCTGTAGATAGGCTATAAAGTTAACAGATTCCTTGCAGATCAAACAGATGCACTTCCCCTTGACTTCTGTGAAAAAGTATTCATTTTCCCACCGTGTATGAAATTTTTGTAAACTCCCTTGCCATTTTCCGTCTTTTTGGTTCTGCCATGTTTAATCAACTGAGCTAATCATTTTTTTAAACTGAGGTAAGTATTATTTTTTAACTGAGTTAAACCTTTTCATCAATGAGTAACATTTCAACCGTCCGTCTAGTAGTTGTTCAAAATGGCAGTGACATTTAGTGTTGAAACTAAGAAGTACAATGAATGTACAGTGGAATTTAGGGGGCGTGGCAAGATGGCGTAGGGAGCGGACATGCATTCCCGGTCTCCCCCAGGCAGTTATATAAATACCCGTTTTAAGAATATTTCTTTTCTGTTAAAAGTCTTTGTTTTGTTTATCAATTGTTTTTAGTTTAAAATGGCAACAAAGATTAAGGAAAATAGAGTTCAAATACAGAACAAAACTACACTCTCCGACTATGGAAGAAACTCAGCCTACTTGCCCAGACAGAACCACGGAGTCAAGGCTGGAATTTTCTTAAGAACGGAGCTCATTAATTGGACTGTCGGATAAGCTGGCCTTGGACACCCCTCTGAAAGATGGTGATGAATATTGATTTGAAATGTTTTATGAAGATAAATTGCAGTAATTGGCATTGGTTGCCCATGTGTTTTAAAAATCCAGATAACATTAAAGTTTATTAGTGATTTTTTTTGGATGGAATATCGGAAGGATGAATTTATTATCTATAAATACAGAACAAAATTATATTCTTTGACTTTGGAAGAAATTTGACCTATTTGCCCAGACAGAGCCGGAGTTGGTGCTGGAACTTTCTCAAGAACAGAACTTACTAAAGTTGATTTCGGACTCCTTTTTGAAAGATGGCGACGAATGTTGATTTGAAATATTTGAAATATTTTCTGAAGATAAACATATATATGGAACTCCTTGACCTGCAATAAGGTTTATCAGTGATTTTTTTTTGGATGGAATATTGGAAGAGTGAATTTATTATCTGTGAGTATGCATACATTGCAAACAGATTTTAATAGTTTTGAAAAGGTTTTTTTTAAACTAAACAACAAGATCAGTTTAATATTGAGAAAATTGGAAAAAACGGAAACTTTATTATTAAATTTGTAAATTCAGTAGAAAGAAACTATGAACAAGATTGATGATTTATAAAATTAAAGTCAAAGGAGCAATGTCCAAGAAGAGTTAAAAATTTTGAATAAGTTTTTCTTGAAAATAAACAATAATTTCAACTTAACATTGAGAAGATTGACAAAGTGGAAAATTTGGTATTAAATTGGGAAACACAGAAGAAAGAACTTATGAATAACATTGATGCTTTAGAAGATCAGACCGAAGGAATTATGTTCAAGAAAATTTTAAAAGATTTGAAAAAAACTTTTTTTGAAAGTAAGCTACAAATTCAACTTGAGACTGAGAAGAATGGAAGATTCGGTGTTGAACTGGGATGTTCAGAGGTGTTTTAATTCAGTGGATGAAATTCAGGAAGACTTGAAAAAAAATTTAAAAAAAAACTTTTATTGATTGTAAACAATGTTTAACTCAGTGTTGGGAGGGTGGAAAGGGTGTAAAATTTAATATCAAGTTTGGATTTTCAAAAAAAAGAGTTTATGAATAAGATTGGTTAAATTAATGGACCGGGGTTTTATGGATATAAGAAATGATGATTTTTCGGTTTATACGTGTATTTTGTCTGCCTGGGGGGGAGGGGGAGGGGGTGGTACTCCTGCTCCCGAAAGTCATATGCCACTTGTGGTTTATACCACACCCATTTGGTGGTTTCCTAAGGGGTTAGGGGAGGTGGGGGGGGGGGGGGTGAAAATTTGAAAATTATTTAGTATCTATTATGTAATATTATACTAAGTCAATTTGAAATGAATCTATGGAGATACTATAAATAAATTTCGAAAAAAAAGAATGTACAGTGGAATTTATTGTTAGGGACTATGTTCTAATGGGCCATCTACAAATTTGCCGATGATACCATGGTAGTGGGTTGTGTAAAGGAAGGGGATTAGTTAGTATACAGGAGGGAGATTGAAAACTTGGCTGAATTGTGCACCAACAACAGCCTTGCACACAATGTCACCAAAACCAGAGAGCTAATTATTGAGTTCAGGAAGGGAAAAGCAGAGGTGGACGATCCAGTGATCAGTGGGAGATCAGAGGTGAAAAGACAAATTTAAGTTCTTGGGAGTCACTATCTCATGAGATCTTTCCTGGATTCAACACACTTATGGCATCATGAAGAAAGCACGTCAGCAGCTCTACTTCCCCAGGAGTTTGCAGAGGTTTGGTATGACACCAGAAACCCTGGCAAATTTCTACAGATATGTAGTGGAAAGTGTGCTGACTGGCTGCATCACGGTGTTGCATGGAAACACCAATGCCCTTGAGTGTAAAGCCCTCCAAAAGGTAGTGGACACAGCCCAGGACATCACAGGTAAAACCCTCCCACTATAGAGAACATCTACAGGGAACGCTGCCATCAGAGAGCAGCAGCAATCATCAAGGATCCACACCACCCAGCACATGGTCTGTTCTCGCTGCCATCAGGAAAGGGGTAAAGGTGCCACAAGACTCACATCACCAGGTTCAGGAACAGCTGCTACTCCTCCACCATCAGACTCTTCAACAACAAACTCAATCAGGGACTCATTTAAGGACTTTTACCTGTGCACTTTATCTGCTTACATTTCTTTATTTGTTTACATGTTTGTGATGCATACAGTTTTTTTTGTACAACCAATTGATGGTAATTCGGCCTCAACCTCAGTAAAACAGAATCTCAGGGTTGCATGTGTGGTTATGCATGTACACTGACAATAATTAAATCTGAAATCTAAAATCATGTTTCATTTTATTTTTAAAATTCACCCCGGGCCACTTAAAAGAGGGGCAACAGGCCTCAGTTGTCCTGGGGGCCATAGTTTAGACATCCAAGGAATAAATCATCCACCGGGATCACCAAACAGGATAAAATCTATACCTCTTTCAAGCTCTTTGGGCTAACAACGCTAGGATCCGAAATAATCCCTTCAATCCATGCAGTACTGGAGAAATTCAGCAGGTTGCATAGCATCAATTAATCTATTCCTTTTCATAACCATTCATTACCTCAAATCATTTCTCAAAATTACATCCGTAACAACTCCTAAGAGGGGCAAGACTTGCTCTGAGGCAGGGGTGGCCAACCTTTTAATTTTTAATTTAGACATGCAGTACGGTAGCAGGCCATTTCGGCCCACGAGTCAGTGCCGCCCAATTAAGCTACACCCCCCTATACATATTTGTAAGCCAAAATGGCCTGTTACCCTACTGTACATCTAAATCAAAAATGAAAAGGTTGCCACCCCCACGGCGCTAAGGGAGGTGGGGAAGTTGCATATCTGATCAGGTGGTGGAGGCTGGTACAATAGGAACATTCAAAAGACTCTTGGGCAGGCACGTGGATGTAAAAAAAATGGAGAGTTTGAGCTTTGAGATTGGAGACAGCTGTGGAGGCCTGATCAATGGGGGAGATTGACAGGCATACGGGAAAAAGGCCAGAATTTGGAACTAGATGGAGAACAGTTTTAGCTCAGGGTGGATTTGTGGAGTCAATGGGCCAAATGGCCTACTTCTGTTCCTTTATCTCGTGTTCTTGTGAGGTGATTAGATTGATGGGTAGAAGGGATATATAGGCTGGCACAACATTGTGGGCTACACAGCTTTATATTCTATGGGAAAGTCTAAGCAAGTGTGTTCAATAACCTCAAAATCTCCTCCACCATATTCAAATAACAGTGCTGAATATGGTTGCATTCAAAGTTCAAACCAATATTTTCCATGTCCATTAGAAGGTCTATGTTATTCTCAGGTCTGGAATGAAATTTAAAAAAAACACAGGGTACCCTTCTGGTCCACAGCCCCAAATATACCAATTAACTGACAAACCCTCCATGTCTTTAAAACATGGGAGGAATCTGGAGCACCCGGAGGAAATGCACGAAGACACAAATCCTTACAGACAGTGGCAGATTTGAACCCAGATCACTAGCGAGGTAATAATGTTGAGTTTTAGGTTTCCGTAGGCTAGCATAAGCTGAAGGGCCTGTACTGCGCTGTAATGTTCTATGTTGAATGGACAACCTGAGGGGGTCATCAAGTCAGGTTACTTGAACACAATGCAGGAATAAGAAAGGTGCAATCACTATGGCGGGATTACCTACACCATGGTGGGGTTACGTACACCATGGGCTGGTACACCATGTACACCATGGCGGGATTACGTACACCATGGGCTGGAAAGGTGCAATCACCATGGCAGGATTACGTACACCACGGGCTGGAAAGGTGCAATCACCATGGTGGGGGTTACGTAAACCATGGGCTGGTACACCATGTACACCATGGTGGGATTATATACACCACGGGCTGGTACATCATGGTAGGGTTACGTACACCATGGGCTGGTACACCATGGTGGGATTATGAACACCATGGGCTGGTACACCATGTACACCATGGCAGGATCTGGAGCAACAGATAAGCAGGCAGATCGCACGCAGGTGTAAAGTCAATAGGGTCATTGTAGTGGAGAGAAAACCACCAAAGAGGCTCAACGGATCAAGCAGGATCTGTGAGAGAAAAAGAAATGTCGACGATCCAGGTCGGTCCCTTCGTTGGGACGTCTTCTCCCACTGATGCTGCTCAGTCCATCGAGTTACCCCAGCTGGTGCTTTGCTCCAGATTCTCAGTTTCTATGGCCTCTCCTGAGACTCTGGATAATTATTACAGAGGGTGATTTTTATCTTCCCCATCACTGACTGTGCCTCACTTTGTGCTAGGGGCTCAGGAGGGGCAAAATTTCTTGAAAGCTATAGGTGCAATGATAGAGATCATGGTGGCAATGGACTTGGCTGCCAGCAGGGGGCTGACACACAGTACGCAAGAGCTGCAAGGGAGGCTTGCAGCTTCATGGCCTGCTTCATGGTGCTGTTTACAACAACTTTAAAGTAAAGAACATTTCCCTTCATCCATGCGTTGTCTAAGAACTCACACATACGAATACAAGATGAAACAATAGGTGACCCTGCATGACGGGGAGGCAAGGCTTTGCCTTCGTAGAAAATGGCCTGTATCACAAGTATTAGGAGGGACAAACCAAGAAAGGACATACACAGTGAATAGAAGGGCACTGAGGAGTGCGGTAGAAGAGAGGGACCTGGGAATACAGATACATAATTCCCTGAAAGTGGCAACACAGATGAATAGGGTTGTAAAGAGAGCTTTTGGCATATTGGCCTTTATAAATGAAAGTCTTGAGTACAGGAGTTGGGATGTTATGTTAAAGTTGTAAAGGACATTGGTGAGGCCAAGTATGCAGTATTGTTTGCAGTTTTGGTCACCTAACTAAAGGAAAGATATAAATAAGACAGAAAGAGTGCAGAGAAGATTTACTAGGATGTTGCCTGGACTTCAGGAACTGTATTACAGGGAATGGTTAGGATTTTATTCCCTGGAGCATAGAAGAATGAGGGGAGATTTGATAGAGGTATTTAAAATTATGAGGGGGATAGACAGAGTTAATGTAGATAGGGCAGTGGTTCTCAACCTTTTTCTTTCCACTCACATCCCACTTTAAGCAATCCCTACAACATCGGTGCTCTGTGATTAGTAACGGATTGCTTAAGGTGGGATGTGAGTGGGAAGGGAAGGTTGAGAATCCCTGCTCTAGACCCAATTGTTACTGAAATATTTTGCTTGAGAAAAGTTGTCATTAGCCCATTTCGTAACAAGTCAATTAGGTACGACTAAAACAGTGGTTCAAACTTTTTCTTTCCATCCACATATCACCTTAAGCAATTCCTTACTAATCACGGAGCACTTATGGTATAGGGAATACTTTAAGTGGTATGTGAGTGGAAAGTAAAAGGTTTTGAACCACTGAGATAGAGCTTTTTTCCATTGAGGGTGGGTGAGACACAAACCAGAGGACATGGGTTTAGAATGAAAGGGGAAAAGTTTAAGGGGAGCATGAGGTAGGACCTCTTCACACAGAGATTGGTGGGAGTGTGGAACAAGCTGCCAGCTAAGGTGCTGAATGCGGGCTCAATTTTAACATTTACCAGGAATTTGGACAGGTAGGTGGATGGGAGAGGTATGGAGGGTGATGGACTGGGTGCGGGTCAGTGGGACTAGGCAAAAAAAATGGTTCAGCACAGAATAGAAGGGCCGAAGAGGTCTGTTTTTTGCTGTGATATTCTATGGTTCTATGATCTTTAACACGAAGCTAAATCATCTGTACATACATCAAGTTGGAAAATAAAAGGAAAATCTTCATTTATTTACTTTTTAACCACACATAAGAATGAATTTTACTGCATTTTGCAGACATTTTGGTGTGGTTTGGGAATTCTGAGGAGTGGTAAAGCAGGGTTCACCTATGCGAAACAGACCCAGGGAAAAACTTACTGGGATTAAACAAGTGAATCTGCAGATGCTGGGGTCAAGTACAATACACCAACGTGCTCATCAGGTCTCGCAGCGTCCATAGGAAGTAAAGTGCAGCATCGTTCTGGGCTTGAGCCCTTTGTCAGGCATTGAAAGGCCCAAGGGCCCGTTTCTGCATTGGAATGTTCTATAGTTAACCTCACAATAAATGAGGAAAATGTCATATTCTTACCAATGTCCAATCTAATGCAGCAAAACAAAGAACAATAGCAAAACTTCAACGACTAATATATGATTTGAAGTGGCCAAGAGAAAATGTAATAAATTCAAGACAAAGAGAATTGAACACTCATTGACTTGAACCAAGAAACAAATCAATATAAGGCTGTCTGGTGATTCAGACAGTTTACCATCATCTCGTGCTGACTGCTGAGATAAAAGAAACTCAGCATAATCTTCCATACATTGCTTTTAACAACAATTTTCCATCGGTAATTGATTGATTGCTTAAGACCTGAGAATTAGCACCCAGACAACGTACATGATGCTACGTCATTTTGAAGTAGCCCTTTTCCCTTCAGAGACTTCTTCGCAGATGTTCCCTGATGTGTCAGGCAGCTGGTGAGCTTTAGAATAGAGCCAGAACGCGGCAATTTAAAAAGGGGGATTATTTTAATGAACTTCAGTATCATTATGTTTATGATCTTTTGGCAGGAGTAGTTTAAAAACTTTAACTGGTCATAAACCATGAACAAACTTCTGTCAAGAGTTTGGTTCATAACGATCAAAATAACAGATATTTTAATTAAGGATATTATTCCAACTCATTCTTGATTTGAGTTACATTTCTCGTTATTCATCTTGCCTCCTTAAATATCACAAAAATTAAAATCTTTAACCAAAACTATTTTGGATAGCTGGCAGGGGATTTCAGGTCACTCACCAGGACAATAGATTGAGATGATCTCACGCATGTTGAATGTAAAACTCTTATGGGCGAGTTAACAGCTGAACACTGTGAATGCATAACTTGCAGCGATCTGCAAAAGACCTATTCCCGAGGACTGAACAACTGGAAAAGATGGATGAAGACGAACAAACCAAAGGCCTGACACTTTGGTCAAAGGCTGCCCATCATCAGAAGGACTCAGTTGAAAGACTGGCCATGTACAGTAAAACTCCTGGGAACCGGTACCTATGAGGATTCGTAGATGCTGGATAAGGGGATTTGCCAGATGCTTGAGATTGCGTGTTGAGTGAATTGGCAAACTTACCACTAGAGGGCGCCAATTTTGAACATCCCTTTTTTACCTACTTATTTTCCGCAATTATTTTGCTGTTTATTGTTACATTTTATGATGATTTTACAAGTTAGTGTCAGAGAGTTTTGAACGTCGAGGGCCACAGGTTGTCTTCCCAAGCTATTCCCGTTTGCCTTAAAACACAGTAACACGGTAACAGGTGCTTCCGTCCCTCGAACCCAAATACACCAATTGACCTGCAAACCTTGCATGTTTTTGGAGGGTGGGAGGAAACCGGAGCACCTGGAGAAAACCCAGGCAGGTCATGGGGCGGGGGAGGTGGGGAGGTGTGGGGGCAAACAGACCTGGGCTGCTGGCGACGGAACAGCATCGAGCTCACTGCCACGCTAACCTGTACCGCCATTTCAACCTATGGATGCTATCTGACCTGCTGGGTTCCTCCAACAATTCTTCCTTTGAATAGCTTCTGATTTTTAGTTCACTGGAAAACTTGACTTCAGCAACTTATATGCTTTCCAGTGGGTTTTTTTTTCTTCATTTACAATTAGCACTCATGAAAACACACAGAACCTGCCAAAGAACAGTTAATATATGTGGCAACCTTATCCCTCCTGAATGGACAAAACAAAAACTCTTTTGTGCTTCTTGATGGCAGTAACCTGCTGCAAATGCAACAAAATAATTCTTCCAGGAGTTGGTAAGTCCTTTTGGTGGAAATTAGTTGGCATTGTTCACTTGCAGATGGTTTGAACTAGTTCTTTGTTGCTGTATGGATTTTTTTTCTCTGTGTGTGTTCGATGAGCCAATTCACAGCTAAATTATTAAAGCCAGGGCAAATGTTATCGTCCTGCCTCAAAGTCCAGAATTACATCCTTATTGTTGAATTTGGCACTCTCCATTTCATTTACGACATTGTTATCTTCAAGCTCAAAGAAAGGGTTTTGATTCCTCAATTTCAGTTGAACTTTCGATATTTGCATTACATTTGTGTTCAGAATCATGCCAGGGTTGCTTCTGTAGCGCATGCTGCCATCGGGAAAGAGGTGCCCTCAAGATTTGTACCACCAGAGTCACGAACAGCTGCTACCCTTCCACCATTAGACTCCTCACCCGCAAACTCATCAGGTTCTCTTTTAAAGACACTTACTTTGCACAGTTTATTACTGAATATTTAATTTTCTTCTGTCCAGCACATTTCTTCTTAATTTTTAATTTTTCACTCCTCTGTGTACTTATCTTGAGTACCGTTTATTTGCGCTACCGATAAGGGGTGAAAGGAATCTCAGGGTTGTATGTGATGTCATGTAAGTACTCGGACAATAAATCTGAACTTCTACCTTTGTGACAAGTAGAAATGTGGATATCAGTTTGATTACAACAGAGCAGAGATCAGCACTATTTAACTATTAAAAGGTTTTTTGTGTGGAAAATATCATTTATTCTGCCCAGCAGTCCGACTGTTTAGCCATTGGAGAATTGCATGCATCCTCTAGGCTTGTCCGAAGGGAACTAATAAAACTTTAATGCACCAAAGTGCTGGAAGAGCTCAGCAGATCCCGCAGTGTCCGTAGAAGATGTGGTGAACCACTGTTATGCTATGATTGGTTGCGGCAGCTGGACACGCCTCCCGAGACCGATCCTACCCTTTGCTTGCTCCCCATTCCACTCTGCCTTGATCAGTCAATGCAGTTGACGGCTGTTCCGGTCTACAGTTAATAAAAGCCTGTCAGTTTCACAATGTCAGCCCTTTGTGATTGTTGACGGTACATCAGGAGGCAAACATTTCAGGCCTTGCCCCTTTGTCACAGTATTAACCATGTCCCATGGACGCTGCGGGACTTGCCGAGTTTCTCCGGCACTTTTGCGTATTCGCTACAATCACAGCGTCTGCAGGTTTTCTCGTTTCAAACTAATAAAACTGGAGGGTTTTCCATTTTGGAGTTTGGTAGAGGGGTTCAGTTTGTACTTACCTACACATTGTTGTCCTCCTGGTGGGACTTCGAATCCTTGATCACAGAGGCAGCGGAATGAGCCATCTCTATTTTCACAGTAGCTATGAGTACCGCAGATGGTTCCATTCACACATTCATCAATGTCTGAGAAAAAGAAATCCAAAACAGATGGAATTAATAATGAAATTTCACTAAAACTTCACTGAGGAATGCACTGAAGAGATTGTTGGAATAAACTTTTTATTTTGCAGCAATTCCATAATATTATTATTCATTTATGGAAGTTAATATCCCACAGAACAACATCATGTTCATGGTGAATAATAAAACACTGGAATTCAGATCAAGTGATCAATGCTTGATCATTTATGGTAGCGAATTATTTCAGATTTCAAAGTAAAGAAATCTATATCTTAACATGATTTCTCAATTTTGAAGCTTCCTTCTGTTTTTAATTCCTGCTAGCTCTTTAGTCAAACTGGACCTGTGATCAGGCATACTAATCTGTTCATGAGAGGTACCTCGTATGAAATTGGAACAGAAAGAGAAATCATTTCAGCTCTCAAGGCTTTAAAAATTATTCAGCGAGGTCTTGGCTGATCTGTGAACTGCGCTCCATGAACCTGTCTTTCTGCCATATCCCTTGGTGCCTTTGGTTGCAAAATGCCGACCAATCTCAGAAGGAAAGTAAATAGGTATTAGAGCCAGCTTCGAATCTGGTATTGCTCCCGGGTTCGAATCCAGCACTGTCTGTAAGGAGTTTGTACATTCTCCCTGTGACTGCGTGTGTGTTCCCCAGGTGCTCAAGTTTACTCCCACCTTTCTAAACATTGATTGGGGGGGGGGGTGGGGGTTGTAGGTTAATTGGGTGGCATGGGCTTGTGGGCCATTTCTTTTCATTTCCAAAAAAAAAGCGAAAAATTTTATATTTTGATATATTTCTTCAGTATAAGGGTATTAAAGGTTACGGAGAGAAGGCGGGGACGGGGTACTGAACTTTAAGATCAGCCATTATCTCGTTGAATGGCGGAGCAGGCTCGAAGGGCCGAATGACCTACTCCTGCTCCTATCTTCTATGTTTCTATAGAAGGGCCTGTTACCATGCCGGCACTCTGTTTAAAGGCAGCCTGGGTTTATTTACCATTTATAGAAGAGTTCCAAGTTGCCACAACTTGTGTGTACAAGTATTTCTTTATTACTGAAAAAAAAAACCCAGATCTAATTTCAAGACTGTACCACCTTGTCATAGATTCTATATCAGAGGAAATAATCTCCGCTTATCCAGAATCGGATTCTCCAAAATCCTCATTTATTTGAAACAATTAAAAAATTCCGGATAAATGAGAATGTCTGAAACAAATCAGAAATTTTCAGTTATCCAAAATTTTTAATCGGAGCCGAAATGTCCGGGGGCATTGGGCTTCCAGTGGCAGTGGTGACCTTGGGCTCCCGGGCAAGAGCGGGGCCTCGGTGGGGAGGTATCAGTGATTGGCAGAGGCCAGCATTTTTTTTTGGTAAGAATTAAACATTATTTTAATGCCGAAAAAGCCTTCCCTTATTGTTTGTTGTTGTTTAAACATTGATACAAGTGGTTTTCTGTTGCTACTGGGCTGTTTTTCAAAAAAAAGACCAGTATTCCAAAAAAAACACTTATCCAATATAGGTCTGGACTGTTTCGGATAATCGGAGTTGTACTGTAGATCATGTCTCCTTGCCCTGTCATTTTGCCTCTATGTCTAAAAGAAACACCAATCACTTCACCGCAAAGCTTCTAACTTCCATGAGGTAAGTTTCTCTATCGTCCCTTCATGAAGGGCCCGGTTAAGGTGAATGCTCACAGTCTTTTGCCCAGGTGGCCGATTAGAGAACAAGAGGGCAGGGGTTTCTGGTGAGAGGCGAAAGATTTAAGTGGGACCTGAAGGGAAACTTTTTCACTCGATGGGTAGTTCTTACCTGGAATAAGCTACTAAAGGAAATCACAGGAGCGGATACAATTTCAATGTTCAAAAGGCATTTGGACTGGATATAGACCAAATGCAGGCCAAGGAATCCAGCCCAGAATGCTAATGTGAACAGCATGGACAAGTTGGGCCAAAGGGCTGTTCTGTGCTACTGATGACTCTGTTCTCTCTGTGTAGTGTTACCAAGGTAGCATTCCACTAAATCCTTACTGAACTCCCTCCAAGGTAGATTATTAGCTCTATTAGTCTATATTAGCTGTGGAGTCTGAAACAGCTCACATTATGCAGTTAGTTTGAACAATGGCTTTATAAATCAGAGAAAAATGTGGATTTTTGTCCTACAGTTGTAAAGGCCAGGATTTAATTGACCCTTTCAATAATTTTTTTCTTGCACCCATGAGATTTTAAATGGAGTTTAATTTGGGGAAGTGTGAGGCACATTGATTAGAGGAACCAAAAGCGAGATTTCTATCTTGGTGGAGAAAGTCTTCAAAGTTCAAAAGGATCCAGATGTTTTAATGCTTAAAAGTTAACAGATAGGTCCAACAAGTCATTAAGAAGGCAAACTGCTTTTTCACCATTTTTGTGAAGGGATTAGAGTTTAAGAATTTATATTTTAATTTAGACATACAGCACGGTACAGGTCCTTGCTGCCCAATTACACCCAATTGACCTACACCACCCCCCCACCGTACGTTTTGAAGGGTAGGAGGAAACCCACGCAGACACAGGCAGAGCGTGCAACCTCCTTACAAACACCACCAGATTTGCACTAACCGCTACCCTAACTGTGCTGCCCAGCAGACGAAGTTCTGCAGACACCGTGACTGAAGTAAAAACATAATGCTGCAACCAGCAAAAATTTGTGGAAAATAAATAGGCAAAAAATAAATACAAATTTTTTTTCAAAATTGGCACCACCTAGCAGTCAGTTCCATGCAACATATAAAATTCAAGCAACCAGAAAATTCACTTATCTGGTATCTACCAATTCCCATAGGTGCCGGACACCAGGGTTTTTTTTTACTGTAGTTGCATTGGAGGCTGCTCAAAAGGTAATTCGCCAGACTAATTCTTGGGTTAACAGTGTTGTCCGCTCAACAGAGTTTAGAAAACTTGTGTCTATGTTCCTTGGAGTGAAGAGTGAATTTCTTCAAAGATATAACATCCCGAGGGGAACTGACAGAGAGATGTTTTCACAAGTGGGAGAGCAATGAACAAAGGGACACAGTCACAAAACAAGGGCCTGGTCATTGAAATTCGAAGTGTGGAGAAACTTCTACTCTCAGGACAGCAAATCTCTGGGATTCTCTCCTGCATAGAGTTTTGGAAGTTGGATCATTTGAGGTAGAGATGCTTGAAAGATTGAGAAACTGATGGTGATGGGGAACTGGCATTGAGAGTAGCAGAGGCTGGCATAGATCAGCCACAATCACATGAATAGCCCCTTTTACACAGCATCTTCAGGGCAGGATTATTGCGCCTTTATTGCGCCATGGCATTCTGTGCAAAAGGTTCAAACACGAAATGGGGGGAGTCATTATACTTCTGCCTTTAAGCCGGCAGTGGTGCTAGTCACAGCGCCGTCGTTGTTATGTTCAGTGCAAAAAAGCAAAGCCAGCTTAATGATGGGTCTTCCTTACAGCAGTATATTGCGGGCTCTCTGTGCTATTGAATGGGGATGCAGGTTTCAGAGGAATGGTGGTCCAGTCCTCCTTTTGTATTGACTTGGAGCTCAGAGTCTCCTTGGACCACAATGTAACATCTCGGTCACTGATATGCGGCTTTTTTTGTTGCATGATTGCCGTTTGCAAATGCAGTGAACAGCACTGATCTAAAACATCAATCACCCTGCGACATCCTTCATCCCTGCTCACTGTCTCCAGAAATGTCTGAACCTTGATAATATGTTGCTTTCAATGGAATAAATATTGCACAAGTTAACCGTCTCTCAGGAGTGATCTTAGGAAATGTCATTTGTAGTTCATATAAATAACATTTTCATGGATATTCATTTGTTAAATACTTTCCTCACCTCTTCAGGAAGCTCAGTTTAGGCCCATCAAACATCTGCAGAAGTCCACGCTGATCACTCTGCCCATTGGAAAACTTTCAAGCAGCTCGGTTGCTCCACCCTTAGTTACAGGCCCTAGAATTTCCCCCAAACAACAGATGACAGATTAACTGCCCCCTCCCTCCTTGCCTGACACAGACTCGAGGGCAATTTTCCAATCAAAGGAATGGTTCACGACTTTGATAAATCTTGGATCTCTTCAACATTTTTACCCGACTGTAAATTCCAAAGGTGGATATCACCAGCTGGAGATTTACCATTCTTAGCTACCACCACTAATTCCTACAACATCAGTCTGGGTAGTGAGGTCAGTGCAATGCTATTACAATGCTTGTTGAAGCTGGCACTGTCTGTAGGGGAGGGGTTCTCAACATATTTTTTTCCCCCCCACTCACATATCTTACTAATCACAGAACACCTATGATATCCTATGTTCTCTCTATGTCCACATGGGTTTTCTCTCGAGGGGGTTCTGGTTTCAGAAAACATAGAATTCCACAGCACAGTACAGGCCCTTCGGCCCACAGTATTGTACTGACCAAATAACCTACTGTAACTGCCTACTGTATGACATATTTTTCCCGGTTCTATCTAATAGTCTCTTAAAAGATCCTATTGTACCTGCGTCCACCACCGTTTCTGGCAGCTTATTCCATGCACCTACCACTCTCTGTGTGAAGAACCTACCTCTTACATCTCAAGCACCTTAAAACTATACCCTCTCATGTTAGCCATTTCAGCCCTGGAAAGAAGTCTCTGGTCTTCCCTCTTTTTTGCAGCTGAGATCAGCAATTGCCACTTCACCACCTCTCTGCCCCGCCACCACCCCCCTCGCCCGCCATTTTCAAAGGCAAACAGGCATGGGATGGTAGGTTAATTGGTCACGTGGGTGTATTGGACAAAATGGCTGGAAGAGCCTGTTTCCATGCTGTATCCCCAAATTAAATTGTGGTCGACCTTCACTGAAATTGGCAGCCTCCCTCCCAAAAGCTAAAGGCCATCTCCAAGGGGGTCACAAGCTGAGGCCATTGCACTGATGTTTTCCCCTGGGCAGCAGATAATCAGTTTCCTTAGATGCTGGATGAAATGTAAAACACAAATAAATTGATAAAATCCCAGTTGAATGTGAAATATGCATTTTTTAATGAATAAATACAAGAAATGAATTATCAGGAAGAACAGTTTTTAACTCCTCATGGCAGAGCCAAAAAAATTAGCAGTTGATCTTGGAGGAAGGCCTGTACCACTGGGAATACTATGTCTATTATCAGTCCCACAACCATTCTGTAAGAATGGGCTGTTATCTCACTTGAGTTTTTTCATATGCCCAACTGAGATGGCTTGCAGAGATGTTTGTGACCACATTGCTTTGTTTCCTAAGGATGTGATTTTTAACATTCAAGTTAAAGGGTTGTGAAATCTGTGTGGCAAACCACTGGATGTATGATTAACTGTCTGGACATGCCCCTTTGGCCGACTGTACCTGTGGCTCCTCCCACAGCCCCCTCCCCAGTGCAGGACAATTGACCAGCATGGATGTGCCTCCATTCTATTGCTAATAAAAGCCCGTCAGTTTTACGTAACTTCTAGTCTTTTGGAGTTATTGATGGTGCATCAATCTGCCCTCAAGAACTCTGCAGGATGATCAAGCCTAACTTTCCAGCTGTCAATGGTTACCAATCTAGTACATCTAAGTAGCATTTTGATTTTGCTTGACAGCAATGATTGCTATTTTATAAGTTACAGTAAAAGTCCTAAAATCCGGACTGCCCGGGGATTGGGTCAGTCCAGATTATTTGGCGTTTCCGGCAGTAGTTTTAAAATTCAAATTTAAGGAGGAATAAAGAAGAGATGAACGGGCCAATTTTGCTAGTTTACTCGTTAGCAAATATGGCAGGCTTCATTATCAAAACAGGCAGTTTTTAAAGAAAAATAAAGTCAATGAGTATGGTCGCCCGTTGCCACCGTGCATCTGTGGCGCTTATGCACGCAAAAGCCAGTTAACTTTTAAAAGTTTGAGAGCTTTTGAAAAGTCCAGATTCTCAGGTGGTCCAGAGTTTTGGACTTCTTACAGTTCCTTTTGAAAGTGAACCGCCTTGTCATAACTGTTGAACATTTTAGAAGGGCAGATGGAATCTAACATTCAACGGAAGGGTAAAAACACAAAAATGCTGGAGGAACTCAGCAGGACCCACAGCTTCCACAGGAGGTAAAGGTATATAACCAGCGCTTCAGGCCCAAAACTTTGGTTATAAATCTTTGCTGTGCGACCTGCTGGGTTCCTCTGGCGTTTTTGTGTTTTTACCACAATCTCAGCATCTGCAGACTTTTGTGTTTTATGGGGGTGGGGGGGGGGGTGTCTTTTGACTCATTGTCTTGTTGAAATACAAGTCTGATGCTTTAACATCACCTGCAGTAAGAACCACAGCTAGCGCTCGTTATTTGGCAGGTAAATCCACATCGTAAACTCAACAAAAATCAAAAGCTTTTGCCTGATTGAAATTCTCATAATAAAGAGAGCAGGATTAAAATAACCATCAAGTTTCAAGACAGTTCATGTAAACTTTTGAAGAACCACTGGGATTCATCTTTCAGCACTGCACATCTGTCATAATTGCTGGCAGCTGCAGTGAAGTGTTGGTTTCACTGTTAACATCTATGTCTTTCACACAGCCCCTGGGTTCCAGGAAACTTCGGCCATTTTCCTGGAACGCATGCTCTGTAAAACGGTCAGAACGGGAATGAGGGTGCCATTTCCCATTCTGATATTTTACCTCCTGGACCCCTAGTAAATTTCCCAGAACGTCTGCAGTATGAAGTTATCTGCAGGCATTCCGTGAACAACAGGCCAATGAGCAGCATGTATCGATGACGCGGTTGAAAGTCCCGCCTTTTTAATTACTGCACTTCTGGTGCCCTGTCTAAACTCGCAACCAATGCTGAGACCGCTGGAGATTCTTCAGGCCGGTAAAATTCCACGAATTCTATCTAACAAAAGCATAAGAACATAAGAAATAGGAGCAGGAGTCAGCCATCCGGCCCGTCGAGCCTGCTCCACCATTTAATGAGATCGTGGCTGATCTGATCATTGACTCAACTCCACCTACCTGCCTTTTCCCCATATCCCTTAATTCCTTTTTTATATAAAAATCGATCTAACTGAACCTTAAATATGTTTTAATGAAGTAGCCTCAACTGGTTCCCTGGGCAGAGAATTCCATAAATTCATTGCTCTCTGAGAAAAAACAGTTTTTCCTCATCTCCGTCTTAAATCTACTCCCCTGAATTTTGAGGGTGTGTCCCTTAGTTCTGGTTTCACCTACCAGTGAAAACCATTTTCCTGTCTCTATCTTATCTAATCCTTTCATAATTTTATATGTTTCTATAAGATCTCTTCTCATTCTTCTGAGTATAACCCCAGGCAATTTAGTTTCTCCTCGCAGGTCAACCTCCTCACCTCCGGGATCAACCTGGTGAACCTCCTCTGGACTGCCTTCAAGGGCCAGTATATCCTTCCCCAAGTATGGAGACCAGAACTGCACACAGTACTCCAGGTGCGGCCTCACCAGTACCTTGTACAGTTGCAGCATGACCTCCCAGCTTAATACCCAGAAGTGATGAAAGCAAATGCTCTGTCAAGCTTTGAAAACCCATAAAACTGAGATGATTTGCACAGAGCAGATGAAATGTAACACTTGACTGGTGACGTCAAGTGAAGCATGTGAATCTTAAGGAGAAGGCAGAGATTTGGAGAAGATGGGTAAGCAGGCAAGACTATGGGAGATGGAGTACCTTGTGGAAACGTGATGCTTAGGCTGTTAAAAGCTTTCTCCAATCTTGCCCACAATCAAGTGAGGCATAAAATCAAGGAAATAAAAAAAAGGTAACTGGGCTCAGAAATGCTGGAGGAACTCAGCGGGTCTCACAGCGTCCAAATAAGGTGAGGTTATATAACCGACATTTTGGGGGTGAGCTCTTCAGTCAAAAGAATCGTCCTTTAGCTCAAAATAATTTGATATTCTATGAATGCAAAAGTTTTTCAGATATTGGAAGAGTATATATTTGCAATAATAATTTTAGTATTACAGTAAAATCCCTGTTATCCGGAATTCGAGCAACCGGCAACCTCAAGCAACCGGGAAAAAAAATTCACGGAAAATAAATGGCTTAAAATTTTAAATTAGCTCCCCCTAGTGGTTAGTTCACCAATCCATGCAACACACAATCTCAAACAACCGGCAAATTCACTTATCCGGTGTCTACCAATCCCCGTAGGTGCCGGATACCAGCAGCTTTACTGTATTTTGTTGTGCTTGTAAAATTCCTGCTACATTTATCTTATTTACAATACAATCAATGATCATAAAGCAGTTTAAATCCTGTTTAATATCATGATGCGGTAAATATCTTTGTTTGATAGGGCTGTTCTCAAAATGCTTGTGATGGGAAAATGTTGAATTTGCAATTGTGGGGAGCAAAATGAGTAGTGGATTCATCAAATGGGTGGTGGGAGGTGACATTTGAAGATGTACTCACCAACCCTGACCCACATTTCAGGTGACTGAACAACTGTTTTGGGGAGACGTCAGAGGTCAGTTTTAGACAGAAAGAGTGGTGGGTGCCTGGGACGCAGTGCCAGGGGTGTTGGTGGAGGCTGGTACAATAGGCATTTAAAGGACTTAGGTCAGTGGTTCTCAGCATTTTTCTTTCCACTCACATACCACTTTAGGTATTCCCTATGCCATAGCCGCTCTTTCAAAAAATTTGAAAACCCCTGTTTTAATCGTACCTTGTTGACTCGTTATGTGCACGGTTTCAGAACTCCAAAGGGAATGGACCAGTGGCCATTTTTCTCGAGCAGAATATTTCAGTAACATTTGGGTCTAGAGCAGTGATTCTCAACCTTCCCTTCCCACCCACATCCCACCTTAAGCCATCCCTTGCTAATCACAGAGTCCCGATGGCATAGGGATTACTTAAAGTGGGATGTGAACCATTGACTTAGACAGACACATGCATGTAAGAAAAATGGAAGGTTATGGGTGTGAGGTTGGGAAGGATTAGATTGATGTGGAGTAGGTTTCCATAGATTGGCACAGCATCGTGGGCTGAAGGGCCTGCACTGTGCTGTAATGTTCTATAAGACAATATAAGCAATTGTATTCAATCACCTCAAAATCTCCTCCATCACATTCAATTAACAGCGTAGAACATAATTGCATTGAAAGTTCATAGCGGTATTTTCCATGCCTATTAGAAGGTCCACGTCAAGCTCATCTCTGAAATTAAATTTTGCTTTTAAATTTAGACACACAACATGGCAACAGACATGAGCCCTTGCCGCCCAAATACACGAATTAACCGGCAAACCCCGCACATCTTTGGAACATGGGAGGAAACCGGAGCACCAGGGGAAATCCATGCAGACACGGAGAGAACGTATAGACTCCTTACAGGCGGTGCCGGATTCGAACGTGGGCCGCATATGCCGTAACAGTGTTGGACTAACCGCTACACTCACTGCGCCACCCAAGTTATAGTTAAATTTCTGCACTGTATGATTAATGTTTGCGTTACCTGACTGGACTCCAATGAGAAATGCATTTACAATTTTAAATTAGGTGTAGTATTGACAAGTGTAATAATTGTAGTGTAATAATTTATAATTTAATCTAAGAGCAGGATGTTTAGGCCAGACAAACTGTATGTGTTCAATTTCAAGTCATGTTTATTGTTACAATGTACCCAAGGTACAAGGAGAGTGATTGTGAAGTTGAGAAAGTGTGCAAATTAGGCACAACACACTTCATTTGAGATCATAATCCTGCAAACTATGATCACATGTTGACTGACATCTGTTCATGCCCGTAAAAAAAATTGCTTCATCACTTCCATTAGTCATAAATGATGGCCAGAAAAATTGTAGGGAATTGAAACAAAGGGTTTGCCTTCCATCACCATACAATTTTAGCGTTATTGGTCCCGTGAAACGCTACACGTTTTAAATCACACTTTAAAGGAAGGTTAATTGGTCGGAGAACAGATCAGAACAGTTACCATCTGGTAATAAAATAAGGAAAGACCCACAGTTACCAAATTTTGGAAACACACATTTGTTGCCTTCTCTGCGTAAATTTCCATTCCCTGAGAGCAAGGGAGGTCTATCCCCCCCCCATAAACATTCCCAAAATCACTGCCCGGGGCATGACACGATAGAGGACTAAGGTTCAGTGGAGCTACACTGCCATGATATTCTTCTTTTATTCCTCTCCTGTCCACTTCCCTCTTACTTCAGTCACCTTTATCGTTCATACCATGCTCGCACGGTAAAGACAAGATAGCGCTTCTCCAGGACCATGGAGCATATTTACATAAATATAAGTTAAGATAGAAATTAAACACATTGAAATATTAAATATGAAGACGTATACTGTAAGAGTCCTTCTGGTGCACATGGTGTACTAGGAATTCAGGAGTCTGATGGCCTGAGGGGAAATACTGTTGCCCAATCTGGATATGTGGGCTCTAGAGCTGCAGTGCCTCCTACCAGATGGCAGAAGGGTTAACAATTTACTTGAAGGATGTGTGGAGTCCTTCACAATGTTTCACCCGTATCGAGTGTTGTAGATGACTCTCAGGGCAGGAAGAGAGCCCCCACTGATCTTTTCCGCTATCTTCTGCAGGGTCTTGCGGTCCGAGGAGGTACAGCTGCCAACTCGGCAGTGATGCAGTTGCTCAGAATGCTTTTAATAAATCCTCTGTAGAATGTAGTGAAATGGGGGGGTTTGGGGTGGGGTGGGAGATGAACTTTCCTCAGCTTTCCAACCCGTTCCCACACAACCACCCCGACTCCCCCTTTCTAGGATATCAACCAGACACTGAACTATTGCTCACCCAATGTGATTCTGTTAGGAAGATTGAACTATTAGTATTTTAAATTTAGAGGACTGTGTTCATGCAATCAAGTTCAAGACTAGACTAAAGGCAAATTTGTGTAATATTACATTTCTGTTTTATTACAAGACAATAAATAGCATTTGATCTGAAGTTAGTGTTCAAGTTTATTGTCACAAACAACAAGGCCCAGTACAAAAGTTTGTTATGTATGTAATCTAGCTAGGCAACCCATGTATAGTTCAGTAACAAAAGCATAGAGCAGAGTGCAGAATTGCTGAGTTACAGTGAGAGAGAGAGAGAGAGAGAGAGAGAGAGAGAGAGAGAGAGAGAGAGAGAGAGCGAGAGAGAGCGAGAGAGAGAGAGAGCGAGAGAGAGAGAGAGAGAGAGAGCGAGAGAGAGAGAGAGAGAGAGAGAGCGAGAGAGAGCGAGAGAGAGAGAGAGAGAGAGAGAGAGAGATCGATTACAACACGGGAAAGATAACCATTTACCTCATGTGATGTTCATTTAGAGTCTGAGAACAATTTACTGAAGTGTGAATACATGACATTGCCAGCCATTTGAATGAATGGCAGTTGCTGTCGGCACTATCCACTTAAAAAAACTATTAGATCATCGAACACTACTGCACATTACAGGCAAGCCCTTTGGCCCTTGATGTTGTACTGACCCATATACTCCTACCAAAAAATTACTAGACCCTTCCTACCTTGTAACCCTCTGATAATTTTTCATCCCCGTGTCTGTCTAAGAGCCCCCTAATGTTTTAGCCTCCACCACCACCAACCCTGGCAAGGCATTCCAGGCACCCACAACTCTCTGTGTAATAAAAAAACTTCCCCTTGATGTCTCCCCTAAATGTTCATCCCTTTGCTTTGTACTGATGTCCTTTGGTGTTTGCTGCTCCCACCCTGGGAAAAAGGTGCTGGCTATCTACCTTATCCATGTCTCTCATCAGCTTGTAGACCTCTATTAAGTCTCCTCTCATCCTTACTCACTGCATAGAGGAAAACCCCAGTGCTGCTAACCTTGCTTTCCATATTTCCCAATCCAGCCAACATCCTGGTAAAGCTTCTCTGCACCCTCTCCATAGCTTCCACATCCTTCCTGTAATGAGGTGACCAGAACTGAACACAAGTGTTGTCTCAGCTGAGATTTATAGAGCTGTGACATTACCTCATGACTCCTGAACTCAATCCCCCGATTAATGAAGGCCAGCATCCCATACGCCTTCTTAACTGTCCTATCGACCTGTGTAGTGACCTTGTGCGATCGATGGATTTGGACCCCAAGGTCCCTCTGTTCATCCTCACTGTTAAGTATCCTACCATTAACCATATTCTCTGCCTCCATGTTTGACCTGCCAAAATGTACCACCTCACACTTATCCAGATGGAACACCATCTGCCACATTTCTGCATCCTGTCTATACCATGTCGTAACCTACAACAGCTTTCAGCACCATCCTCGACTCCTCCAACCTTCGTATCACCCCCAAACTTACTGACCCATCCCTCTACTGCTTCCTCCAGGCTCTTCGTCATGTTAAGAGGCGTCAAGTGCTCCCGAATGTCTGTGTGCCACACTTTAATAAAAAAACCCTTTCAGGAACATAGATTAGCGCACCATCAAATTGCCATGCACATATCTCTGTTGTGGCAGGCCTCATTGGAAACTTGTTACTGCAGATTTTGATTGATACTGAGAAAAGTCACATTCTAAGTCTTAATTATTGACAGAATATCGCTCAGAGCACTAATATTAAAATCAGTACCATGTTCTCAGTATCACCAATTTGGCTGGACTGATATTGGAGTGCTCATGTCAATATGCAAAATTACCATCGATAATAAAAAGAGACCTGGGTTTTACATTTCAGTGCTGAGATTCAGCAATAAAATTAAAAGCTGGGTCCTCCAGATAAATAATGAATTTTAAGTGCTCATTAAATCCTAATCAAAGTCTTTTTTGAGCTCTGATACAATGGACGTGGGAGTTCTCCCAAAATCTGAACAATGTGAAGAAGAATCCTGAATCAAATGTCACGTAATGTTCTTTCTGATACAGTTTTACAGCTTCATTGAAACCCAGAGCGTTTCCTGTTCATCTCAAAGATGATCAAACCAGTGTTGCTTTACTATGGAGAGTACACAGCCACACAACACGGAAGCAGGCATTTGGCCCAACTTGTCCATGGGGTTCGCCCTATAGCCTTCATTGCCTCAGTATTCAAGTGCTCTTCCTCTTGAATAGTGGCTGCTCTGTCATTCTTTCTGGCAATCCAGTCCACGCACTCACCACTCACTGCATGAAAAAATTCTCCTCAAGTCCTCTCTAAATCTCTTTCCCCAGTACAAAGTTTTAAATTTAGTTGTAGGCTAAAAAAACCCATCAGATCATCGAACACTACAGCATATTACAGGCCCTTTGGCCCTTGATGTTGAGCTGACCTATATACTCCTACCTTTGGGCTCACAAGCCTGTGCCATCCAATTACACCCAATTAACCTGCAACCCCTAATAAGTTTTCAAGGGTGGGAAGAAAACAGGACCATAGAACACTACAGCACAGAAAATAGGCCATTCGGCCCTTCTGTTCTGTGCCAAAACATCATTCTGCTAGTCTCACTGACCTGCATCCATTCCATAACCCTCTACCTTAAAACTTAAGAGCGAGTCCTCATTTACCACATCAGATGGCAGCTTGTTCCATACTCTCATCCCTCTCTGAGTGAAGAAGTTCCCTCTAATGTTCCCTCTAAAACTTTCCCCCTCTTACCCCAGGGAAAACCCATGCAGACACGGGGAGAAAGTACAAACTTCTTACAGAGAGTGTGGGATTCGAACCCTGGCCCCAATCGCTGGTGCTGCCACTATATGAACCCTGCCGCTCTTGTTTGATGTACGGTTCCAATGACATGATTGTTTCATTCATGCTGTCGGGAGAGGATCTACAAGTTCACTGATTTTTAGCCATGTTCAGTTCACTGACGCTGAACGTAGCCATAAAAAAGTATAAATGTATTTTCATTTTTGAGATGATGATTTAAATATTAATTGAATGAGATTTTAATTTAACTCTCAGATTACGAATCCACAAAGCAACTTTATAATAAATGGGATTGCAGAGAAACTTGGTGGATGTGTGAAATGAATGGCAGTAATCACGTGGTTACTACACTGTCTGTCTGGTTATCTTTTCCGTTGCAGTGGCTAATCTACAACCTGATGACATTAATAACGATGTCTCCAGCTTCTCTCCGTCCCTTTCCTTTTCCTTCATATTCCTTCCTCCAGCTCTCCACTCCAATTTCAGAGCCATCCCTCCTCCCCCTGTATGATGCTGTGCCCTCCCTCCCGTATCCACCTACTACCTCCTCCCTGTGGGGCTGTGCCCTTCCCCCACCATTCTGTTCGGACACCTGCCAACAATTTTCCGTACCTCGATGAAGGGCCCGAGCCGAAATGTTGGTGAGGTACCTTTATCTTTGCTACATAAAGCACACTGTTTGACCTGCTGACCGAGTTTCTGCCACTTTTAGGAGGCCAGAACACCTGACTGTAAAGCTGCCTATTCTACCCCAATGTGGCTGTTGGGTGGCCACCTGACAGTGGAGAACCCGGCCAGGAGGAGCACTTACCTAGCCCTCCTCCTGTAGGTATATTCTCCGGCTCAGAAAATCCCCCGTTGCTCTTGAAAGCAGCCGTCCACAGGAGCCGGTGTTCGATCGGATGCGGCTCTCCTTCAGCCGGAACATTCAGGTGACAGAAAGGCGTCTTCTCTGCAGCCACCTGAACGTCCCAGCTGTGCTCCTCCAGCCGCGTCTGCCGGCACATTATCTGCGTCCGAGCACCTGAAAACAGCTTCTCCAGCATTGTGTTTTCACCTCAGCCACAGTGCCTGCAGATTTTCGTGCTTTTACGTTCTCCAAATGATAAAGTTTCTTGGCAAGATCTTGGAAAATAGGAACTATTTTGTAGGCTTTGCGAGCTAACTCTCAGCAAAGGGAGATGTCAAACAATGAAAGTCACCGCTACCTTTAATGCGCCAGGAAAATGTTTGGTTGAATGTTTGGTCCTCAGACTTGTCTCAAGATTCATGGTCTGCCAAGCAGCGGTGATTCCCTGCCTTTGAGGAGAAAACAAACCGGTCCTCATCGAGGGGTCAGCAGTGGAAAGGGTAAAGAACTTTAAATTCCCAGGTGTCAAGATCTATCCTGGGGTCTCCATGTCGAGACAATCATGAAGAAGGCTTGCCAGCGCTATACTTCATTAGGGGCTTGTGAGACCTGGACTGCCTATAGTGGGGATTTCAAGACACTGGAATCACACCACAAACATTGTCTCCACAAGATCCACCAAATTCAATGAGCAACAACCAATCATACTGAGAAGAGGAGAGTGAGCTGCACCAATGACTGTTGCCCGGTAGCACGTGCTTCTACTGCAATGAAATGCTTTGAGAAGTTGGTCATGCTCAGAATTAACTCGCACCTAAGAAATGACCTGGACCTGCTGCAATTTGCCTACCACCAAAATCCCTCCACACCAGATGCAATCACACTGGCTCTCCACTCAGCCCTGGATCACCTAGATGATTGCAAAACGTACAGCTTATCGATTACAGCTCAGTTTTCAACACCATCATCCCCTCAGAAATGGTCAGCAAACTTCACAGCCTCTGCACCTCTTTCTGCGACTGGCTTCTTTACTTCCTCATCGGAAGAACGCAGTCAGTGTGGATCGGTAACAGCGTCTCTTCCTCACTGACAAAAAAAACCCCACAGGCCCATTCATAGAAGACTATCACAACTGGAAGATTTAAGAAGTTTGGATGCTCCGGTGATTCTCTGTCATATTCATCCATATCTTTACATCCTTTTCTACAAGATAACCTTGATTAGAGGGAGGGGTTCAATTAGATTCAGTTTTAGGAGTTTTTGTTTCTTTTTTTTAGATTAATGTTAAATTTGGGTTTAATTATGGTTGTCTTAGATCATATCATTAAACTAGACAGAATTTACCCTTTGTTTAGACCCAGGGGGATTGTCTATATGGTTTACTTGGTTTTTATCCAGAATTATTTTTAAGAAATATTGATAAATAAACAAATATGGATATGTTTTTCGAATTACATTTATATTAACTAGTGATATGTATATGATATGACCTGTTGTTTGTTATGTTTGTAGACTTTGTATGTAGGATTTGCGTGCTTACCCCACTGCTCTGTTCCCTACTCTCCACCCACGACTGTGTGGCCAGACAAAATTCGAATGCCGTCCACAAATTTGCCGATAACACCACGGTGGTCGGTAGAATCACCGATTGCAGTGAGGAAGTGTACAGGAGGGAGATGGGTCAGCTTGTGTCACAACAACAACCTTGCGCTCAACGACAGCAAAACCAAGTGGACTTCAGGAAGAGAAAATGAGGGGAGCATAAATCATCGAGGGCTCAGTAGTGGAGAGGGTCAAGAACTTCAAATCCAAAGGATCTGTCCTGGATCCTCCATGTTGTTGCAATCACGAAGAAGGCGAGAAAAGAAAAAGATTGGAGTTGAATCTATGATTCATCGTTCATTTCAAAACACCGTTCATTTTCAACTGCTCTCTAAATAGCCCCAGAAAGTTACTGAGTTAAGGATATCTCTCGTGGGGAGAAAATCTTCACCATGTCAGTGATGCTTTAAAAGGATGAAGAAAAAGATGAGTGTTGTGTTATCGGGCATGAATCTTCATGCCTGAACATGGTCAGCAAGATCATTTGAGAAAAATGCCCAAATTCTCATTGTTAAGATCTATTTGTGGAAGCACAAATCATTAATGGTTAAAGGAAATTTTCCTGAGAAGTTTAACATCAGCTCTGTTTAAATAGAAGTATCTAATAGCAAGAAGGAAAGGCATTCTGTATACGATCTTGATGTTTCAGAAGCAAGTGTGTTATAAAGTTAGACAGTAACTATTTACTGTCTGTATTAACTACACATGGGGACGCGGGCTACGTCTTGGTTCAATTTGCCCAGTTTTTTCAAGAACTCAGACAGCTGTAGTTTTAATACTAAATAATATCATCAATGCTTAACCATTCGACTAAGTTGAGAAAAGAAACTCTGGTTTAAAAGTGGCACGCTGGACAGAATACTTCTAATTACGAGAAAAGATCACCATTAAAAATGAAGCGTGGGTTAAAGATTGACAAGTTAACAAACCATTAGAGTAGCCATTCTCAATGGGGGCTATACAGCCCCACCTTGGGGGGGGGGGGAAAGCACAGCACATTTACGAAGGGACCACGGACTGAAATTATAAAATGCTTTTTATGTAGGAGAACGACAGAAGAAACCTACTGAACTTGACTGCTTCAAAAGGAAAGGGGGGGAGGGGGAATAAATTTTGAGCAGAGTCCTAAGGGGACCATAGCCAAATAAGGTTGAGAATGGCTGTGTTAGAGTATTAATAAATACATTATAAATTCATTATCCAAATGCTTACCAATGCATTCTCCAATAGCGGTACGCTGAAATCCTGGCTGGCATCCCATAATGCATTGATAGGAACCAATAGTATTCTCACACTCCCAGCTCCCACACAGAGGGCTGGCATACAAACTGCATTCATCAATATCTGAGAAAATACAAGCAGAATCAAAAAGGTTGGTGTAATTAGTAATGGCTTTTTGATGCTGAATAAACTCGTCTATCTTCAAAAATGCTCATCTTTTTTCAAGTAACTTGAGAATCATGGGTGCCCTATTATTGTGGATCATGACAAGTTAGGCCAGTGGTTCTCAGCCTTTTTCTTTCCACTCACATCCCACTTTAAGTAATCCCTAGGCCATCGGAGCTCTGTGATTAGTAAGGGGTTGCTAAAGGTGGGATGTGAGTGGGAAGGGAAGAGTGAGAATCACTGCTCTAGACTCAATTGTTACTGAAGTATTTTGCTCAAGAAAAATGGCCATTGGACCATTTCCTTTGGAGCTCTGAATCCGTTCACATAACGAGTCAATTAGGTACAATTAAAATAGTGGTTTTCAAACTTTTTTCTTTCCATCCACATACCACCTTAAGCAACCCCTTACTAATCACAGAGCACCTATGGCCTAGGGATTACTTAAAGTGGGATGCGAGTGGAAAGAAAAAGGTTGAGAACTACTGATTTAGGCCATGGATTTGGAATAGCAAGCTGCATGATAGTTTGTGTGCTTTTTTAAGACAAAGGAAAAGAAAAATCACACATTTTGTGTATTTGTGTACATGGCCATAAAGGAACAAATGCAATTTCTTTTGTGGAGATCAGTGCCTGAGGTGACGATCGAGGTAGCGAAGGAGAAGTGGGCGGGGTGGGGTGGTTAAAGAAAGGAAACAGGAGGGATAGGATAGGCCCAGGGGCAGTTCAGTGAGTGGAGGGGGAGGGGCCTAAAGTGTAAAAGGTATGTACAGTAAAATCCCTGGTATCTGGAATTCAAGCAACCAGCAAAAAAAATTGAGAGAATAAATAGTTAAAAAAATTTAAATTAATATCGATAAATAAAAATTTAAATAAAAGTTTAAAATTGTAAAAATTCTCCAAAGCAACACACAACCCCTTGGTGAAGATGGGACCAAACATCCCCAGTCGTGCCCCACCCACAGCAGCAGTTTGAATAAAGTTGTGTTTGAATAAAATGGTGACACCCAGGATAAAAAGCTGGCTGATGCCGCTCACCGCTGGGGCGAATCTCCCAAAGAGTCTCCCTCTCCCTGCTGAGTAGGAATCTTTATCTTCTATTAGTATGTTATTACATATATTAGTAAGGCCTGATGCATTATCAATAACTCAAAAGACTAGAGTTACAAGTTTTTATTACAATAAATATGAAGGTCATCCTGTGCTGTGACCCAGACTTTCTGGGGAGGGGTTGTGGTGTTGGAGCCTTTATACAGGGACAAGAGGGAGGAGCCACGGGCCCAGTCACAGAACAGGGTGGAGCCAGATTGGTGAGTGCACAAAAGGTTTATCCATAAACTTGGGTAGGAGAGGTTAATTATGATGGTGTCCTGGTTGCGAAACCCAGCATTGTTACAGCGACAGCGAATGGGCTTCAAATTTAAATTTATATTGTGTAAATTACTGGAATTACCGGACTAAAGTGAACTTTACATAATTAAGGACTACAATTCTGATTTTCTTTTCAAATAACTTTACATTTTTCACTGTCTTTTCTTTTTTAAACTGTTTATTCTTAATGCAGGTGTATTAGTTATCATTCTGAGAGTGTATCTCAGGCAACTAGAAAATTTGCATATCCAGCATCCTCAATCCCCATAGGTGCCGGATACCAGGGCTTGCTATAGTCTGGTCTCAGACAGGAAGAATGAGTTGTTCTGGGGTGTGTAACAACAGAGGAACCTAGAGTACAAATATAGTTTCCGGAGAGTGATAGTGTATGTACACAGGGTGATGAAGACGTCAGCCATACTTATCTTCATTGACCAGGTCACTGAGTTCAAGAGTTGGAATATTAGGTTACAGCTCTACAAGACATTGGTGAGGGTTCACTTGGAGTAATGTGTAGGGTTCAAGTCACCATCCTATAGGATGTGATTAAGGCAGAGGGGTTTTCTGAAACGATTCATCAGGATTTTGGGGGATGCTTAGAGGTTTGAGTATGAGGAATGATTGGAACTGTTCATCTTGGACCGAAGGAGGCTGGTGGCTGACATGACAGAGGCTTAAAAAAAAAATCACAAGGTCGATGGTCACAGACTTATCCCAGGGCAAGTGAGTCTGAGAGAAGAAGGCATGGATTTTGGGTGAGCTTGGAAAGATTTAAAAGAAGACCTGATGGACATACTTTCAACAGTGGGTGGCAGATATATGGGAGGAGCTGGCAGAACAAGTGGTAGAGGCAGATACAATCACAAGGTTAAAAGACATTTGGACAGGTACAGGGGCAGGACCCGCCGAGAGGGAGATGGGCTGAATGTGGGCAGACGAGACTTGCTTGGCTAGACCACTGGGTCAGGAGGGACAGATTGGGCCAAAGGGCCTGTTTGAGTGTAAAACTTCATAACTTATTCATTGAATATATGCAAAAAGCCAATAATCTTTGGCAGACAAATATGCAAAACATAATATTTCAAACCAACGCAAAGAACATGACATATACTCTAAACATCTCGCAGACCTTCAGTAATATTGCTCAAGTTAAATAGCTTTGTCAGCGTACGGGGAAGCTTGGAAATGGTGTCTTGATTATAATTTAAAGAGAAAATATAAAAATGTGAGGCAATACCCAGGATTTACAACTTCAGCAGAATAAATGATTTAAGATAGAAGTTGAGGCAAGTCCAATTTATTGTGTCTTGTCCAGGGAAATAGTTTGTGTTACAAGCAGTCCACTGAGTCAGCTTATACACAGCACAGCTGTTTAAACACAGTACAGAGTTAAAATTTAATTTTTAAAAATTTAGACATACAGCATGGTAACAGGCCATTTCAGCCCATGAGTCCATGCTGCCCAATTTGCATCCCATTAACCTCAACCCCCTGTACATTTTGAGTGGTGGGAGGAAACTGGAGCCCCCAGGGAAAATCCACGCAGACACAGGGAGAATGTACAAACTCCTTACAGACAGCGCGGGATTCGAACCACGGTCCGGACCCGATCGCTGGCACTATAAGGGCATTGCGCTGATTGTTACACCAACCTGTGCCGCTGAGAGGAGTATCAGAGAGAGATGAGTTAGAACAGGGCAAGCTGAGGCTTGTACAGCTGTCTGATGGCCTAATGGCTGGACTTCCACAAAACCCAAATTCTGGGATTAAGGATTGTTGAAGACCATATAACCATATAACCACTTACAGCACAGAACAGGCCAGTTCGGCCCTACTAGTCCATGCCGTAGCAAATCCCCACCCTCCTAGTCCCACTGACCAGCACCCGGTCCATACCCCTCTAGTCCCCTCCTATCCATGTAACGATCCAGTCTTTCCTTAAATGTAACTAATGATCCCGCCTCGACCACATCTGTCAGAAGCTCATTCCACATCCCTTCCACCCTTTGTGTAAAGAAATTTCCCCTCATGTTCCCCTTATAATTTTCCCCCTTCAATCTTAAACCATGCCCTCTAGTTTGAATCTCCCCCACTTTTAATTGAAAAAGCCTATCCACATTTACTCTGTCTGTCCCTTTTAAAATCTTAAACACCTCTATCAAGTCCCCCCTCAATCTTCTACACTTCAGAGAAAAAAGCCCCAGTCTGCACAACCTTTCCCTGTAACTCAAACCTTGAAATCCTGTCAACATTCTTGTGAACCTTCTCTGCACTCTCTCTACTTTGTTTATATCTTTACTATAATTTGGTGACCAAAACTGTACACAGTACTCCAAATTTGGCCTCACCAATGCCTTGTACAATTTCATCATAACCTCCCTACTCTTGAATTCAATACTCCAATTTATAAAGGCCAACATTCCAAATGCCTTCTTCACCACACCATCCACCTGAGTATCAGCCTTGAGGGTACTATTTACCATAACTCCTAAATCCCTTTGTTGCTCTGCACTCCTCAATTGTCTACCATTCAATGTATATGACCTATTTAAATTTGCCTTTCCAAAATGTAGCACCTCACATTTATCTGTATTAAATTCCATCAGCCATTTCTCAGCCCACACCTCCAGCTTTCCTAAATCACCTTTTAATCTACGGTAATCTACCTCACTGTCCACAACACCACCAATCTTTGTGTCATCCGCAAACTTGCTTATCCAATTCTCTACCCCTACATCCAGATCGTTAATATATATATAACAAATAATAGTGGACCCAGGACTGAACCCTGAGGAACTCCACTAGTCACCGGCCTCCAATTGGACAAACAATTTTCTACCACTACTCTCTGACACCTTCCATCCAACCACTGCTGAATCCATTTCACTACCTTCTTATTTATACCTAATGAATCCACATTTTTTCCTAACCTCCTGTGGGGAACTTTGTCAAAAGCTTGACTAAAGTCTAAATAGACAACATCCACAGCTTTCACTTGATCAACTTTTTTTTTAACCCCCTCGAAGAACTCAATCAGGTTTGTCAAGCATGATCTACCCCTGACAAAACCATGCTGATTACTCCCTTTTAATCCCTGTACCTCCAAAAATTTGTAAATAGCATCCCTCAGAACACTTTCCATCAACTTGCCCACCACAGACGTCAGACTTACAGGCCTATAATTCCCAGGTTTGCATTTGGACCCTTTCTTAAACAGCGGAACCACATGCGCCACCCTCCAATCCTTTGTTACCACCCCCGTGGCCAGTGACATCCTAAATATCTCTGTTAATGGCCCCACTAACTGTCCACTAGCCCCCCTGAGTGTCCTAGGGAATATTTTGTCCGGTCCGGGAGATTTATCCACCTTTATCTTTTTTAACACAGCCATCACTACCTCCTCGGTTATCCTTATATGCTTCATGACCTCCCCACTATTTTTCTTTACTTCAACTGGTTCAAAATGTTTTTCCCTAGTGAATACCGAGGCAAAGAAATCATTCAAAATTTCCCCCATTTCCTCAGTCTTCTCACTCAGCCTACCCTTGCTATCTACAAGGGGTCCAATTTTATCTCTCACTAATCTTTTACTTTTAATGTACTTATAGAAACCTTTGGATTTATTTTTACTCTGTCAGCCAAAGCCTCTTCATGCCTTTTTTTGGCCTTGCTAATTTATTTCTTAAGATTCCTTCTACACTCCTTGTAGTCCTCCTTCAACTTCTCAGCTCCCTGCTCTTTATACCTCTTGTACACCTCCCTTTTTCTCCTAACCAAATTTCCAATATTCCTCGAAAACCAAGCCTTCCTATGACTTCCAGCCTTTCCTTTGATCCACACTGGGACATAACTACTCTGTACCCTCAAAATTTCTTTTTTGAATATCCTCCATTTTTCATTAACATCCTTACCTGAAAATATCCTGTCCCACTCAATACTCCCCAAATCCCTTCTTATTCCTTCGAAATTTGCTCTTTTCCAATCCAGAACCTCAACTTTAGGCCTCTCCTTGCTCTTCCTTAAAACTACCCTAAAACTAACAGAATTATGATCACTAGACCCAATTGGTTCGCCAACATTAATGTCCGCTACCTGACCTAGCTCGTTCCCTAACAGGAGATCCAGTATTACACCATCCCGAGTCGGTTCTTCTACTAACTGATTTAGAAAACAATCCTGAACACATTTAACGAACTCCAGCCCATCCAGCCCTCTAACTGTATGGGTATCCCAATCAATGTGTGGGAAGTTAAAATCTCCCATGATCACTACCCTATGATTTTCACACATATATGTTATCTCCCTACAAATTTGTTCCTCTAATTCCCTTGGCCCATTTGGTGGTCTGTAATACACCCCTATTAGCACCCTCTTGCCTCCTCCACCCCTCAATTCCACCCAAACAGCCTGACTGGTCGATCCCTCCATACCATCCTGCCACCTCACGGCAGTAATGTCCTCCCTAACAAGCAGAGCAACTCCTCCTCCTTTTTTACCCCCTGATCTATCACATCTAAAACAAATGTATCCCGGAACATTAAGTTGCTAGTCCTGCCCCTCCTGTAGCCAGGTCTCACTAATTGCCACAATATCGTGACCCCAAGTATCTATCCATGCTCTCAGCTCATCTACCTTGTTCACTATGCTTCTTGCATTAAAATATATGCATCTCAGAGAATGACCCTCACATATATTCTTTTCTTTACCTTCTACCCTAATCTCCATCCTACCTTTGTTATCTTTTTTATTCCTAGCTAGGTGGCCATACTCCCTGGACACTGCTCTCACCCTCTGTTCCCCATTCCCCTGCCAAACTAGACAATACAAAAAATGTTAAACATCCCAGGTCTCATCATTTACTTGTGTTTGAAATCCTTTGAATTCTGCAGCTTTCCCTGCATCTGCTTCTGCAGTGTATCTTAGATGTAGTCAACTTTACTGTGCATTTTATTAGCAATTTTCAAAAAAGTGTTCTTACCGACACATTGTTCTGCTTCAGGTAAATGTGCAAACCCTGTGTTGCATCTACATATATAGGATCCATCTGTGTTGATGCACTGTCCACCTGAGCAATTAATCTCCTCACTGCATTCATCTACATCTGTGGGATAAACAAAGTAAGGTTGGATGAGTAACTTGAGTGGGTAAACCGCTGTGAACATTACTGTGAGCAAATGTAATAAACAGAAGAGAATAGAAACTTTTGCACACCTTCTATGGTTGTAATGTATGAGGAAGTGATCAAGTGTCCTTATTGATTTGAGATTCCAATTAAATTTAAATTTTTTAAAAATTTAGGCGCACGGTATGGTAACAGGCCCTTTTGGCTCACGACCCCTTGCTACACAATTACACCCAATTGACCTACAACCCCGTATGTTTTGAATGGTGGGAGGACCCCCCACACAGACACGGGGAGAGCGTACAAACACCTTACAGACAGCGTGGGATTCGAACCCAGGTCCCGATCGCTGGTGCTGTAATGGAGTTGGGCGAACTGCTACACTAACTGTGCCACCCTTTAATATTATATTTATTTATTTTATATGTAATTTATATTCAATTTTTCAATTAATTTTAATATTTAAAATTATAAAATTAAAATTAAAATCATTAAAATTAACAAGGAATAGCGGGGTGGTTAGAGCTACAGAGCCGATGACCTGGGGTTGAATCGGGCGCTGTCTGTAAGGTGTTAGTACACTCTCCCTGTGTCTGCATGGGTTTCCTCCCACCTTTCAAAACGTATCGGGGTGGGTAGTAGGTCAATGGGGGTATTTTGGCAGCACTGAGTCAAGGGCCGGAAGGGCCTGTTACTGTCCTGTATGTCTACATTAAAAAATGAAGAGGAAAACAGTGCAGGTTCTCTCTCAGGGCTCCTAAACAAATGCAGGACTCCTGGTTCTTGCTGTTGCTGCTCTGTGGTGGAGCCATTGGACTTTGCCCAGGAGTCCTTGGCTCTGCAGAAACATGCTGGAATTCTCCAGCACCCACTGGGCACCTGTCCTCAGATCCTGCACCAGATGAGACCTTAATTCACGTTAAATTTGTGCCATCGCTTCCAGTTTCGTTTATCTCATGGAGTTCAATTTTGATTCCAGAGTGTAGAACATTACTGCACAGTACAGACCTTTCAGCCCACAATCTTGTGCTGCCCTATGTAAATCTACCACAGCAATCTAATTTTTCCTACCTCAAATTTTCTTACATCCACGTCCCTATCTATTTGAGTGCCCCGATTGGACCAGCCTCCTCCACCATCCCCATCAAGCATCTCTCTGAGTAAAAACGTACTCTGATATCTTTCCTAAACTTTCCTCTACTCACTTTAAACTGATTTCCTCTGGTATTTGCTACTCTCACAAAGGCTGCTGGTTCTCCACCCTATCTAAACCCCTCAGAATCTTATAGACCTCTGGTCCTTCTTCGCTCCAAAGAGAAAAGCCCTGGCTCTGTTCACCTTCCTTACATAGAAATATAGAAGATAGGAGCAGGAGTAGGTCATTCGACCCTTCGAGCCTGCTCTGCCATTCAACGAGATCATGGCTGATCTTAAAGTTCAGTACCCCGTCCCCGTCTTCTTTCCGTAACCTTTAATACCCTTATACTGAAGAAATAGATCTAATTCCCTCTTAAATATATTTAATGAACCTGCCTCTACTGCCCTCTGTGGCAATGAATTCCACAGATTCACCACCCTCTGGGTCAAGAAATTCCTCCTCATCTCGGTCCTAAATGGTTTGCCTATTATCCTCGAACCACGGCCCCGGGTTCTGGATTTTCCCATCCCATCTGCATCCATTCTGTCCAGTCCTGCCAGAATTTTATACGTCTCTATGAGATCCCCTCTCAATCTTCTAAACTCCAGGGAGTACAATCCCAATTTGTTTATCTATCATTTGTTATTTAATTGTTTGAGAGTCCACATGCACAATATCAATTGCATTACCTTCAGGTTCCCTCCAATGATCTCATTAATGGAATCTGGCCCAACCCACCACTAAACTACCCCCAAAAAACGAAAGAAGAAAAGGAAAGTGGAGGAGAGTAATTAAAGGAATACATTCAAGTATGTCTCGTGGTTCGGGACCACACCACCCATGTATGGGAAAATAAGTTTTAATAATTAGAACGCATCCAATCCATGTACGGACTCCAAACTTTAACACCAAAAAGGATAATTATTTTGTAAATTATATGTCATCTTCTCTAAAGGACCTCATCTCTGCATGCCATCGTTGAATATTCAATTGAATCTCATTCTTCCATGTAACTGCAAGACATTTCCTAGCTACTGCTAAAGCCAACCTCAAAAAAAGCAATTTGAGGTTTAGCTAATTTTAACTCTAAACACAACGATTTAATATAACCCAAATAGAAATATCATAGGATCAAATGAAATTTTAAATTTAAACATAACTTACAAAACTTCTTTAATCTTATTCCAAAAATGTTTAACCATCTCACATGCAAAAACATTCCCACTTCCTTATGACATCTAAAACATACATCTGAAGTAACATATTTAATTTCTTCAATTTCTCCGGAGTTAAGTATAATTGATGAACAAAATTCTAATGAACCAATCTGTATCGCACATTCACAATTTGAATCATTCTAACTTCACATCCACTCATCTGGGGAAATAGATATTCTTAAGTCTTTCTCCCATTTTGATTGTCTGGTTTGATGTATTTTTTTCCCAAACTCCTTACCACTTGGTCTGGGAAAACTCTGAGATAATAAACCACAAAATATATGAACCTAAGTATGATGATATGGGAAAAATAGAATGAAAATCTGCAATTTCCTTGGCCACTGTAATCACGTATCAACGTGAAGAAAATGTTTAAAATCAGCATCTTGCCCTTTATCTATAATTTAGTTCATCAGATAGATGATTAGAAAACAAAAAATGAAACAAGGCCAAATTAATAAAATATTGACTCAAAAATAAATAGAAAATACAGTCTTTCCCCTTAAAGCTAAATCAAATAAAATTGAGCTTGGACGTTAATCCCCAATTTTTTAAACCTCACTGAGCCTGTATGTGTCTGATAGATATATTCAAAATGTTCTTAGCTAGAAGAGAGGTCCCAGAGGATTGGAGAGTAGCTCATGTTGTCACACAGTTTAAGAAGGCTCCAAAAATAAATCAGGTAACTACAGGCCAGTGAGCTTGACGTCAGTAGCAGTTCAATTATTGGAAGGCGTTCTGAGAGATAAGATATATAGGTATTTGGACAGCCATGGGCTAATTAAGGACAGTCATCATGGCTTTGTGCAGAGTAGGACATGATTGACAAATCTTGTAGAGTTTTTCGAGGAGGTTACAAAGAAGGTAGATGAAGGAAAGGTTGTGGATGTTGTCTACATGGACTTTAGTAAGGCCTTCGATGAGGTCCCACATGGGAGGTTAGTTCAGAAGGTTAAGACACTAGGTATACATGGAGGGATTGTAAACTGGATTTGAAATTGGCCGTGTGGAAGAAAACAGAGAGTGGTGGGGGATGGTTACTTCTCAGAATGGAGGCCTGTGACGAGTGGTGTGCCTCAGGGATCTGTGTTGGGACCATTGTTGTTTTTTGTCTACATCAATATTCTGGATGATAATGTAGTAAATCAGCAAGTTTGCTGATGACGCAAAGAGAGGAGGCGTTGAGGACAAGAAGAAAGATTTTCAAGGTTTGCAGAGGGATCTGGACCAACTGGCAGAATGGTCCAGTAAATAGATGGAGTTTAATGCAGACAAGTGGGAGGTATTGCATTTTGGAAGAACGAATCAAGGAAGGACGTACACTGTAAATGGTAGGGCACTGAGGAGTGCAGAGGAGCAAAGAGACCTGGGGATACAGGTACATTGTTCCCTGAAGATGGCGTCGTAGGTGGACAGGGTTATGAAGAAAGCTTTTGGCGTCTTGGCCTTTATAAATCAAAGTACTGAATGTAGGGGTTCGGATGTTATGTTGAAGTTATATAAGACATTGGTGAGGCCAAATTTGGAATATTGTCTGAAATTCTGGTCACCTTACTACAGGAAGGCTATCAATAAGATTGAAAGAGAGCAGAGATTGTGGTCGGGTCTTCAGGAGTTGAGTTACAGAGAAAAATTAAACAGGTTAGTACTTTATTCCTTGGAACGAAGAACAATAAGGGAGATTTGATAGAGGGGTATAGACAGAGTAAATGTGAGTAGACTTTTTCCATTGAGATTAGGAAAGTTAAATATAAGAGGACATGGCTTGAGGGTGAAAGGGGAAAGGTTTCGGGGGAACATTAGGGGGAAATTCTTCCCTCGGAGAGTGATGGGAGCGTGGAATGAACTGCTATCTGATGTGGTGGGTGTGGACTTGATCTTGAGTTTTAAGAATAAATTGGATAGATACCTGGATGGAGAAGACTGGGGGGTTATGAAGTGGGAGCAAATTATTGGGTCTAGTTGAACAATGGTCAGCACAGACTAGAAGGGCTCAATTGCCTGTTTCCTGCGCTGTCGCGTTCTATGATTCTGAGCTGCCCACTGTTATTTTGAGAAAGCAGCTGCTCACAGAATATCTAGAACGAAAAAACTCTCCAACGATACTAATCGCTTTTACGAGCCAAAGGGATATTGAACATTTGCGTCACCATGAGCATTCCCTGACACCCCTTCCAGGGATGGCAGGGTTGTCATATGCAGCAAGGCTAGAAAAACTGGACTTGTATCCATTGGAGTTTAGAAGGATGAGGGGGGACATGATTGAGGTATGCAAAATCATCAGGGGGATAGACAAGGTGAAGTCTGATTACTTGTTCCCAACGATGGGGGAGACGAGGACTAGAGGGCATAGTTTAAGAATACAGGGTAGGCCCTTTAGGACGGAGATGAGAAAGCATTTTTTTACCCAGAGAAGTGTGAATCTGTGGAATGCTCTGCCACAGAGGGTGGTAGAGGCGGATTCGCTGACTATGTTCAAAAGAGAGTTAGATAAGACTCTTGTGGGTAACGGAGTTAAAGGTTATGGGGATAAGGCTGGAAAGGGGTACTGATGGTAATGATCAGCCATGATCTAAAATGGTGGTGCTGGCCTGATGGGCCAAATGGCCTACTCCAGCTCCTATTGTCTATTCACAATAGGAGAAAGAGAAGCAAAAGAGAGTCCCTTTAGAGAACAGACTCCACCTCAAACCATCGGAAAACCAAGCTCTGAACTACATTCACGGCTAATTATCTGTTGCTAATTCATATCTGATGTGGATGAATATTCTTTGATTCCTGGGTCTGAGCATACTACTTTCTGTAGAAATAAACTCACACAGCGCTGTGAAGGCCTAGCAAACTTACAAGACCCGCGAGAGTTAAAAAAAAGGTTTTGAAATTTGAACAAGACATCCATCACTTTCCCCACACATGTTTCTTTCTCCTTTCCACAGGTGTATCCAGTTAACACTTCATGAAATGACATTTAGTTTGAGTTGCAATTTCACAGTAGAGTGGCAGAGGCTTATAGTCAGACTTCCTAATTTCGATCAGCAGGTTCGTGGTAATTGTACAAGACTAGGAACTCATGACAAATAAATATGCAGGGAATAGAGGGACATGAATCATGTTCAAGCAGCAACCGTGAGACTCGTACTACCAGGCTCAGGAACGTCTACCATCAGACCACTCAACAACAGACTCAGAGACTCATTTTGGCAAATTATTATTAATAGTAATTTTCTGGCCTTCTTGTTTACATTTCTATCTTTTGTGTATGTATCTTTTTTTGAGTACAGATTTTTTTTTTGCATGACCAATAAGTGGTAATTCTTCCCCAGGATAAAGAATCTCTGGGTTGTAGGTGATGTACTCTGACAATCAACCTGAACTTTGAACGTTTGGCTCAGATATTGTGGATTGAAGGGTTTGACCCTGTGCTCTGATGTTCTGTATCTTATGTAACACCATCACCTAGCCAGGCTGTTTCATTTAATTTAAATGGAATGAATTAATCTTTGGCAAAGCTGCCCCAGTTCCTGTAGATTTCCTGTTTGCATTTGCTACGTTCACAGGGCACGTTTTCAAAGACCCATCTGAAAACTCTCGATCAGTGGTTCCCAACCTTTTTTCTTTCCACTCACACACCACTTTAAGTGTTCCCTATGCCATCGGTGCTCCGTGATGAGTAAGGGATGGCTTAAGGTGGGACGTGGGTGGTAAAAAAGTTTGAAAACCCCTGTTTTAATCGTTCCTCATTGACTCGTTAGGTGCACGGTTTCAGAGCTCCAAAGGAAATGGGCCAATGACCATTTGAAGCAATATATTTCAGTAACAATTGGGTCTAGAGCAGTGATTCTCAACCTTCCTTTCCCACTCCCATCCCACCTTGAGCCATCCCTAACTAATCACAGTGTACTTATGGCATAAGGAATTTTGAAAGTGGTATGGGAGTGGAAAGGAAAGGTTGAAAACCACTGCTCTAGACAGCCTTTCTCCATAGGCAAATAAATCTTCTCAATTCCTTCTGCTCAAATCCATTCACGAGGGTGTGTTGAGTACCTTTTATTTTCTAATTCATTGCATTTAAATGTTGAGCTTCAATAGTTAATGAAAAGAATATAAGAAATAGGGACAGAACTCAGCTAGACTATTCATCACTCTTGGAGCAGTGCCACTGAAAAGCTGATGGCTGCAACTCCGGGAAAATACACAGTTCCTATTACTGAAACCTTTTGTCTGACTATAAATTAACATGGGACTTCTCTGATACATTAACTGCCTTAAAGTATGTTGTGGCCTAAAACTTGGAACCATAGAACATTACAGCACAGAAAACAGACCCTTCGGCCTTTCTAGTCTGTGCTGACCTGCACCATGTCCAAAGCCGTCCATACCCCTTCCATGCACGTGCCTGTCCAAAATTTTAAAATTGAGCCCGCATTCACCATTTCAGCTACCAGATTGTTCCATATTCACACCGCTCTCTGGGCAAAGAAATTTCCCCTAATATCCACCTAAACCACCCATTTCATCCTCAACCCATGTCCTCTGGTTTGTATCTCACTTTTCCCTGTGTTGGCAAATTCCATGATCTTGCTACTCTTTTCCCATATTCCTGTTTTCAATCGAAGGCCTCAAGTTATGCTTTTCCCTACAAGTGAAAACATTTTTCACTGTCACTCTTCTAAAATCTATCATCATTTTGTAGATAAAATCACCTCTGTGCCATCTTTTACCATGAGAAAGCGATCTCGTCTGTTCATCCTTTCCTGAGATGTCTTCCCTTAAATTTCTGACATTATCCTCGTTAGTGTTATACTGTGATTGGCGACTGTCGGCTGGTCCCGCCTCCCGAGACCAATCCTACCCATTACCCCTTTGCATGCTCCCCAGTCTTCCTGCCCTGATCAGTCGATAAGGTTGGTTGGTGCTCCAGTCAATAAAAGCCTATCATTTTCACAACCTCCCTCTTTTGTGGTAATATAGACTTCTTTATGATATAGAATAGTGTGCAGTATCCCAGGAGTTGTCTAACCAAGGATCCATACTGGCCTGGCTGCCTCATTACAGGAAGGATGCGGAAGCTATGGAGAGAGTGCAGAGGAGATTTACCAGGATGTTGCCTGGATTGGAAAATAGGCCTTGTGAGGCAAGGTTAGCAGAGCTGGGACTTCTCTTTTTGGAGTGAAAAAGAATGAGAGGTGACTTAATAGAGGCGTACAAGATGAAGAGAGGGATAGATAGGATGGACAGTCAGCACCATTTTCCCGGGGTGAGACTTTCAAACACCGGAGGACATCTGTACAAGGTGAGGGGGGAGAAGTTTAGGGGAGAGGTCAGAGGTAGATTTTTTTTACACAGAGAGCAGTGGTACCCGGAGTGGTGATGGAGGCTGAAACAATAGGGGCATTTAAGAGTCTTAAACAGGCACATGGATACAAGAAAAGTAGAGTGTTATAGATGTGAGATAGAGAAGGTTTAGTTTGTTGATATTTGTATTGGTCAGCACAACATTGTGGGCCGAAAGGCCTTTACTGTGCTGAAATGCTTTCATAACGATCCCATGTTTTATTCCCAGTTTCACCAGTTGTTTTTTCATTATATGGTTTTATATGATTTTTTAAGTGGCAGTAGAAACTGAAACAAGAAAGTCCGCAGACACTAGCCTCCTTCAAACTGAAGCACCTGGGCAGCCCTCCTGGGGCCCTGATGCGATTACTGGGGCAAAGGTGACACCATTTAAATTGCAGGGGGATCTACCCATTAACTTGCCAACCCGGTGATTTAATGGGGGATCTCACCCCCGCAATGACACGTCACATACTCACCGGAAGTACTGCCGGAAGCTCGGATGCTGGCTGATGCAGTGGTGCACGCACGCGAGCGCTGACGTCACCGGAATGAGTGGGTCGGCCATTTTCATTTACAAATCGGCCGAGGACGCGACCCAGGTAAGCTTCACTGGGTTCCCTGACTACCTCTGAGGTAGGTCAGGGACCCGGTTGGGTTCCGACGGGGTTGAGCGGGCCAGACCCTTTCTAACTGCCGCATAACTGGGGCGCAAACCGGGCAAAGTGCTGGAGAAGCAGGTCCTGTCGTGACAAAGATATATAACCAAAGTATTGGACCTGAGCCCTTTTTCAAGGTGGAGAGGAGCATCAATTTTTTTACAGGTTGCCTGGATACAGCTTTACACTCTACAAGTGACAATAAACAAAATTAAAAACTAAAATCTTCAACCTGATACTGCTGGAAAGAAAACCTAATGCTTGGTTTACTTTATTCCTTTCCTGGCCTTCCTGGTCCCCTGTGGAGCAAACTTGAGTGAACTCCAGAATATTTTGTCCCTCTACTCCATCTACAGTTACATCTTCAAAGTAATGTGATCTCTATGCTTGCAGCAAAATGTACCACCCAGCTCTTGTTCCTGATGAAGGGCTCAGGCCCGAAACGTTGGTCACCCTTTACTTCTTACGGATGCTGTGTGACCTGCCGATCTTCTCCAGCAGAATGTGTTTGCATAAACTAATCCTGCCTTGTTATACACGACAAGATCTAAAGCAGTGGTTTTCAAACTTCCCTGACCTAAACTCACATTCCCACCTTAGCTAATCCCTACACCATTGGTTGGTGCTCTGTGATTAGTAAGGGATTGCTTAAGGTGGTATGTGAGTGGGAAGGGAAGGTTTAGAATCACTGCTCTGGACCCAATTGTTACTGAAACATTTTGCTTAAGAAAAATGGTCATTGGTCCATTTCCTTTGGAGTGATGAAACCGTGCACATAACGAGTCAATCAGGGACGATTAAAACAGTGGTTGTCAAATTTTTTCTTTCTACTCATATACCACCTTAAGCAATCCCTTACTAATTCCAGAGCACCTGTGGCACAGGGAAGACATCAGATGGAATGTGAGTTTAGAGCAGTTTGAAAACCCCTGCTCTAAAGCAACCTGTTCACAAACTCACCCTCGAAACTACTTTTGAAATTTGATCTGTGCAACCTAACACAAAGATTAAAATCGTCCATGATGATCACATCACCTTTCTTAAAAGGCGTTGGTACAGCTACAGTTGGGGGTGGGGCCTATGGAATAGTCCCACCATCAACTTCTGTCCCTTATTATTTATTTCCACCTGAGGTGAATTTTGAGGCTTTGATTCCTCTGAGCCAACATCACTTCCAACTGCTGTAGTGGCCACATCCTTTATTAACAGAGGTACAGTCCTCAAGTGAGAGATGGGACATACTGGCTTCTTCCGAAACGTCTCGTGGGCCGGAATATTATATCTCCTACCCTTGTACTTTACTCATTTGGAGCCACTGTTGAAAATATCCCATCCAGCTGTTCCCCTTTTGGCCAAAATAATTTTTTGAACCTTGAGTTAATTCATTAATCTCACATATTACATAAAATAACAGACATTTTAGCCAAAGATACGTCTTTAGCAGCAACATTTGTCCTACCTTCACAGCCTGTTCCGTCAGGAGTTGTTGAGTAGCCCTGAGCACAAAGGCAGTGATAAGAGCCTCCTTCATTGTTTATGCATTCTCCATTCGGACCACAAATGTCCTTAGTCAGGCATTCGTTAATATCTGTGGAGCAGAGAAGATATTGCAGTGGGTATAACTGTAACGAAAGAGAGTTCAGAAGCAAAGCTAGGGGAGTAATTGTTCCCGCATCAGACTGAATTCCACATTATATGTCTACTATTCAGGGCTTTGAACGAACTAAATAGGGCTGGAGCAGGTTTAATTTAAGGGGAAATTAAAGTGAGATAAATTAAATGGATCAATAATACCATATCTACTCATGCAATAGTTGAGATTTGCGGATCGGTTTTTTGGAGTCAAATTTGGGGGGGTCGAACTTAAGACGGATACTACTTTTGAGTGTGGTATGTACCAGTGACTTTCAAGGCGTCAGGAGCTCTGATGGCTGGGGCTGGTAAGTCCGCATTTGGGCCATTGGGAGCTCAGATGGGCATGCGGCCAAGGTGAGCTCCGGTGAGCAGGCAGCCGGGGCGAGGATCCACGGTCAGGGTGAAAAATATGGGGGTGGACTTTTACATGGGATACATGGAAAATACGCGATATTTGGGCCAAAACAAAAGGCGAGGGGGGGGGGGAGGAGTGGACTTTTATATGGGATTGACTATTACATGAGTATTGTATACGGTACTGAAAAATGACTGATGATAAGATGATTCTATCAGAGCGTACAAATGTTAGATATACTGGCACATAGAGTCAAAGCTGAGACCATGATACAAAGCCAAAATTGAAGGCTGTTCATCTGAACATATGCAACATTCATAAGAAGGTGGAGGAATTGATGGCATAAATGGAAATCCATTAATCCAAAGTGCTCAGACCAGCACAGAACCATTGGACATTATAATCCAACACATTTTAAAAATATTTCTTTTACAAAGACTGCACAATAGAATAAATGATCCAGTTTTCAGTGAACTAAATGCATTAAAAGGGAGTGTAGGGAACAAGGTTCTGACAAGGTGGTGGAAACATGCTTAGTTTTATTTAATTTAATTAATTACATTTTAATTTAATTTAGACATACAGCATGGTAACAGCCCATTTTGGCCCATGAGTCTGTGCCGTCCAATGAACCTACAGCTCCTGGTACACTTCGAACAGTGGGAAGAAACCAGAGCCCTCAGGGAAAACCCACCCAGATACAGGGAGAACACCCAAACTCCTTACAGACAACACAGGATTCAAACCCCGGTCCCAATCACTGGGGTTGTGAAGACGTTGTGCTAACTGCTATGCCAATCTGTGCTGTTCTTAATAGCAGCATGGGAATTGAGGCTCTGGTTTGTGGAAAGAGGCATAGGAAGCTGGACTCTGATGTGTGAAAAGGGAACACAAGGATGGATAGAAGGTGTAGAAATCCCTGATTTTTTAAAATGGTGCAAGAGCTTAGGTCCTAGTATGTTAAAGGAAGTGTGGGAGTCAATACGCAGTGTACGGATGCCAAACCACTGGGATTTCCCAACAGTTGTATTGCAGATTACAGATGCTTTGATACAATTGGGACTAACCCATGGAGCTGGAGTAAGATTCCACATGGAATATTGGTCTGGTTCCCTCCACGAGGAAGTATATACTAACAATGGAGTGAGGAATGAAAGTGCACTAGATCAATGGTTCTCAACCTTTTTCTTACCTCTCACATACCACTTTAGGTAATCCCTACACCATCGGTGCTCTGTGATTAGTAAGGGATTGCTTCAGGTGGGATGTGAGTGGGAAGGGAAGGTTGAGAACCACTGCTCTCAACCCATTTGTTACTGAAATATTTTGCTTGAGAAAAATGGTCATTGGTCCATTTCCTTTGGAGTGATGAAACAGTGCACATAACGAGTCAATTAGGGATGATTAAAACAGTGGTTGTCAAATTTTTTCTTTCTACTCACATACCACCTTAAGCAATCCCTTACTAATTCCAGAGCACCTGTGGCACAGGGAAGACATCAGATGGAATGTGAGTTTAGAGCAGTTTGAAAACCCCTGCTCTAAAGCAACCTGTTCACAAACTCACTCTCCAAACTACTTTTGAAATGGGAGTTCTGAAACCGTGCACATAACGAGTCAATGAGGTACGATTAAAACAGGGGTTTTCAAACCTTTTCTTCACTCACATCCCACCTTAAGTAACCTCTTACTAATCACAGAGCACCTGTGGCATAGGGATTACTTAAAGTGGTAGGTGAGTGGAAAGAAAAAAGGTTGGGAACCACTGCTTTAGTTCATACTAATTAAAAACTAATATTTTGGACTTTCAAGGGAAAAATAAATCTTGTATTTTTCTACCTTCAGTTGATTTTGGTCACCTCTACCATAAAGAAACATCTTACACCCAAACAAATGTCATTTTTATTAAATATAGTTTAATTTCATATCCAGGAATTTTGACAATATACATCTTCAATTTTCTCTGAATAAAAAGACAATGATTAACTTGAAATGCAGTAAAAATTAATTCTAAATGTAACAATTATGAGCAAAATGCCTGGATAAACTGGAACAGTCGATCCACGCCAACGATATCTTACCATGGCAGCTTGTACCATTTGGACCACTGGAAAACCCACTAGCACAAAGGCAGAAATAGGAGCCTTCATTGTTCATGCATTCCCCATTCGGTCCACAGATGTCTTTGTTCAAACATTCATTAACGTCTGCAGAAGAATACATTCATAATGAGATTAGTCAACTAAGAAAAATGCAGGGAAATTGCACAATGCAAGCAGTCCCGGCCAGGTGGGCCTATCCTACAAAAGTATTGAGTGAAAGCCTTTTCTACATCAACACAACAGGGAACAATGCCTGGGAATTCTACTCTCCCCCCACGGAAGTCCCACACCAATCCGCCATATGGTCAATTAGAACAACGGCAGCTCAGCAGGGCTTCTTTAGGACTCATCTAGGTAAATTGTGCATGGCTCTTTACAGACGCATTATATCCCCATTTGCAATCTACCAGGGGGTGAAGGAGTGAAAAAGATGTAGTAAATGCACAAAAGCGCTGGAGAAAGTCAATGGCTCATACCTGAGATGTTGGTTATATACTTTTGCCTCCTTTGGATGGTGCCAGACCTGCTGGATTTCTCCAACAATTTTGTTTATTTATCTAGATTAAGGTGGTACAGGTTCTCTCTATAGCAGGGGACATGAGTTGGTTGTCTTCTCCTTAAGTAGGTAGCAGATAGGGTGCGGGAATTTTTGAAGATGGTGAGATTCCCAATTTCATAGACACATAGAAACATAGAAGATAGGAGCGGGAGTAGGTCATTCGACCCTTCGAGCCTGCTCCGCCATTCAACGAGATCATGGCTGATCGTAAAGTTCAGTACCCCGTCCCCGCCTTCTCTCCGTAACCTTTAATACCCTTATACTGAAGAAATAGATCTAATTCCCTCTTAAATAGATTTAATGAACCTGCCTCTACTGCCCTCTGTGGCAATGAATTCCACAGATTCACCACCCTCTGAGTAAAGAAATTCCTCCTCATCTCAGTCCTAAATGGTTTGCCTATTATCCTCAAACCATGGCCTCGGGTTCTGGATTTTCCCATCATTGGAAACATCCCAACTGCATCCATTCTGTCCAGTCCTGCCAGAATTTTATAGGTCTCTATGAGATCCCCTCTCAATCTTCTAAACTCCAGGGAGTACAATCCCAATTTGCGCAATCTTTCCTCATAAGTCATTCCTGCCACTCCAGGTATCAGCCTGGTGAATCGCCTCTGCACTCCCTCCATTGCAAGAACATCCTTCCTTAAATAAGGTGATCAAAACTGCACACAATACTCCAGGTGGGGTCTCACCAAGGCCCTGTACAGCTGCAGTAAGGTATCCTTGTTCCTATACTCAAACCCTCTTGATATGAAGGCCAATTAACCATTTGCCTTTTTAACTGCCTGCTGTACCTACATGCTCGCCTTCAGAGACTGATGTACAAGTACCCCTAGGTCTCTCTGCACTTCCCCATCTCTTAATCTATTGCCATTCAAATAGTAATCTGCCCTCCGGTTTGTATTACCAAAGTGGATAACCTCACATTGATCCACATTGTAGTGCATTTGCCATGTATCTGCCCAGTCCCTCAATTTATCCAAATCACACTGGAGCTTCCTGACCCCCTCTTCCGTGCACACAACCCCTCCTAGCTTCGTGTCATCTGCAAATTTGGAGATATTCCATCCAATCCCCTCATCCAGATCATTAATGTAAATTGTGAACAGCTGGGGTCCCAGTACAGATCCCTGTGGTATCCCACTGGTCACCGCCTGCCACTCAGAAAACGAGCCATTTATCCCAACTCTCTGTCTTCTACCTGCCAGCCAGTTCTCAATCCACATCAATACTTTGCCCCCAATCCCATGAGCCTTGATTTTGGAAGCCAGCCGTTTATGCGGGACCTTATTGAAGGCCTTTTGGAAGTCCAGGTACACCACATCCACTGGCTCTCCCCCATCTATTTTACCTGTCACCATCTCAAAGAATTCCAAGATTTGTCAAGCACGATTAACCTTTAGTAAATCCATGTTGACTCCGTCCGATCCCTTCTCTCCTAGTCATATCAAGAATCATTGAGTATATCCACGGGAACAGACGGTGCTGTACAATTGCAGCAATGGTCAAATGGTTATAATAGCAGAAGTATATAAGAATGTAAGAAATTGGAGGTAAAGTATGATCTAGTGGTGATGACCCACACCCAATATTTGAAACAGATGGCCTTCATAATGCAAGCACTTAGGGTGGCACGGTTAGTGTAAAGTCGATTATGGCATTAGCGACCTGGGTGCAAATCCGCCGCTGTCTGCAAAGGATTTGTATGCTCTCCCCATGACCGGCGTGGGTTTCCTTCAGGTGTTCCTACCCTTCAAGATGTATGTAGATTGATTCGTGTATTTTGGGGGGGTCACAGCCTTGCAGGCCAGAAGGGCCTGTTTCCGTGCCGTATGTCAAAATATTATAAAACTTTCAGCTACCGAGGCAGGGTGGCTGTTGAGAGAGACGCATCTGAAGCCTGCATGCACGAGAGGGGTGTGGATATAACAATCGTCTCCCATTAACATGATGAAGTTGACATCCTTATCCACCTGCAAGGTGGCTTTCTCACCTTAGCCTATTATGTGGACTCAGACCCTGATGATGGAGCACACTGCAGTGAGGCAGGCAACATGTGGAGCCACTTAATGCTATTGTTCTGTCAGGATAGCCTGTGCCTCCAGAGATAAAGAAAACTCCGAATGGATCAGTTAGGAATCACAGAACAATGCAAAATAAAAAGAGATGGTGGCGTTCCCAGACACATCCTGTGAAAACACACGAAAATGCTGGAGGAACTCAGGTCTTCTTCAAGGCTTAGCCCCGCAACGGCAGAAATGTACCTTTACTTCCAACAGACATTGCGAGACCGGCTGAGTTCCTCCAGCATTTCCGTGTGATTTTATTATAATCGCAGTTCCTGCAGACTTGAATGTTTCACTCCAGGCGCATCCTCATTGTTGGGTGGTGTTAGGTAAAAACATCATGAGCTGGGAATGTAGAGGGAGTCACCCAGTGCTGGGCCGTAACAAGATGCAGTTGTGACCTTGTACTCTCAAGATAAGAGTGGGGATGACAAATTGATGTGCAGGAAGCTAGCAGAGAGGGACAGCAACAGTTTATTCATTGGACAATGTCATGGTATGATAATTTACTAAGTACGTATCCTAAGGTATATAAAAAACACCACTTGCTGATAACGGCAGAATGCGCCTTCTCCAACTAACACTGTTAGTTGCAAGTGTTACAATCCGGCAATAAAGAACAAAGAACCTTGATTTCGACTCAGTCTGGTGTTTGACTCACTCATTCATGAACAAAGCAGACCTAACAGTGGGGAAATGATGTTTGAAAGCCTTAGTGATTATTTATATGCAGTACACACTTCTATAAAACACTGGCTTGGCCACCACAGTATCCTGTGTCCAGTTAGGTCTCCCGGTTCCCCGGTTTATCCTTGCTGTCTTTCTGAATAAAGAAATCGGTCAAATGCTGTCTTTGCTCCAGAGAGCAGCAGAGCAAGGTCATAGAGGAACGTCAGTCTGCTCTTAGATTTTAGTGAGGCAAGAAGTTATCTCTGTTCTGTTAAAGGCATCACAAAACCTCCTGTGGTGAGATTAACATCTGCATAGTTGTAGAGATAATATATCTGAGCATTTTAGTCATTAAGTCACACAGGAAAGTCAGCCGACGCTGGGAATGAAGAGTAAAACACAAAAATCGCTGGAGAAACTCAGCAGGTCATGTACCATGTAAAGGAAGCACAGGGGGTAACCAACGACTTGGACCTGAGCCCTTCATCAAGGTATGAGCAAAAAGCAGGCAGGTGCCTGAATAAACAGGTAGAGGTGGGGAAGGAGAGAAATGGAGGGAGGAAGGAAGGAGCGCAGGCTAACAAGCTAGAGATGCATATAGGTGGGAGGGTAGAAAAGAACAAAGGCTGTGCCTTGAGGCAGAGGTGGGGCCAGGGCAGATGTGCAAGAAACAGACGAGATGTGGGTAAGGGCTGTATTGATGGTGGTAGAGTGTTTTTTTTAAGTAAGAGGCCATCACGGACATTCTGGAATGGAAGACCTCATCCGGAGAGCAGATGCGACGGAGGCGGAGGAAGTGAGAGAAAGGAATCGAATCCCTCACAGGGGACAAAGATGTGCAGTCCAGGTAACTGTGGGAGTTGGTAGAAGAGAATTTGACTCCTATAACGGAAAAAGAGGTGAGTGTTGCAAGAGGACCAAGTGAATTTGAAGTTGGGGTGGAATTGGCAGCAAAGTCGACGAGTTCATCGTGGGTGCATGAGGGAGCACCGAAGTAGTTGTCGATGCAGCAGGGGAGAAAGAGTCAAGGAGCCTTGCTTGCGGAGGCTTGTTGCAGGGGTTCCTCCATAGAGCTAACAAAAAAGGCAGGCATAGCTGGGACCCATGTAGGAGCTCCTCGACTTGGAGAAAGTGGGATGAGGCAATGAAAAAGTTATTGAGGGCGAGGACCTTCTGCCGGCAAAGAGTGGTGGTGGAGGGCGACGGGTTGGGCCTGTTACTGAGGAAGAAACGAAGGGCTTCTGCATGGGAGGGTGGGGGTGGAGATGTACGGAGACTATGTCTCAATATCATCCCTGAAATGCTTGCTATTATCCCTGTATGTTCAATAAATACCTGAGATTGCACAAACAGAATGATTTTAAAATATTATTTCCGCTGCCAGTTTTTCATTAAAATAGAATTTGCAAGAATTTTAAAGTATTTTTCTCATCAATTATATTTTAGATAATTTTAATTTTCAGAAAAATGCATGTTCTAAAAAGTTAGATTGTTGACATATAGGTGGGAGGGTCTATAACACACCATTTGAAATAACTGAAGAGATTTTGTGTTCCATCAAAAAATAGGCGGACATCGAAGTCCAACATTTCATGCTGTTCTTATTATTCTCATTAATATTTCAGCCATTTAAACATTAAAATCGGCTTCGAGTACCCTAAATTCATCTTATCCCATGCTTGTTGTTTTTCAAAACCCTCCAAAGAATTGTGTAAACTAGTGCAAAGATGTCTCCTCCATAAACCAGACGCTACAAAGTTAACTGAAAGTTCACATTTGTTAGATAAAAGTCCTTCTGTTAAAGAAGCTACCTTAACTATTGAAAAAAAGTTTTCCTTAACTTTTTCTTTCCCTTTTATTAAAATGTATTTTCTTGGTCATGAACAAAATGAATCATTATGCTCTCGAGTTATCCTACAGGAATGTCTTCATTTTTTTTTGTACAAAAATATTGAACCATTTTTCTTTATGAAACTTGAACTATACAAGAGATAAGAGATGGCCCAAGAAAGATAATTTCCATCACCCCTTTCTTTTGAAGATATTCTTAAATTTACGTAAAATGCACGAATTGTGGTCTTGGTCTCTTTCTATGGAGAGGTATAGAGTGGTTTTGGAGGCATTCCAGGGAAAGTTTAGTAGCTTGATTATTGGGATGAAGGGCTTATTTTATGAAGAATCCATGAAGAAGTTGAGCTTATTGTTTAAAAAGTAGTATGTGGCCACTTGATAGATTAGATCCTGACCTGTTGTAGCCCCTTATGGAGGAATCTAGAACTGAGGACACAGTTTTAGAACAAGAGTTGGCCTATTTAATCTGGATATAAAGAGTAGAGGCCCTTCAGCTCACAATGTTGTGCCAACCTGTATAATCCTACTCAGCAATCTAAACCTTCCCTACCTCACGCCCATAATCCTCTAATATTCCTGCATCTATCAGCCTAAGGGTCTTTTAAATGTCCCTATTGTACCAGCCCCCAGGCACCCACTGCACTCTGTGTATAGAAAAGAACGTACCCCTGATGTCTCCCCTAAACTTTCCTTCCCTCACCTTATACAGGTTGTCGGGGGGTGGGGGGGAGCACAAGCCAATCAGAGGCTTGTGAATCTCTGCAGGACTCCAAAGAACTGTGGAAGCTGAGTCATTGCAATTACTCAGGGTTGATCGGAGAGTCAAGGGTTACACAAAAGTTTGAGTTTACTCTGCCATGATTTTTTTTTAATTACTTGAGCCATTTAGCCTCCTTCTGTTATTTTTGGCCCCTAGTCACTGATTCATGAATGGAAATAGCATTCATAATACATGAAATTTTCAGATTAAAGGATTGCCCAGAGATAAGTTATTTTGAACTTGGGACTCAAATACTTTTGCACTCATTCTATGGTCGCAAAATTCAAGTACAGAGTCCAGGGTCTCAAGTTTCTCTTCCTTGGTGCTGCAGTCAGGCTTATGAGGCTTTTGCCCTGATAGGTAGAGCTGGACCACTGCCTGAACTCAACCAGCTGGACTTCTCCTTTCAGCTTTGATCTGGACCACTGTCTGCACACCACTTACTGTCCCTCTGTGCAGGTAAACCGCATAGCGATCCGACAGCAGGGAGCCAGCTGCTGGGTTACTTTATCAATTGACTGACAACTTCCACCTGAGCCCAGAATTTATTTTTCTTTTTGGTTTTATTTCTCAATTTCCTGCGACTTTAGTGAGAAGCAATTTTCACGGATAAAGATTTATAACTATCTACCACATTTTTCCATTAGATCTTTTGGGGTTGAAGATAATTGGTATTTAAATAGAATGAATTTGAACAAATTTCTTCCATAATTAAGTTTTAATTGTTTGAATTTAAACATTCAACCAGTGGAAAAAATGAAGATTGTGCATGGAAAGTGACTTTCTGAATTGCAAATATTACTTTGATAAAAACAGTTGACGAATTTATAACTATAAATATTTGTATGCGACTAACCTCCACACATCTAATGCCAGAGACATTGTGCTGCAATTTCTTCAGTGTCCCTCCATTATTCCTACCTTCACATGCTTGACTGTTGTCTGACAATCTGTATCCAGGTTTGCAGTTTGAGCATCTGTAAGATCCCTCAATATTCACGCAAAGTCCGTTCAAGCAAACAGCACTGGATACACACTCGTCGATGTCTGTCACATAAAGCACAAAACATTCTATTATTCAAACGCCGGAAAAGCCCTGGTTCATTGCAGTCACTTTCCACAGTGTACCTCTAGGCTACGTACCTTCACACACCTGTCCGTTTCCTGATACCCTGTATCCAGGATTGCAGCTTGAGCATCTATAGGACCCCTCAGTATTTGTGCAAAGTCCATTAAAACACATGTCATGAGACAAACATTCGTTGATGTCTGTAGCAGAAAGTACAATAAAACTCCATTATTCCAAAAGAGCAGAAACATTCTCCTTGACAGCCCTCTTGTGGGGGGGGGGGGGGCTCTCTCTTTTTTTTCCTCTTACCCTGACTGTAAGGGGTGCTGGGCATGTTTTGATACGTGACAATAAATAACATCTGATCTGCTACACCATGCATCCGTTACACCTACCTTCACATGCCTGCCCGCTGCCTGATATTCTGTATCCAGGGTTGCAAGTTGAGCATCGGTAGGAACTCTCGGTATTTTCGCAAAGTCCATTGTAACAAACATCCCAGGATAAGCATTCATCAATGTCTGCATGTGAAACACAATAAACAGTGTTCAGGTTTCACTGGATTGTTACCCAAGAAACTAGGGATTCAAACAGAGCAGGTGTGCAGCTCAAAGAGTGGAACAGAAATCAGAACTTTTTATTGATGGGCACTGCGTCAGTAATTGTCAATATTCAAGGATCCACACTGTCCAGGACGGGGTCTGTTCTCGCTGCTGCCATCAGGAAAGAGGTGTCAGTGCCACAAGACTCACACTACCAGGTTCAGGAACAGCTGCTACCCCTCCCCCATCAGACTCCTCAATAACAAATTCAATCAGGGACTCGTATAAAAAAACTTACATTACTCTTAAAACTCTTGTTGTTGAATATTTTCTGGATTTGAACAGTCAGTTTGTTTGCACTTCCTTCTTTGTTTACATTTCTCTCTTTTTCATACGTGCTCATAACTCTGTAAGTTTTAGGGTAGTTTTAGGGAAGAGCAAGGAGGGGCCTAAAGTTAAGGTTCTGGATTGGAGAAGAGCAAATTTCAAAGGAATAAGAAGGGATTTGGGAAGTATTGAGTGGGACAGGATATTTTCAGGTAAGGCTGTAAATGAAAAAATGGAGGATATTCAAAAAAGAAAATTTGAGGGTACAGAGTAGTTATGTTCCAGTGAGGATCAAAGGAAAGGCTGGAAGTCATAGGGAGGTTTGGTTTTTGAGGAATATTGGAAATTTGGTTAGGAGAAAAAGGGAGGTGTACAAGAGGTATAAAGAGCAGGGAGCTGAGAATTTGAAGGAGGACTACAAGGAGTGTAGAAGGAATCTTAAGAAATAAATTAGAAAGGCCAAAAAAAGGCACGAAGAGGCTTTGGCAGACAGAGTAAAAATAAATCCAAAGGGTTTCTATAGGTACACTAAAAGTAAAAGATTAGTGAGGGATAAAATTGGACCCCTTGTAGATAGCGAGGGTAGGCTGAGTGAGAAGTCAGAGGAAATGGGGGAAATTTTGAATGATTTCTTTGTCTAGGTATTCACTAGGGAAAAAAATATTGAACCAGTTGAACTAAAGATAAATAGTGGGAAGGTCATGAAGCAAATAAGGATAACCGAGGAGGTAGTGATGGCTGTGTTGAAAAAGATAAAGGAGGATAAATCTCTGGGACCGGACAAAATATTCCCAAGGACACTTAGGGAGGCTTGTGGAAAGATAGTGGGGCAATTAACAGAGATATTTAGGATGTCACTGGCCATGGGGGTGGTGCCAAAGGATTGGAGGGTGGCACATGTGGTTCTGCTGTTTAAGAAAGGGTCCAAATGTAAACCTGGGAATTATAGGCCCGTTTGTCTGACGTCTGTGGTGGGCAAGTTGATGGAAAGTGTTCTGAGGGATGGTATTTACAAATATTTGGAGGTACAGGGATTGATAGGGAGTAGTCAGCATGGTTTTGTCAGGGGTAGATTATGCTAGACAAACCTGATTGAGTTTTTCGAGGGCGTTACAAAGAAGGTTGATGAAGGGAAAGCTGTGGATGTTGTCCATTTAGACTTTAGTCAAGCTTTTGACAAAGTTCCCCACAGGAGGTTAGGAAAAAAGGTGGAGGCATTAGTTATAAATAAGGAGGTAGTGAAATGGATTCAGCAATGGTTGGATGGGAGGTGTCAGAGAGTAGTGGTAGAAAATTGTTTGTCCAATTGGAGGCCGGTGACTAGTGGAGTTCCTCGGGGATCGGTCCTGGGTCCACATATATATTAAAGATCTGGAAGTAGGGGTGGAGAATTGGATAAGCAAGTTTGCGGATGATACAAAGATTGGTGGTATTGTTTACAGTGAGGAAGATTACCGTAGATTAAAAGGTGATTTAGGAAGGCTGGAGGTGTGGGCTGAGAAATGGCTGATGGAATTTAATACAGATAAGTGTGAGGTGTTACATTTTCGAAAGGCAAATCTAAATAGGTCATATACATTGAATGGTAGACAATTGAGGAGTGCAGAGCAACAAAGGGATTTAGGAGTGATGGTAAATAGTACCCTCAAGGCTGATACTCAGGTAGATGGTGTGGTGAAGAAGGCATTTGGAATGTTGGCCTTCATAAATCGGAGTATTGAATTCAAGAGTAGGGAGGTTATGATGAAATTGTACAAGGCATTGGTGAGGCCAAATTTGGAGTACTGTGTGCAGTTTTGGTCACCAAATTATAGGAAAGATATAAACAAAATAGAGAGAGTGCAGAGAAGGTTCACAAGAATGTTGACAGGATTTCAAGGTTTGAGTTACAGGGAAAGGTTGTGCAGGCTGGGGGTTTTTTCTCTGGAGCGTAGAAGATTGAGAGGGGACTTGATAGAGGTGTTTAAGATTTTAAAAGGGACAGATAGAGTAAACGTGGATAGACTTTTTCAATTAAGAGTGGGGGAGATTCAAACTAGAGGGCATGGTTTAAGATTGAAGGGGGAAAATTATAAGGGGAACATGAGGGGAAATTTCTTTACGCAGAGGGTGGTGGGGATGTGGAATGAGCTTCCGGCAGACGTGGTCGAGGCGGGATCATTGGTTACATTTAAGGAAAGACTGGATAGTTACATGGATAGGGGAGGACTGGAGGGGTATGTACCGGGTGCTGGTCAGTGGGACTAGGAGGGTGGGGATTTGTTACGGCATGGACTAGTAGGGCCGAACTGGCCTGTTCTGTGCTGTAAGTGGTTATATATGGTTATATATGGTTATATATTTTTGCTCTACCGAGAAGTAGAGATTCCTGCCTGGCCCGCAGGAAAAAGAATCTTAGGGTTTTATGAGATGTCATGTATGTTCTCTGACAATAAATCTGAACTTAACTTTATCAGTACTAGAGTAAGGGAGAACTTCAAGACTAGAACATACTCTCCGTAAACCAGTGGTTCTCAACCTTTTTCTTTTCACTCACATCCCACTTTAAGTAATCCCTATGCCATCGGTGCTCTGTGATTAGTAAAGGATTGCTTAAGGTGGGATGTGAGTGGGAAGGGAAGGTTGAGAACCACTGCTCTGGACCCAATTGTTACTGAAATAATTTGCTTGAGAAAAATTGTCATTGCACATTTGGAGTTCTGAAACCATGCACATAACGAGTCAGGTAGGTACAATCTTTCGACACACATAGGGAATATCTAAAGTGGTATGTGAGTGGGAAGAAAAAGGTTGAGAACCACTGATGTAAATGGTGCCAAGATCAGTACAGGCGGTCCCCAGGTTACGAATGAGTTCAGTTACCTGGGTCTGTCCATAAGCCAAATTTATACATAAGGCGGAAGAGGTCCTTACGGTTCCTATTTAGCATTTGTGAGGTAACATTATGCACACACGCAAATTGGGGAACAGGCCCGTTCATAGGTACAAGTTGTTTGTAATCTGGACGTTTGTCACCCGGGGACTGCCTGAATTCTAATGAATATGTTCAATGGGGTTAGGGCTACACATGAAAAGAGGGTGAGAAATCACTTCTGTAAAATCGAATTGATTTTTTTTGTCTAAATTTGCTTTGATCGTACCTAAAGAGACGACGTTAATACTCATTGTCACCGTAAGCGACCTATTGTGAGCAGTGATATGATGAAAGTGTTCACAGCATTTTTAAGTGAGAGACGAAAAACCCAAACTACCCTGAAACTTAAATAAAGCTGATCACATAGTTGTGAAGGCCAAGTTGGCAGCAATGGACTACAAAAATAGATGAAAAGATCTCGTGGTAAATCATTTATGGGAAACACTTAAACAGAGAGTTTAAACTCAATGAATTCATGACTAAACAATGATAAAGTTGGATAAAATAAAATGAGAATAAATTGGAAAGTCTTAGATAAAAAATCATAACTTCCATTGGATCAGTGGTTCTTTCCACTCACCTACCACTTTAAGTGTTCCCTATGCTATCGGTGCTCTGTGATTAGTAAGGGATGGCTCAAGGTGGGATGTGGGTGGAAGGAAAAAGTTTGAAAACCCTTGTTTTAATTGACTCATTATGTGCACCGTTTCCGAACTCCAAAGGAAATGGGCCAATGACCATTTTTCTCAAGCAAAATATTTCAGTAACAATTGGGTGTAGAGCAGTCATTTTCAACCTTCCCTTCCCACTCATGTACCACCTTAAGCCGTCCCTTACTAATCACAGATCACCGGTGGCAGAGGGAATACTTAAAATGGGATGTGAGTTGAAAGAAAAAGGTTGAGAACCACCACTCTAAATCATCTACATCATCAATTTGGGTAAAGGAAGACCACAAGTCAGTGCAGGCATACCCTGTATAACACGATTTGGAACAGCGCGGGTTTTGGTATAATGCGGTTTGAAATTTCTGACTCGCAGTTTTAAATTTGCAATGTTAAAAGTTTTATTGTTGCTGCTATTTAAACCACCTCATAACGGGGAAGAATAGGTTTTATGAATATGCCTAAGAAATGGTTAATGGATTAGGTGAGGCTTTCAGTTTCTGCTGTTTATGCAAACATGGGTTTCTTAACATCTGTGTCACAGTAAGACAACTAAGTTCACAAGTCAGTCAATAATTCGGGGCACTCTAACTTTCTCACAACATTTGTAGGCCTGTAATGGTAAACATGAAATGCAGGTGTGTGAGGCCCGTGTGAAACTTGTTAGGGTCCCATGAAGTCCCTGCCCGAAAGGTGTATAAATGTTTGGCGAACACTCCGATACTTTGAGTATGTGGGGCTCAGGGAAGAGAACTTTCTTTAATCCCATCACTCCCGCTAGTGTAACAAAGGGTTAATAAAGAAGCTGTTTACTTGCTTCTGTAGTCTTTTCTGCTGTCTCATGTCTGACAGCGTGGGCTGTCTTTAGCAATAATACTTTGCTAGACGCTAGTTCAAAATATTTGAAATCTAGGCACTGAGCCGTCTCCACTGTGATCGGGCTCCCTGAACTATCCCGCAGAACGCTGCCTTACACTGATGGGAATTTGCTTTTCTTTCATCTCTGCTCTGATGTGGCAGACCAGTGAGTTTCCAAACCACTGAACAATGCCAGGTTGTATGGAGTGGAACCCCTGGAATCTGCTGAGGAAGAGAGAGTGAAGTGGCTGCGTTGAAAGTTATTGCTGTCCCCGCTGTGATCTGGCTCCCCGCATGATCCAGCGGTGGTACTGATCTAACTTTGGTGAAAGTCTCATGTGGGCAATTTAGCACAAATCTACATTAGACAAATAAATAAACGATCTCTTGCCAATAAAGATCAGTTTTATATGTATTACATTAAAGTGCATTGAAATAATACTTTGAACAGTGCGGTTTTCCATAACACTGAACTTGCTTGGAGCGTATTAACCGTGTTATACAGGGTTTGCCTGTACTACCACATGGATCAAAAGCTCAAGATTTCATTGGATTCGTCGGAACATGTTCACAAACCTCTGCAGCTCTTCTGGTCTGTCGTAGGTTCAAACCCTTGGTTACAGGTGCATCTGTAAGAACCGTCCATGTTAATGCACTTCCCATTGGCACAAATACCAGAAGTCAAACACTCATTCTTATCTGAAACAGACACAACATCATAACTGCATTTGAAGCTGTAACCTTCCCAATTTTCTTATTTTAAAAAAACTGTTCCGCAAAGTTTTAATTACAAATGAATATCAACCAAAATTCATTAAAAAAAAATTCCCAGAATCTTTTGTGAAACAAATAATAATGCTTGTATTTATTATTAACATTATTTACTGGATGGACCGGTTGGCGTAGCAGTTAGCACAATACGGTTACAGCGCCAACCATCAGGACCGGGGTTTGAATCCCGTGCTGTCTGTAAGGAGATCGTACATTCTTCCCTGTGTCTGCGTGGGTTTTCCCCGGGGGCCCCTGGTTTCCTCCCATTCTTTAAAATGCACCGGGGGGTGTAGGTCAATTGGGTGTAATTGGGCGGCATGGGCTCATGGGCTGAAAGGGCCTGTTACTGGGCTGTATGGCTAAAAAATAAATCTGACAGAAGGAGATATTAGTGATGTACTTGAGCTGAAGTCTCATATGACAAAACCACTGAGAAAACTTTTTTTTTTTCTGACTGCACCAAAAGCTCATAAACATTATGTATGGATTGATCCAAATTGGCAGCACCGTATCTTGGACGTGCTCGAGGACTGAGTCATCAAGCCAAGAAGTTTACATTAGGAAATAACAGGGTGTAAAACTGGCTCTCCTTGTTACACTGCCTAGTGTATGTCAACAAGAAGAGATTTTGCCAAATCATCTATTCAATCACATGAGCTGCTTTTTAGTTGTTTTTAATCTCCCTCCCCCTCATTGTTAATCTTCCTTTTCTCGACATGTGCTCAGCTGAAGATTAATCAATCCTTTAATTTCAAAGTTGCAATTTTTTCAGCTCTGTTCACCGACAATGGTCAACAGTTGGCTTGAAACTCGGGAAGACAATGGCTGAAGACTGAGACTAGATGTTTTGTTTAATTTTCCACTACTTTATTGTACTTTTGGATAGGTTGAACTGACTGGATAGCACAGTAGTTAGTGTGATGTTATCACCGTACCAGCCAGCGGTGTTCGAATCCAGTGCTGTCTGCAAGGAGTTTGTACATTCTCTCCCGCGACTGCGTGGGTTTCCGCTGGGTGCTCCGGTTTTCTCCCACCCTTCAAAAGCCTACCGGGTTGCAGGCCAATTGGGTGTAAATTGGGCGGCATGGGCCCGTGGGCCGAAATGGCCTGCTACCATGCCGTACGTCTAAATTTAAAATTGGAAAATGGCCTCACCTCGCATAGAGAACAAATTTAAATCTAGACATACAGCATGGTAACAGGCCATTTAGGCTCATGGGGCCGTGCCGCCCAATTTACACCCCATCAACCTACACACCCCCCGGTACATTTTGAAGGGTAGGAGGAAACTGGAGCCCCCAGGGAAAATCCACATAGACATGGGGGGGGGTAGAATGTACAAACTCCTTACAGACAGTGAGGGATTTGAGCCCTGGCCTCGATCACTGGCGCTGTAAAGGCGTTGCGCCAATCGCTACGCCAACCGCTGTAAAGGCGTTGCGCCAATCGCTACACCAACCGCTGTAAAGGCGTTGCGCCAATCGCTACGCCAACCGCTGTAAAGGCGATGCGCCAATCGCTACGCCAACCGCTGTAAAGGCGTTGCGCCAATCGCTACGCCAACCGCTGTAAAGGCGTTGCGCCAATCGCTACGCCAACCGCTGTAAAGGCGTTGCGCCAATCGCTACGCCAACCGCTGTAAAGGCGTTGCGCCAATCGCTACGCCAACCGCTGTAAAGGCGTTGCGCCAATCGCTACGCCAACCGTGCTGCTGTAATCAGTACAAGTCGCTAATCCTGAGCCAGAAGCCAATTAAAAAAGAAACAAGGTGCTGCATGAAGGTTAATATGGAAAAATAAAACCTGATGGTGCAGGAAATAACGTATTGATGTGGATGGAAGATTGGCCTGGCAACAGGGAGCAGAGAGTCGGCATAAAGAGGGTTTTCATGATTGATCACGGGCTGCGGCATAGTTATTGGTAGTGGGACCTCATTGCGCTTGACAATTTTTATGAATGACTTGGATACCAAAACTATGGATGGTTGATTGTGCTACTGGGCACAAACATAGATCAAGACATTAAGTTGTGACAAGGATATCAGAAGGCAGCAAGCAATGTTACCGTGCACAGGTGGAACTCTGGTGCTCAAGACACAATCAGATCTTATTATTAGCGGCTCCTATCTTGACAACATTTTACAGGCGCACAATGGGGAGTGTCCTGCCTGGCTGCCTCAGTGTGTAATATGGCATTGGACTCGATTTCAGGACAGTGGATCATTAGAATGGCGGAGGAAACCACTGGTGTCTCCCATTCCTCTACTGACGACATTCACTGGGAGTATTGCTTATGTAGAGCTTAAAGGATCATTACCATCCATCTCACATAAGAACATAAGAAATAGAAGTTGGCCATCCAGCCCGTCGAGCCTGCTCCGCCATTCAATGACCGATCAAAACTAGCTGCCCTAATTTCCTCTTCTATGTACAAATCTATCCAACCTTGTCTTAAATATATTCATTGAGGTACCTCTATTGCTTCCATGGGTGAGAATTCCACAGATTCACCACCCTCTGGGACAAGCAGATCCACCTCATCTCCTTCCTAAATCTACTACCCTGAATCTTGTGGCTGTGTCCCCTAGTTCTAGTCTCCCCCACCAATGGAAACAACTTATTGACCTCTATCTTATCTATTTTATATTTCTATAAGATCCCCTCTCATTCTTCTAAATTCCTGCGAATACAGTCCTTGACGACTCAATCTCTCCTCATAGACTAACCCCCTCATCTCTAGAATCACAGGGTCTTTGACCCAATGCCTTCAGGAAGAAGGCATTCGGTCGGTGATGAGCAGTATCCTGTAACCGAGTAAATCATCCAAATATATATATATATATATATATATATATATACGTATATGTGTGAATATTACGTGCTGTGTACTCTGTAGTCCAGAGAAATGCTGTTTGGTCGGGCTGTACACGACAATAAAGTTGAACTTGATTTCACAGCAGTGAAGAGATAGAGGTTTGGAGTACAATAGATATATTGTAAGGGTAGTGATGGGCAAGACATAAGCAGTTATGGAAAAGCAGATGTCTCATATAGCTGTCAACCTCATCTTTATGCAATGACATGCCTTGAATTAAAATCCAATGGTTCAAGTTCATTGCATCTGACTGTCCATATAATATTTATTGTTGGTTGCCCTTCGCTTCAAAGAAGACCCGTTGTTGTCCAGTTCATGAAGGTGACTTTGCAGCCTCAGTCTGGAAGCGCAGGGTCTAGTACAATGGAAGTCCGTGGTTGTAATAACCGTGTCAGGAGGGTTGTAAACTTGGCCAGCACCATCATGGGCATTAGCCTTCACTCCATTAAGAATATCTTTAAGCGGCGGCATCTCAAGAAAGCTTCATCAAGGACCCTCCCATCCAGGCCATGCCATTTTTCTCACTGCTACCATCAGGAAGGAGGTTCAGGTGCCTAAAGATGCACCCCCAACATTACAAAAACAGCTTCTTCCCCCTCTGCCAACAGATTCCTGAACGGACAATGAACCTATAGGCACTACCTCACTTAATTCTCTTTTTCACTCATTACTTACGTGTTAAATCTTGTATTTAAATTTTCCACCTGTCATGCACAATACTACCACCGCAAAACAAAATTTTGTGACACAGGTTCATGGCAACAAACCTGATTCTGACACCCGTTCTGATAAATTTGCCCAGCTGTATGTGGTCTGAGCACATAGCTGGGCGATGATGTTCGGTCGGTGCAGCAACCTTTTCCGACCTACGATTTTTCCACGTACGATGGGTTTCTCGGAACAGAACCCCCATCGTAAGTAGAGGAGCACTGAATGAACCAATCAAGCCATAATGTGGTTCCGATGATTGGCTGGTTCAGCACTAAGAAATTTCACTCGAAATAACTGGAAGGTTGGGAGTGTACGTTATTTTCTTCCATTTAAAAATAAAATGCAAGAATTTTTAAAAATCTTTGTTTTCATTTTAATACTAGTCATGTGCCAGCATCTGGCAAATAATTATTTAAGTAAGGGGTCTGAGTTTTTCCTCCGTTATTTTCCTTCCTCCTTTTTTGTTTTATTAGATTTTTTTTTCTAAGGTATATCTACCTAGATGAATTCAGGATATGACTTGCAATTTATGTGTGTTAGTGATATATGGAATGTCATGTTTAGCTTGTGCAACTGTCCATATCATCTTATTGAATTGAACCCTTTTTGTTTGTATACGCTCTTTATTAAAATTTGTAAAATAGTTTTATTAAGAAATAAAATGCAAGAGGACCATCCAAGTGAAAATAATATCTTAGAAGTGTCCTATTTTCTCAAAATTCCAACTTACAAACTTTACGTAAACTCAATTAACTCGATTAGATAGTGTTTCTGTTTCATTTTCTGGCTCATAATGTAGCTAATAATTAATTAATTAATACCCTTAACTAGCTCAAATTTTAATTGCTTAAACTATCTTTGCCTCAGAACTCCAACGATAAGTAAAGTATCTAAAACAACTGCAAAGTTTGATCTTCCAGAGGTGTGTGTGCGTGCGTGTCTACGGGGTCAAATATAAATAATTTAGCTCCTATACTGCCCGACTTGCTAAGTGCGTCCAGCATTTTCTGTCTTTATTTCACGTTTCCAGCTTTGATTTTTAACTTTCTGCATTTTACCAACCCATTCACTGCTTTCTATGAGTTGACATTCAGCAAGACCTGAAGCCTTCTCAGGAGGCCATGATTCAGATTATGGCATTCATCAAAATCAGTCAAATTAATCAAATTAATCCTTTTTAAAATATTTTAAGTTCCCCCCCCTTCCCTATGCCCCCCCCCCCCCCCCCGTTTACAGAGCTGTAACAGCACAATTTAAGGTAAAACATAAGTCATGCCACCATCCCTCTGCCCAATCTCTTTTCATTGTCGTGGGATCATAATATTTGCGTTCTGCTGGAGGAAGGTGGGCTTTTTATCCAATGCCATTTAAATTTTCTAGTGGCAGTTAGCGCTCAAGTGCATTTTCTACTCAGTCAAGATTCCTGATAAAACAGGGTGCAATATTACACGAAATTTCCTGAAGTCTGCCGTACGTCAGACAGATTCACCGTCAGCAGAATCTCACGATCAGAGATTGTGACCCCCCCCCCCCCCACCCCTCACTAAAGTTGCTCAAGGGATGTACTTTCAATGGTGGATTCCCAGAACTGACAAGATCATATCTGTTTTGTAGCTGGACATCTCCAGTTAACTTATTCAAACCGCAAGATCGCTCTGGTCATGCCAATCAAAAACGTTGGCTCCTGAAATCTGAAATCTATTGTTCTAATCATAGTAAAAAAAAGGATGGAACCATAAAAGTGATAAAACTTGGCGAGGTGCAAAGAGGAAAATTCCGTGTCACTGTTCCATTTTAACAGCCGCCCAAAACTGATCTATCACGATTCCACAACAATCAGGGCCATAATCTGACAGTAGTTAATGATTTTACTTACCACTGCACTGTCCTAGACTGGTCAATTCATAGCCTCCCTCACATTCACACCGGTAAGACCCTGGAACATTGATACAGCGATGTCCATGGCATAGGTTGGCTTGTTCACATTCATTGACGTCTGTGTAATTAAAAAAAACACAGAAAGTGTCGTTGATAAGAATGCTCTAAGTCAGTGGTTCTCAATCTTTTCTCCCTCCACTCACATGTCCTTGTGGGGAGTAAGGGATTACTTAATGTGGTATGTGAGTGGGGAAATAAAAAGGTTGAGAACCACTGCTTGAAATGTTTGTGAAGGTGATAATTCAAAATATCTACATTTGACCTTTGATTCTTAGACAGGTACATGGATAAAAGGAAAATCAAGGGTTCAGATTCAGGTTTCAGATTCATTGTCAGAGTGCATACATGGCATCACATACAACCCCGAGATTCATTTTTCACCTGCGGACCCAACAGAATTACCTCGGAAAGGCAGTGAAAAAAAAATAAACTGTGCTCCAGCTTAAACGTGTAAACAAACAAAGAACTGTAAACAGATTATGAATGTAAACAAACTGAAATACAGAGAGAACAAAAAGAAAATCAATAAAGTGCACAAGGAAGAGTCCTTAAATGAGTCTCTGATTGAGTTTGTCATTGAGGAGTCTAATGGTGGAGGGTTCCTGAACCTGGTGGTGATGGGAGTCTTGTGGCACCTACCACCTACTTCCTGATGACAGCAGCGAGAACAGAGCATGTGCTGGGTGGTGTGGATCCTTAATGATTGGTGCTGCTCTCCAATAGCAGTGTTCCCTGTAGATGTTCTCGATACTAGGGAGGGTTTTGCCTGTGATATCCTGGTGTGTGTCCACTACCTTATGGTGAGCTTTATGTCCTGGGGTATTGGTGTCCCCATACCAGACCTTGATGCAGCTGGTCAACACACTTTCCACCACACCTCCGTAGAAATTTGCCAGGGTTTCCAATGCCAGTACCAAACCTCCACAAACTCCTGAGGAAGTAGTAGAAATGCTGATGTGCTTTTGCACAATGCCATTGGTGTGTTGGGTCCAGGAAAGATCCTCCAAGATAGTGACTCCAAAGACCCTCTCCACCTCTGATCCCCCAATGATCACTGGATCGTACACCTCTGGCTTTCCTGAAGTCAACACTCAGCTCCTTAGTTTTGGTGACATTGAGCATGAGGTTGTTGTTGTTGCACCATCCAGTCAGGTTTTCAATCTCCCTCCTGTATGCTAACTTATCACCCCTTTTTATAAAACCCACTACCGTGGTATTGTCGGCAAATTTGTAGATGGTGTTATTTTTTGTTGTACCAAACCACACAGTCACAAGTGTAAAGTGAGTAGAGCAAGGGGCTAAGAACACAGCCCTGTGGTGCTCCATTACTGATGGAAATTGTGGGGGAGAAGTTCTTACCAATCCTCACTAATTGTGGTCTGGAGGTAAGGAAATCCAGGATCCAATTACACTGTGGGGTGTTAACTCCCAGGTCTTGGAGTTTGCTGATCTGTTTTGAAGGGATGATCGTGTTAAATGCTGAACTGCAGTTGATAAAGAGCGTACTGATGAATGCATCTTTGCTGTCCAGATGTTCCAGGGCTTTGTGTGGAGCCGGTAAGATGGCATCCGCCGTAGTCCTGTTATGAGGCAGGGAAGGTTTTTCCTCTTGGTGAAAAAAAGGTTGAAAACCCACTGTTCTTGGGACCGATATGAAGCAGCAGGCAGATACTCTGTGTATATTGAAGGCTAAAATCCAAGTTTTCCTACACTGGGATGATTTTTCTGAGCTTATGTTTTGATTTTTCTTGATTGAATTAATACTCAGGTTCCAACATTCTGAATGCAAGATCCAGCATTACAAACATTATAGGTCAGGAGAATGGGGTTGAAACTTCTCCATTGAATCTATGGATTCAATTATTATATAATGTCTGAATTATCAAAAGTCTTTCTCATTCCTGGGAATAACGCCTGGAAGAGTGAAGTCTGACTCAAAGTGGCAATTGATGGATTTACTGATGGACTGCACTTAATGCAGGAACAACGGTCTTCACCACAGGATTGAAGCTCTTCAAGAGGACTGAGATGAAACTCTCTTCATGAATTTTTTTAATGATGTTTCTTCTTGACGATGGGAGGGGCTTTGGGTCAGATAGCCTCCTGAAATGAGCCACGCCAACCCTTCCACTCATTTCCACCTCAATCAGCATCTGGCCACCCCTTACCCCACACTACGTGGGGGCACCCATACTGCTGAGAGGAAAGCCCTGCAAAACGTGATGGACACAGCCCAGCACATCACAGGCAAAACTCTCCCCACCATCGAGAACATCGACGTGGAATGCTACTGTGGAGAGCGGCAGCAATCACCAAGGATCCACGCTGCCCTGAGACATGCTCTGTGCTCACTGCTACCATCAAGAAAAAGGTCTAAGTGGCCACAAGTAAGGATCAGGAACAGCTGCTCCCCCTCCTCCATCAGACTCCTCAACAACGAACTCAATCAGGGACTCATTTAAGGACTCTTACTTTGCACTTTATTTAGTATTCAACATTTATTTTCTGTATTGCACAGTCAGTTTGCTTACATTTCATTTTTGTTTCTATTTCTCTCTTTTGTATTTTTATCTTCTTGAATCTAATTTCTGAACTACTGATAAGGAGATTTTCTGCCTGGCCCAAAGGAAGAAGAATCTCGTGGTTGTATGTGATATCTGACAGTAAATCGGAATTTTGAACCTTCTCTGTTCCTCATCACCAGTCTTTCAGGATCCAGTTATTCAATGCAATCACCTTCCCCCAACAATGCAGCCAACATCATAAAGGATCCCCATTACCTTGGTCACAATCTCATCTCGCTGCTTCCTTCAAGAACCTGCTACAGAAGCCTGAGGTCCAGAATGTCTAGGTTTGGGAACATTTTTCTCGCCCCCCCCCCCCCCCCGCCCCCAAAGGCTCTTGAACCTCCCTGAACTAATCTGTCTATAAACAACTCTGGGACTCGCAAAGATCTGTCCTGCACCAACTGCACCTATTAATATTTATTGATTTACCCTTCTAAAAAAATACAGCAGGGTAACAGGCTATGTCGCCCAATTACACTCAATTGACCTATATCCGCACCCCCCCACCCACCACCACCCCTGGCATGTTTTCGAATGGTGGGAGCAAACCCACACACAGACATGGGGAGAAGGTACAAATTCCTTACACACTTGAACCCCGGTCCCGATCGCTGGCGCTGTAACAGTGTTGCGCTAACGGGTATGCAAACCTTTTATATATTACAGATATTGTGTAGCTTGCGTACTCTGTGGGTGCAGCAGGTAAGAATTTTGGTGCATTGTTACTTATATATATGAGAATAAACTCTCACACTGTGCATCATATCAAATCACATAACCATTATCTCACACCAACCCTCTCTCTAACTTCACAGCAGGCAGAGGCCAGCATGCCCTGGACGCTGTGGGTCATTGATAGCTGCTGCTTTCCGTCTGCTGCATCTTACATAGGTTTTCATGGTGGGGAGAGTTTTGCCTGTGAGGTACTGGGCTGTGTCTGCTCAGCGGTATGTAGTGTGATGGGAGGAACTGTTTATCTGCATGTGGCTGTTCTAAACCCCAGTGAGGCCAACATTTCCTGAGAGCCACAACAGATGCTGCATTTTCTACTCCAGATTTGTACATGATGTTAGACTGAAGAACCAGGGTTTTTCATTGCTCCCCTATTACATGGCAATGGGCCATGATCTACACAGAAAAATCTTCGACATCATGTTCCACTACGTCGGCTTATAAATTAGGAGTGAGAAATCAATGATAAATTTGGCCTGGTTTTATGAAAAAGATCAGGCATATTATGTTTTTATCCAAGTTTACAGCTTTGGCATAATTTTTTTCTGATCTTGGAGTTCGGTTTTGATTTTACTTGATTAAATCAATGCTTGCACTGAACTATTTAAAAAAAAATTAGATATACAGTACTCTAACAGGCCAATTCGGCCCCACAAGTCCGTGTTGCCCAAATTAGACCCTATTAACCTACACCCCGGTACATTTTTGAAGGGTGGGAGGAAACCAGAGGCCCTGGATAAAACCCATGCAGACACGGGGCAAATGGAAAAACTCCTTACAGACAGCGCGGGATTCGAACCCATGTCTGGTCCCGATCGTTGATTTTGGGAGAAAATCTGGGGCTGCTCAGTGAGTGTAGCAGTTAGCGCAACACTATTACAATGCCAATAACCCAGAATCAAACCCGGCGCTGCCTTTCAGGAGTTTACATGGTCACCCCGTGTCCTTATGGGTTTCCTCCGGCTCCTCTGGTTTCTTCCCACATCCCAAAGACATATGGCCTTTGCAAAGGAGAGTAGGTGAATTAGTCACATGGGTTTAATTGGGCAGCATCAGCCTTTGGGCCAGAGTGGCCAGTTACTGTGCTGTATGTCTAAAATTGAGAGCTCTGAGATGCACCAGGATCTGTGTGTCCAGATCATAGTTTGCAAATGGTTAACACAAAATATGTAAACATCAAATTATTCAGAAAGCTAAAATAATGTTATTTCTTATAGTTCAGGAAATTGAATTCCAATTGAAGGAGGAATTCAGTTATATGAAGTGTTGGTGAGACCACATTTAGATAATATGAACAGAATTTGTCTCCTGAATTAACGAAGGATATTAATGTTTTGAGGACAATCCAGAAAAGGCATGCTGGGCCTTACTTAGTAAGGGTTTCCTTACTTGGAAAGGTTAGGCAAGCTAAGCTCAAATTCCTTGGAATTTAGAAGAGTGAACCGAGACTTGATTGAAACATGCAAGATCCTGAGGGGGTGGGAGTTTAATAGCATAAATGTTTCCTCATGGAAGACTCCTCAACAAAGGGGTCACTGCTTAGACATGACGGGTCACCCATTTAAGGGCAGGGATAAGGTGAATATCTCAGAGTGATCTTTCTTTTTCAAATGCTGAGGGGGGGGGTTTGATAGAGGTATTTAAAATTATGAGGGGGATAGACAGAGTAGATGTGAATAGGCTCTTCTCCTTGAGGGTAGGGGAGATTGGAATGAGGGTTCATGAGTTAAGGGTTAGGGGGAAAATGTTTAGAAGTAATATGAGAGGGGGCTTCTTCACTCAGTGAGTGGTGGCTGAGTGGAATGACCTTCCGGAAGACATGGTTGCAGCAAGGTCAATTTTGTCATTTCAGAAAAGGTTGGATAGATGCATGGATGTGAGGGGATTGGAGGGTTATGGGTAGGGTGCAGGTAAGTGAGATTAGAGATCACTTGAATCGGTATGGACAAGAGGGGCCGAGATGGCCTGTTTCCATACTGTAATTGTTATATGGTTATATGGTTAATAGAAGCAGAATTTTAAATATTTTCAAGGGTGTTACGAGTTGGACCTGCAACAATAGAAATTCACCCAGACATTGGTATTTTCAAAACAGTAAATTTTATTAATAACTACTAATATCATAACACTTCTTATTTAACTCTAAACATAACTTTAACGTAACCCCAGTGTGTGTGTGTGTGTGTGTGTGTGTGTGTGTGTGTGTGTGTGTGTGTGTGTGTGTGTGTGTGTGTGTGTGTAGCAAAACCCAAACCATTACAGTTTGGGCATAATTCTGAAGAGATGATTTTAAAGTTCAGACTCAGGAAGATTTTGTGTTGAAATTCAAAGTCTTTACTACTGTTCAAAAGTTCTGAAACTCACAAATTCTTGTAGGTTTGTTTTCAGAGAATTGTTTCAACATACAAATGAGTTCCCTCTCTTGCGTGGAGGTTTCAGAAATTGTTTTTTCATCCACAATTATTTCACAAACCCCAGCAAGGGTTACATGAAGTGGCCATATCAAAATGGACACTGTGAAACTGTCCTCTTTTCAAAGAGACAGCTGAAGTGGCTCTTCCTTGCCACTGATTTATGTATCTCAATAAGAATAAGAACAGAACCTCTCCCACTAGAGGGATGTTTTTTTGTGTACTATTAAAGAAGTCTTTCTGAAATGTCTTTAGCACATGACATCACTGCTGTATTTTATTTTGTTTGAAGTTCTTCTCTCCCAAAAGCATTGACGAGCCAATTCCTCTCACCTATCTGCACGGGTCATTGAAACAAAAGCCTGTTTGTTTGAACAGATTATACAGGTGTTTCTCTGAGTTGTCTTCCACATTTCAATGGACAATCACTCCAGGTTTTATGGCTGTTTACATAGCTTCAACCAACAATGAACCAGTAGATATTTTGTCCCTCAAAATGGTTTCTGTGTATGTGTCTGTGTCCCTGTCCACCCACAAAGCTTTTTCTAAGAAATATATATTTAATTTCCCTAATGATTAATAATAACACAATTCTGTCACAAAGGGGGACAGAGAACAAACTCGTGACGCAGTTTTCAGAGGGTAAATAAGAATGCAGGGTTCAGTTCATATTCAGATCAGCCACGATTGATTCGGATGGTGAAGCAGGCTCAAAGATCTAGGGGTGCTTACCCCTCTAGCGTCACTTTGTACATACGTTGTAGAACAGTGGTTCTCAACCTTTTTTTTCTACTTACGTACCACCCTAAGTAGTTCCTTACTAACTACAGAGCCCCCATGGCATAGGATGGGACCAGCAAATGTGTCCTGGATGATATTCCGCTCCTTGAGAGCTGTTGGAGCTGTATTCAGCCAGGCATGAGCTGCTTTGCCTATTAACGTGTTGCAAATGGAATCGACCCATCATGCAATCAACAGCAAGCATCCATGTTTCCAATCTTATGACCAAACATCATTGATGAAGCAGTTGGAGCTGGCAGCAGCACGACACTGCTGCAGTATCATCCTGGGACTGGTGTGATTGATAAGCAGCTAGATCCATTCCTCTTTGTGCATGGCATGACTCCGAATGTTGAAGTGTTTTTTGTCTCACTGCTCATTGCTTTTGGTTTTTACCACAGCTCCTCGACAGTGGATCACATTCAGTTAAGTACTGGCAAGATGCCAAGGCCAGTCACTCTCTCCTCAGGTCTTTGGTCTGTCAGTGGAACAAGACTATTCCAAAGACAGGAGCGAACAAGCCATCACTGAACAGGCCATTGGTTACAACCCATTCGAATGCACTGCCAGTGACAATTTCCATAATTTTTCTGGCTGAGTCTTAACTAACTTTTGGCCATATCACAGAGTATAAGTTAAATAGGTTTAGATGCAGATATTTTCCAATTGTGAAATAGTGAAATCTACATTAAATGACATAGTGGAGTTTCTTAAGAAAATAATTATGTTACTGGTCGAGTAACCCAGAGGCCTAAATTGATGAAAAGGTGTTTAGATTTCTGATATACCTTCGAATACTCTTTTTTCTTATTATCAAATTAAAGCTTTATTGTTGGAGAATTTTGGGCGTACTTTACGGTTACCTAGACGGTCTAAATTTGAAATTTTACTTACTGAAGTTGGCAAGAAAGGATTCATATCTGAGATTTATGCTTTATTACAGAATAAAAAGCTTAAACCAGATGTTCATAAATCTAGATTAAAATGGGAAAAAGATTCGGCTGTATCTGTTTCTCAGGATGATTGGATGAATCTATGTGAGGACAGTATGACTAAAATTGTAAATGTAAGGTATCGATTGGTTTATTATAATTTTATTCATCAATTATATTTACCTCTGGTGAAATTATGGAAATATACATTTATTACTTCATATTTTATGTTTTAGATGTCATAAGGAAGTCGGCTCCTTCTTACATTCTACTTGGTTTTGTTAGACAGTGAAACCTTTTTGGAATAGATTTAAGGAATTTTTAGAAGCTACTTGATCCTTTAGTATTTTTGTTGGGTTCTATTAAGAGATTGGAGTTAAAATTAAATAAATTTCAAATTGCTTTTTCGAGACTGCCTTTAGCTGTGGCTAGAAAGTGTTTGGCAATTACTTGGAAAAATGAGACTAACTTGAATATTCAGCGATGGCATTTGGAAATGAGATCCTGTATTTCGTTGGAAAAGATAACATATAATTTACGTAATAATTATTCTTTTCTTGTTAAAACTTGGAGCCCGTATTTAGATTATATGGGGTTGAATAATTAAATCCCCTTTCCGCACATTAGTGGTGTCGTTCCAAACCATGGTAACTAATAGATGAGTTTTATGTTTTGTAATCTCCACTTTCTTTCGATTCTCTTTTTGGGGTAGTTTAGAGGGGGGGTTGGGGAGGGATGGATGGGTTAGGGTAGGGGGTGGGGCGGATTGTAGGGGGTATTATTTACATATAAAATATCATGAATGTATTGTTTTTTTTCTTAATTTGTATTTTTTTATTGTATGGTTTATTATTGATTAATACTTAATTTTTTTAGAAAAGGTGTTCAGATTTCATCTCGGAATTTAAATTAATTAGATGAGGAATGAAACAAAGCCTCCAACCTGTGGAATGTTTACCTTCTACTGAATCGAAGACATGAATTCCCTCTAGGCTAAATTTAGCTGTATCCAAAATGGAACGTACAGTGAATGTGCACAGAATTGTTTTCTGCATTGATCATTCAAGTTCAATGTCCCTGGAAGGATATGCACCCGCGCTATGTATCAGGTGGTATCAGCACATTTTTTTTGTGCTTGACAGGCAGCACGGTTCACGCAGCAACCTTATTTCCGCGCCAGCAGATCGGGTTTGAAATCCGGTGCTGTCTGCAAGGAGTTGGTACGTTTCATCAAACTTGATGAAGGGTTCCGGCCCACAAGGATGATCATTCTTTTTCTCCCACTGATTGCTGCCTGGCCCACTGAATTCCTCCAGCAGGTTGGCCAACGATGGAATATTAATCCACCAGCATAGCTTGGAGTCTCTCCCCCGCCTGATCCTTGCCCCACAGCCACTTCAGCAGGGCACAACGTCTTGGCCCTCCCCCATTACTGAATTTTCCAGCGGTGGTCCCATAAGTACTTGTTAGAGCTCCCATAAATCCTCATGCTGACTAATGAGAGGTCTGACTAATTTCTTGGCAAGTGGCTTTTATACAGGAGAAAATAAAGTAATTACATTAAACAATAATTTCTCAATGATCCGTCCATAATATTTACTGTACTAATAGAAATTAAGGAATATTTCTAACAAAGTCAGCTGGAATTATGCAAAGAAATTATAAATTTAAACAATTTGTTACATAATCTGATCAATGCTGTTCAAGTAGAAGTCATAAAATCTGGACTGTTCGGAGATTGAGACGGTCTGGATTTTCCGCATTCTCGGGCAGTAGTTTTAAAATTCAAGTTTACGGAAGAATAAAGAAGAGATGAGCAGGTCAATTTTGATTGTTTATTCATTAGCAAATACGGATGCAAAATGAGTGGTTTTAAAGAAAAATAAAGTAAAAACAAGTGCGTTCGCTCATTGCCGCCGTGCATTTGTGATGCTTACGCACACCCAAGCCCGCTAAGTTTTTGAAAAGTCCGGATTCTAGGGTGGTCAGATTTCAGGCATCTAGATTTTTAGACTTCTACTGTACTTATTTAGAGCACAGTTAAAACATCCCAAACAAGAAAGTTATTGAAGTTATCATACGATCATCCCAGCTGTTGATGGGACAGAGAGGGGGGAGGGGGTGAGGGGGTGGTGGGGGGAATAATTCGAGCATAGTTCTTACCTACACACTTCTTTTGATGGTTATCCAGACGATAACCTGCATCACAGTTGCATGTGTATCCAACTTGCTGACTAATGCAGAGTCCAGGACCACAAATGTTTGGTGAAACTTCACATATATTTAGAACTGTAAGTACGGGAATAAAAACATGTAAAATTCTAATCTATCATCACTTTGTTTAATGGTAGAAACGCTAAATAAATTAATTATTGCCCTCAATGACCTGAAGGAGGAAGTGGAAGGGTGGGTTTGCGAATGACACAAAGCTGGTGTTGTGGATAGTCGCCAGAGATTGCAGAGGGACATTGATAGGATGCAGAGCTGGGCCTGAGAAGTGACAGATGGAGCTTAACCCAGAAAAGCATGAAGTGGTTCATTTTGGGAGGTCAAATTTGAAGATAGAAGACAATGTTAATGGGGAGAGTCTGAGCAGTGCGGAGGAACTGAGAGATCATGGGGTCCATGTCCATAGGACACTCAAAACTGCTGCACAGGTTGATGGCATTGTTAAGATGGCATATTGTCTGTTGGTCTCCATTAGCCGTGGGATTGAGTTTAAGAGGCCCGAGGTAATGTTGCAGCTGCGTGAGACCCCACTTGGAACATTGTGCTCCGTTGATTTCATGCCAGGAAAACAAAACCCAGCCTATCCATTCTCTCCCTGATAACGAAAATCCTCCAGTTCCCTCCATCCCAGCAATTGCTGATTCTCCTCTGCACTCTCTCCAGCGTGAACACATGCTTCCTGGAGTGCGGTGGCCAGAAATATCCACAATAGGTCCTGTGCACCTTGCCTTTCTGGATGAGACCTAGATCCCTCTTGGAATATTGTGTTCAGTTCTGGTCACCTCATGACAGGAAGGATCTGGATGCCGTAGAGAGAAGATTTACAAGTACGCTGCATAGATTGAAGAGCATGCCTTATGAGGGCAGGTAGATGGAAACTGGGCTTTTGTCCTTGGAGCAACGGAGGATGAGGAGTATTGACTGTGTGGTTGGCCAGAGGTTTCTTTCTTTCTAACAGGGCTGAAAAGGGGCATAATGTCAAGGTGCTTGGGAATAAGTACAGGGAGGTGTAAGAGGCAAGTTTTCTCACACAAAGATGGGTGCACAGGATGCCAGCAATGGTGGTGGAGACTGATTCAATAGGATCTTTTAAGAAATGATTAGACAGGTATGTGGAACTGAGAAAAACAGATGATTATACAGTGGGGAAATTCCAGGCATTTGTTAAAGTAGGTTATTATGTCATCACAACATTGGGCCAAAGTGCCTGTACTCTGCTGTAGGATTCGATGTTCTAAATAAGCAGTTTTCAAACTCCACCCCCCCCCCCAACTCACATTCTACCTTAAGTAATCCCTATGCCATTGGTTCTCTGTGATTAGTAAGGGATTGCTTAAGGTGGCATGTGATCAAGGGAAGGTTGAGAACCACTGCACCAGACCCAAATGTTCCTGAAATATTTTGCTTGAGAAAAATTGCCATTGGCCCATTTCCTTTGGAGCCATGAAACCGTCCACATAATGATTAGGTGCGATTAAAACAGTGGTTTTCAAACTTTTTCTTTCCACTCCACTCACACACCACCTTAAGCCATCCCTTACCCATCACAGAGCACCATCGCAATGGCCAAAGGGTTGCTTTGGGTGGAATGTGAGCTTAAGTGGGGGGAGCGTGAGGGGACAAACCACTGTTGTAAATTATTTTAAATGTTTAATAATGGAGGTAATACCACTTGTTGAATCCTGAAAAGTTGATTAGAGAATAGGGTTTAGAACAACTTACAAAATAACAAAAATCTAATTTCCATACATCTGCAACAATTTTATCCTCCAAATTAGTAACATCTGCCACTCATGAAATGTGATAGCGATCTCCTGTTCCTGGTGTAACCCCAGTTGCCTTTAAATACGAGAAATAATTTTGTTCCAGTGTTTTAAAACTTGTAATTTTCTATCCTAACTTTTCATTTTGCAATTATTGGCATACTTTCCGTAATTCCGTTTCTAAATTCATGATTGCTTTATCAATTTCAATTGCCCCTCTCCCACCCCCCCCCCGATTTAAATTATTTGGTATCAATCTAAGACTGAGTAATTAAATGATCGGCCATGTGTCAGTTGAAAGAGCAATGGTTTGGTTGGATAATTATTCATATCACTATATTTTTTTAATATTCCTGTCCCTTAAAACATTGATCAGCATCTTTGTTTTCGTTTAAGATTATCTCTCAAGATATGTAGTTGCATATTTTTGGTATTAAGTTACTTTTGGCCTCCCAAGTGTTGACTACAGTATAATCTTCCAGATCTGGTTCAACTGCACAAAATCCAACTTCAGTTGCAATTATAAACATGTGCAAAACTATTGGTAATAAAATGCATTAAAACGTTTAAACAGCACTGTGTAGTACCAGCAGCACAGACGACTGAACTCAGACAGGATCTACATTACTTTCATTGCAGCCCTGCTGTCCTGATGTAAATCCAAGCCTGTTACATTTATATTAATTTGATCAGATAAACATCAGGTACTGGGAGCTCCAGGTTCCACAGCGACTGCTCATTTGATTTTATATTTACTTTACGACTACAACAAAATAATAGTCTGAACAAAACAGATGAGGCAAGAACTCGGTTCTATCTAGTTTTACTGCAGGTATTTTAAAGGTCCCTTTCCTGTTCCCCATTTTTAAAGCAGATAAAATCTCAATGATTACTGTAAATAATGTATAATGCGACCCCCCCCCCCCCATTTTTGAGGGGAAAAAGGGAGAAAATTTTTACCCCCGTGTATAACATGACCCCCCCTCCCCTCGCCCACCTGGTTCGCGTTGCCGTCTCTCCCCCCTCACGCACCCGAGTCGCGCTGCCGACTCCCCCCCTCGCGCACCCGAGTCGTGCTGGCATCTCTCTCACCCCTCGCCCACCTATTTGCATTGGCATCTCTCACCCGATTCACGCTGGCGTCTCTCTCCCCCCTCGCCTGCCCGATTCGTGCTGTCATCGCTCTACCCCCCCAACCCAGTCGTCCTGCCATCAATGTAGGCAGCTGCTGTTAATCTTCCTGATCGTTAAACCTGGCAGAAAAAATTGTTAAAATAATAACCTCATGTATAATGCGACCCCCTACTTTGAGCTCGAATTTCGGTACAAAATGTTTCGCATTATACATGAATATTTATGGTAATATAGGATTATGTATCATATATACCAGCATTTGACGACTCTAAGTATAAGGTCCTGTAGAAATGTAGAAGGCTGTGTTCATAGGATAAATGTAGAAATGTGGAAAGTTGTGTTTATAAGACAGCAACAAAAATCGTTCAGAAGAAAGCCAGCATAAGTTTTACTTATTCAGAAGCTTCCAGTGAACAGATTATAAGTTTAAAGCTAATAAACCTCCCAGACCGAATCAATTCTCACCTTTTCTACAGAACCCCTGGGCTCCAGATATCCTGATGCCTTTCCTGGCTACCGATAGAGTCAATGAGCTGTCAAAAGGCAGCCCATTCATAAATCGGTCTCCTGCCCAAATGCAGCTGATTGAGTTACTACCTGTTGGATGCAAGGTAAATTGTCAAAGGCTCCAATAAGCGTCCAGCAGCGCTGGCACCGCCACTCAGACCCTGGTTGACATTGTTTCTGCCCAGAAGTTTGGGCCATCATTGTTAACTTTAAAAATTTAAGATTAGTGTGAAACTAGCCATTTGCATGTGCTAATTGAAACCAGAAATCAGGTGGGTAGAGAACAGATACTGATGTGTACTGAGAGCAACCCTTCCAGACTTTTGTTGATTTTTGTATACAAGAAGGATGTATCTAATTATAACTGTACATAAGAATTGTTACAGAGTTCTGCGTTGTGTATTGGCCTGTGTTTTTATGTTAAAAAGTGACAGTTTGTCTTAGAGAGCCAAGCTGAAGGTGAACTGCTGAGAGAGTGGGAGATGGACTGAGCATGTGCAGAAAATGATCTACAAATCTCTGGACTTGGACAATAGACCACCACTGGGGGGAGGGGGTGCTGTGGAGTGGAAGGAGGCCCAAGCAGAGTCATGGTCTGGAGGACAGTTTAGAATGTTGGGATTTCAAAAAGGATGAACATTCCGAAGGCAGCCAGAAGGATCCAGACCAAGCCAGTGGTTCCTCTCTCTGCAGCAACACAAGACAACTTCGAATTTTGTGCTCTCCCTCTCTCTCTCTGTCTCTAAGATCTTTTGGCTTCAGTTTATCAAACAAACTGAATTTTGTTTATGATCTTTGCTTCAGTTGAGATCGAAGCTTTGTGTGTTTTGTGTGTGTTTTGTATCTAAGTTTTTCTGTGGGCTGGTTGGAAATATAACTTAGACTTTAATTACATATGTTATATTTAGGCTGGAGAATTTATTAGTTTTACACTGTTATAGGACTTTGCATAGTAACCAGTGGGCATTGTTATAAAGGGGGGGATTTTGAATTAAAGTTTGAAGATGAATTTTTTGTTAATAAAGTAATTGTTCATCTTTACCCCTGTGTGATATGCCTTCTTTGTGGATGCTGGTTTGATCTTGTAACAGAATAAATGATTGACAACAAACCATTTCCCTGCCTCTAGGAAGCGGATATGCAAAATGTAAAACATAAGTTGTAACAATATGTTCAAAGAAATATTATCCAATTTGAATCCAGGAAAATGCCTTAAATATTGTACCCTGTGACTGTGTTCTTTGAATAAGACCAAACAGTCTTAGTGAGGTGACCTTGTCTACTCTACACTAATGACTGCTCATTCCCGCTGGCGTTATTCGAATAAAGTCTGTTTGAATTGTACTGTGTGGCTTGCTTGTACTTTTTGTACTTGACAGGAGCACGGCTATCACACCCCAAGTCTGGCACTGACCACTGACCAGTGGAGTGATGCTGTCATGGTATTTTAATACCAAATACTACAAAGGTTTTAATTTTAATTACCATATTTTATAATAAACAGCAATCGGACTGGGCGGATGGGCTCCGTGGGGGAGCGACGACTAAAAGGACACGTGCAAGATTGGGCTTATTTGTGGACGTCACTGCCTGACACAGTGAACTTTAATGTTTTTCCCATTGCTATGAAACTGAGGAAGTACCCAGACCATGGTTTGCCCTGCTGAACGGGCATGCCCATCCTCAGTGGGCGTGCAATCTGAGACACTCCCGGGATGGAGACGAGCCGGAAAAGGCACATACAGTTTGTGTAAACGTCACGTCGGCAGCCAAGGTTCCTCTCTTTTCACTGTCACCATTTGCATGGAGGTGAACCGGGTTGTCAGCACAAGGAAGGTGGTAGGGTGTGCCTCGGGCCTGGCTGGGACACTTGAGTCAGAACCGGTGGGATGGAAGTAGGATTTGGAGGGGAAAGGAAGGGAATGGAAGATGGCAGCAGTGCTGAGATGTGACTGTCAAGTTTTGGATTTTATACTCAGCGTATGAGACAACTCCTGATTTAGAGGTGCAATTTTTATTTTAGAATCGTCCTATATGCTGGCATATTAGAGTAACTGGTCTGGGACAATCTTTTGTGTCCTTTCAAGAAATGCACAAATTTGCCCATAATTTAACATCATACAATCTGGGAAAGTGACTTTTTACTCCATCAGCAAATATAGTAGCCAATTTGCACAAAGCTAGCCCTGCAAATACATTTCCATTCAGTCCTGACATCCAACTGTCTCAAAATGTTTAAAAAAACCAAAAAGTTGCTTCTGACAAAGATTTAAGCAATGCAATTAGAATTACCCGAAGTCTCTGTTGCAAATACTGAGGCCACTTGTCCAGGTGTAGATTCAGGAACAACTTGTACAAGTCGGGGTGGGCTTGTCTTCACCTCAACCTCCACTACAGGAAAGAAAGTAACAGTTCAGAAACAAAAATCCTTGAGAATTTTGGTGCTGGCGACTTGTGGGCAAGGAACCCACCCCCCCACCCCCCCGCAGGCTACGGGTTGTTGGGCAACTTCAGGTCAAAGGACTCACACTAAGGCTGCTGGAGACCGGATCATGGGAACCAGGTATCAGAACCGGGTGCCGAGGACAAGAAGGCCCCCCCCCCCCACCCTCCCACTGTAGGGCTCTAGGCGCCGAAGGCTTGCTCAGCGAGCAAGAAGTTTGGATCTGGGCTCAGGTTGCCGATGCTTTGAACTGAACTGGAGGTTTGTATGGCTGCAGAGGCTACGGGAGCACTGGCGACGAATCCACGGACACTCCCTGACTCTGAGGGGACTCTTATATGCTTCTCTTTCTAGGACTATAAAGGGTGCCGGGAAATGCTAACAGTGAATCTTTGCCTGCAGGCAATTTTGTGTAATAGGTTATCATCTGGAGAACACTGATGGGGAAAGTTTCGTCGGTAAGACACTGAAGTGGCTGATTAAAAAGGGAATCAGTTGTGAGTATCCAGCGAACAACAAATCTCTCTCCGAGAACCGACAAGAACCTTCCTGAGCGGTAACCATTTACCTTTCAATCACCAAATCCTGGTTAATTTTATAAATGTTAAATTCTGTGCACAGTATAGGAATTGCCTGTAACCAGTGAACTTGGAGAGTGAGAAGTGAGATTGGACTGTGAACCAAAGAACTTTTCTGAACTTACACACACATTACATGGACGCACACTTAGAATTAGCAAGGGGGTTAAGTTAGGTTAAGTAAGTCAATAGTGATAAGTTAAAGTGTGATTCTGTTTTCATGTTTAAAGATAATTAAAAGCAACTTTTGTTTAAGTAACTATTTGTCTTGGCAAATATCTATTGCTCCTGGGTTTTGGGGTCCTCTGGGCTCATAACACAACATATTGGGAGAAAATGAATGGTGTATGCATCATTGCTGTCCAGGTTTTACAGGGTTTTGTGCACTTCCAGTGAGATGGCATCCATTGTAGACCTGCTGCTGTGGTTGGTAAAATGGAACAGTCCACGTCACCACTTAGACCGGAGCTGATATGCCTCTCAAAAGTACTTCATCCCTGATCCAGTGGTTCTCAACCTTTTTCTTTCCACTCACATACCACTTTAAGTAATCCTTATGCCATCGGTGCTCTGTGATTAGTAAGGGATTGTTTAAGGTGGGATATGAATGGGAATCACTGTTTTAGGCCCAATTGTTACTGAAATATTTTGCTTGAGATAAATGGCCATTGGCCCATTTCCTTTGGAGTTATGGAACTGTTAATTAGAGATGATTAAAACAGTGGTTTTCAAACTTTTTCTTCCCACCCATATCCCACCTTAAGCAATCCCTGACTAATCACAGAGCACCTATGCCATAGGAAATACTTAAAGTGGTAGGGGAGTTGAAAGAAAGAGGTTGAGAACCACTGCACTGATCGGTGGTCATTTAGGCAGGTTACCACAGAGGTTCTTGTGGCCTGTTTGAAATGGTGGGGGGGGGGGGGTAACTGCGCAATGTCAGAGTGCGATGTTGAAGATATCCATGAATGCACTGGCTTTCAGTGATCGGCCGGGTACTCCATCCTCACTGGATGTTTCCCTTGGATTCACTCTTCTGAAAGAAGCCTGCACGCCATCCTCAGGTACTGAAAGTAGAGGATTATCAGGAGGGCTCATGGGTTCCTCCTTTGTTTTCCGGTGCTCAAATTGGGCATATAAGGCATTGTGCTCATCTGACAGTGAAGCTTTTCCATCTCCTACTGCATCAGATTTACTTTTGTAGCAGGTTATGCCATTTAGGCCCTGCCACAGCTGTCAGGTATCCTTCGTTGCTTCAATTTACAGTAACTGCAGAATCCTGTATGTTGACCAGTGTTAGAAGGATATTTCGTTGAATTCCTTTATCATAGCACATGAAGATTTATTCTGGGCTCCATTTCTAAGGAAGGAGGAATTGGCATTGGAGAGCATCTAGAGGAGGTTCACAAGAATGATCCCTGGAAATAAAGGATTATTATGAAGAGTGTTTGAGGGGGATCTCATTGAAACAGTGAAACAGAGCAGACATGGAGAGGATGTTTCCTATGGTGGGGGAGTCAGGGGCCTGAGGGCACACCCCTTCAGAAAAGAGATGAGGAGGTATTTCCCTACCCAGAATGACTGCAGTGGCCAAGTTATTGTGTATATTTAACACTGAGGTAGATAGGTTCTTGATTAGGAAGGGAATCAGGGATTATGGCGAGAGAGCAGGTGAATGGAATGGAGAAAAGCATAATAAATCAGGTGGACTGGGTAAAAATATTTACAGCAAAGAATCTGAATGTTAAAAAAATGCACATGCTGGAAATTTGAAATGAGAAAAGAATACTGAAAACCATCGTGAAATCTTCTGCAAGAGCATCCTGGCCGGATGCCACTCAGTGTGGTACAGTTGCTGCAGAGAAATGTCAATCCACAGGACCGTAAGAGTGGCAGAGAGGATCGCTGCGATCTCCTCCACAACCCCTCCCCCCCCACCAAACCATAGATGTGACCTACTGGGATCGGTATCTGAAGATGGCATGCAAAATCGTTGAGGACCCCTCTAACCCCACACACATCTTTCAGCTAGTCCCGTCGGGGAAGAGGTACAGGAGGATCAGAGCCAGCACCACCAGGCTGAGGAACAGCTTTTTCCCACGGGCAGCGCGAAAGCTGAAAGACCAAAGGAACTGCTCACATTGACTACCCAAGAATTCTCATATTCATGAAACAACATTATTTATTTATTTGTAGAGATGAATACTTGTCCTGCATATGCATTGTTTATCTGTACGTGTGTTATGACTGGTTGAGTGTCTGTGTGCTTTGCATCGAGGATTGGGGAACACTCTTTTGTCGGGTTGTACTTGTACAATCAGATGACAATAAACTTGAACTTGATTTGACTTGAAAATGCTGGAAATGTGTAGCATTGAAAGGATGCGTTCAGTGTGTTACTCTGGATAACATCACCGGGATGTGAGGCAAGGTTTCTCCACATAAGATGTAAAAGGACTAAGGATCAGATGAATGAGGCATCATCTTTTCCAGGGATGAGGATATTGTGTGTGGTGTGAACAAGTTTCAGCTCAGCTCAGTCACCAGAAGCCCTTTGCTTCAAAGCCTGAATCTCATTTCTAAGCTGTCACTCCAACTTGCCACAGTGGGAAGACTGCATTTGCTGCTCTGTCAGTCTTTGTTGCTTCTAAAACCTTGCTCTTATCTGTCAACCAAACAGACATTTAATGGTCTGGTAGTTAAACCAGACTAAACCATAGTCTGAGTATCCAATGTACAAGTAAAGGGGAAGAGGCTTGTGCAGCATATGAAATAAGAACACGGCTGCTGCAATCAGTATAGATGGGTTAAATTCACAAGAAGTAAAGCATGGAAGTCGGCAGACACCGCGGTTGAATAAAAACACAGCAGATCAAACAGCGTTCTTTATAAAGCAAGGATAAAGATACACAGCCAACCTTTCTGGTTTGGGTCCTTCATCAAAATATGAGCAAAATGTAGGCAAGCACCTGACCAAAATGTTTGGGGGCGGGGAGGGGCATGGGCAGGAGTACAGTCCCACAGACAGGAGGTAATAGGTGGATAGGGGGAGGGAGGGTGTACAGGGGGAGGAGGGATGGCTCTGTGAATGGGAAGGGAAGGGGTGGAGAGCTGGAGGAAAGGTGACGGGGGGGGGGTAAAGGGAAGGGAGGGAGAACAGATTGAGTGGGTGGGCAGAAAGCGGAGAAGTCGATGTTAATGCCGTCCGATTGGAGAGGGCCCAGACGGAAAAGTTGCGCACTGCTCTTCCAATTTGCGGGTGGTCTTGGTGGGACAGTACATGAGGCCGTGGACAGACACATCAGCCTTGGAGTGGGGTGTGGAATTGAAGTGGTCGGCCACTGGGAGACCCCTGTCACAGATACGGACAAGGTCCCCAATGTTCATAAATTCCCAATGTTACTGACACATCCTCACTGATGGTATTTTAAGACTTTCATCCTTTGTTTGTTTTTTAACATTTCTCCTGGAATCAATATTGTCAGTCGTCTTTATCAAATGTTATTCCCACATACTAACAATCTACAAGATTTCTCGATATCCAGGCATTGACAATAAATGCCGTTGTGAATTAATTTCCTTCAACTAAAGGAATTTAAAGAAGAAAGAAACTATAATTTCTTTAAATAGAATGGTCATCCTTAAAAGCAACATAAAGAACATGTGAGCTATATGAATTTTAGCAATTTTCAGTCTGTTAAGGGGTATTAAAATGATTAATCACAATAAAATAACGAGCAAGGATATACTGGCTTTGGAGGCGGTGCAGAGGAGATTCACCAGGTTGATTCCATAGATGAGGGGGTTAGCCTATGAGGAGAGATGGCGTCGTCTAGGACTGTACTCCCTGGAATTTAGAAGAATGAGAGGGGATCTGATAGAAATTGATACAATTATCAAAGGCATCGATAAGATAGAGGTCGGTAAGTTGTTTCCACTGGTAGGTGAGACTAATACCAGGGGACATGGCCTCAAGGTTCAGGGTAGTAGACTTAGGATGGAGACGAGGAGGAACTGCTTTTCCCCAGAGGGTGGTGAATCTCTGGAATTCTCAGCCCATCGAAGCAGTGGAGGAGACCTCAGTAAATATACTTAAGACAAGTTGGATAGATTTCTACCTCGTAGGGGAATTAAGGGTTACAGGGGAAAGGCAGGTAGGTGGGGATGAGCCTATCATCAGATCAGCCATTGAATGGTGTAGCAGGCTTGATGGGCCGATAGCCACCTCCTGCTTCTATCTTATGTAATAACTCGCAATATTCTGTTGATCATTTAGGAGAGCACTAATGAAGGAGAAAAAGAGATGAAAAGACCTGGACTCCTCTCTTGGGTAGACAGAAATGAACCAATGACAAAACGCTGTCCCTTTGATTGCTGGACAATTACTTTGTACACAGAGCTGGCACGTGGAGCCAGCCACGTAAAGTGCCGAATTTCAGCGCCCTTCAGTGGATTAATGGACAACCGAAAAGTCCTGACTACATGTCACCTGAAGTAAAGTTGGCAGAACCCGCGTTATTCTCTTTGGCACAACAAGGGATGAGAGGCGACTTCATGGAGGTGATGATGAGGGGCTTAGATAGGGTGGTCAGCCAGCACCTTTTTCCTGTTGCGACAATAGCAACTACCAGAGGACATCAGTTCAGGATGAGTGGAGGAAAATTTAGGGAAGATGTCAGAGGTGAGTTTTTTTCTTCTTCAGAGAGTCGGGGTGGGGGGTGGGGGTGCCTGAAATGCATTGCCGGGGATGGTGGTGGAGGCTGGATAGGTCAGCTCAACGTCATTGGCAAAAGGGGCCTCCTCTGTGCTGTAAAGTTCCGTGTCCTATGCACATTCAATACATGCCCACGGGTATTATGAAACATTCCCATAGATGTTCCAAATAAAATTTCACATTCTCACTTGTTTACACTTAAAAAGGTAGCCAAGTAAAAGTTCTTTGTGAATTTGTAGTCAATGCAGAAGATGAAATTAGGACCTCATACACGACTTATCAATCATAAACACATGTCAATTTAAATCTATACCATAGAGCACACATGTCAAACTCTGGCCCGCGGGCCAATATTTGGCCCGCAAGATCATTTCAAAAATGTATTAGAGGTGGCCCGCTGGCCGCCACACCAGTATAGCACATGCACAGTAATACAACAAATCCCAGAATGTATTGGCGTCAGCCTGCTAATCGCCCCCACCTTCTCTCTTTACTTTGCAGGGTCTCACCGTGGACTCTGGTTTTTGGGCCTGGCCGGTGTCAGGGGAAGCCAAGGCCGCTTCCAAGCGCCCGGAACCAGAGGCCTCGGGTCTGACCTCGCCAGGACCGTTGCCCACTCCCCCTCCCTGCCGCAGGCCGACCCGCGACTCACGGTGACGGGGCCGCTGATCCGCCGAGATGCCGCCCTGCAGCGAGAGCCGATGCCCCTGCACTGTCGTTGTCCAACCCGATCGCCCGCAAAACCCGCCCTCCCGCACACAGGCCTGAGTAAGGATTATGAACTTTAAGCTCAGGATAAAACAATCTTCCAATAGTTTCATGTCACAGTGATAAATATATTCCTGGTTAAAAATGGTCCTGCACCTGGATACAAGCTCATTAGGCATAAAACTTGAAAAGTGGGTAAATCAAAGGATATCTGTACCAATGGAAAAAGGGCATGGCAAATAACCCTGCTAGAGTTCATGCCCACAATCAGTCACCTATTGGATTGTTTCAGGAATCATGTTATTCTCCCACATTCTCAATAGCCCTCAGATTTTACTATTCGACAAGCACACTAGCAACATTTGACAAATCCTCTATAGAGAAATATTATTTATTGAATATTTTATTTCTCATTTGTTAATGCTTCTGGAAAGAGTTTATCCAAAACTATTATTAAACATTTATTTTAATAAGAAAAAGTTTAACATTACATATGTTGAAAGAAGAGAAAACATGCAGATGTTGTTGAAAATTTTCAATAAATATTTAGTTCGGCCCTCGACTTAGTCCAAGTTTTTAATTTTGGCCCTCCGTGAATTTGAGTTTGACACCCCTGCCATAGAGGAACTATTTATATAAATATCAATCAAATAAAAGTTCTTACCTACCTGGATATGTGTCAACACTTGGAACATGAGATACTACAAAAGGCTTTGGCTGTTTTAAACAAAAACAGATGACAATTCAGTAAATTATCTATGCAAAATTATTTCAAATTCAATTTTAATTTTGGTTTCAACAAAGGGTGGAATCCTTAAATTTACTCCCACTGAACTTCTTGGATGCCCGCGATTATTTTTAAATCTCCCGACTAACAAGGCACTTTAAAATGTCAAGAGTTATCCATTTGGAGCTGTAAAAACATTGCGCTGGAAATTTTCTTTGCAACAATATGATTTTCTATGTCATGCAACCAAAATGTGAAGTTAGCAAATGAAGTCTGACGGTAGTTTTATGGTAGTTTTGGACTTGAGAAAATTTGATCCAGGTGTTCTATTCCAAAGTATTTTTTTTTCCCTCCCGTTTCCATTCAGTGGAAAGAAACTGTAAGAGTGGAGGAAATGACTGGGAGCATTTGGAACAGGGGATAGGGAACTAGCCCCAGGATGCAATGTTTTCCTTCATGCTACTGGAGTTTGACGCTGCGTGCCCAGGGTGCGAATGAGTGTTGGTGGGTCACACAATGATCATTAGGTGCTTCATTTCGTCTTCTGTGCCACTATTCTGCGATTCTCATGATTCAAGGCAAGAACCACATCGAAAAGGTTAAAAATATCGTGAAGTCAATGAACATAAAAATTCATGCTGCAGTTCACCATGAGCCTGGTTGAAACAAACTGTTCCAACGCTGATCATAAAGCTAAAAGCCTCGTCTCAAACTATGATATTACGAATAATTATTCGATAATTTTTTATATAATTTAAGTCAATTAAACCATACTTACAGTTTTTAATGAAGTTTCATCTGGAAAAAAATTGGAGAAATTACACATTTATCTTTATAGAAAGATGAATTATATTATTTGAAATGGTTATAAAAGACAAAACTAGTTTTCAGATCACTGCATGAAGGCACCACACATATGAGGTAATAATGATGAGACATTTCTGTCGATCGCTTGAGGAACCGTTGGATTGGTTCACAGTTAAGCAGAACAATATTTAAAATGCAAATTGTGCCTGACATGCCCTGCTATTTTGGACTCTGTAGGATGTACGCAGGAGTGGGTGCAGAGGCGATTCGCCAGAATGTTGTCTGAGATTTTTAAAAATCAGTGATTAGTAGAGTTTGGGTTGACTCTACTTCGTTTCTTTGGAGCACAGAAAACCGTGGTGGGGTTGGGGGGGGGGGTGGGTAGGTGAGAGGATGGGATTACAAAATTCTGAGACAATCGAAAGGGGACACAATGAGAAGCACCTCCACTCAGCAGAGATGTGCGCCCTCAGAGGGCAAAGATCCAAGGTAAGAAGGCAGAAGATTTAGAGGGAATTTGTGGGCGATTTTCTCTTTCAGGGAGAGGGTGATTAAAATCTGTGAGGAGTGCTGGTACCAGGCATGCTCACAACTTTGAGATTGGTGGCATTGGTGAGACAGCATTCGCAGTACTGTGTGCTGTTCTGGTCACCTAGGTGTAGGAAGGATATCAATAAAGTGGGAAGAGTGCATAAGAGATTGACCAGGATGTTGCCAGGACGTAGGGGTCGAGTTATCGGGAGCGGCTGGGTTTTTATTCCCTAGAGCACAGGGGCATGAGGGTTGACAATGTGGAGGCTTTGTAAAATCATAGGGGGCTTAGATAAAGTAAATGCTCAGTGTTTTCTTTTCCCAGGACAGATGATTTTAGGACTAGAAGGCATAGGTTTCAGGTGAGAGGAGAGAGATTTAAGATGGACCTGAAAGGCATCTTTTTCACTTAGAAGGTGGCCCACATCTGGAATGAACTGCCAGAGAATACAGTCATAACATTCAAAAGGATCTTGGACTGATATGTGCATCGGAAGGACTTAGAAGGACATGGTCTAAATGCAGACAAAAAAGGACGAACCCAGATGCCAACTTGCATTAACAAAAACCTACATTTTGGTTTCTATTTCAACAGTATTCTGCAGGATGCAGTTACCATAAAGGATGTTAAAATCTTCGAATATGGAAAGTTGGTGAGAACTGCATTGAAATAATTCAAAATGCTTAAAGATTATTTCCAGTGCTCAGTGCATTGCCAGTGCGAACACATTACTTCAAGGATCTTAAAGGTCATGGAGTAAAGCAGGCAATGTGACTGTAGAAATGAGTCTGAGAGAAGGCAATGTGGCTGTGGGCCATGCTTAAAGGACATGCTGGATTTGAAACCAAAAAAGGACAAAACATTTGAGAGCCACAAAGATATCTCAAAGACGCACATTACGAACAACCTTTGTTTCTTAGATCTTTGCTCTTCTACAGAATTTCAGTTATTCTTCAGATTTCCCAGAGAATATATCAGACCAATGAATGCCCATCCAGTATAAATGACCAGTTGCAAAGCCAGGTGATTGAAGTTTTTAACAACTGTACCTTTGGAGAAAGAGATTAACGCCTGGCAGCATAAGCTTTTATACTTTAAATCCAGAGTTCGCACCCCACCTAATCACAGGGAGGTCTGGTTCTGCATCGGGAGAGAGATCATCTCACTTTATCCCAGCTGTTAATGCTTTGCTCCAGATTTACATGACACAATTAGAGTTGATTTAGTGGGAAATGATCAAGGCTAAACTGAAAATGCAACCATAAATAAAGGGCTTCAATTTTACATTAATTGTATCACAAAAAACAAATTCAGAAAATGCTCAAATGCAAATTATTTATCTAAACTCCTTAAAATCACTTCCGTGGAAAATCCAAAACTAAATAGATCACAGATTTCAAGGAAGTGTCCAAAAAAACCCCACATAAATATTAATTCATAAATGAACCCTATTTGAATTCACAACTTGACACAGAATAGCGGTAAACAAGAAAATCTGGTGTCTAGTAGAGCACACAAAACTCAACAAGCCTCCGCGGAAAGGAAAAGGCAGTCAACGTCGACAGAATGGTCTCTATGAATCGCAAGTACCAAACTCAAAAAAATGTGCATCATGTACTTACTTTTCAAAGTAGCATAATTTCACAATATGCTGTACAATACAGGCATATTCACACTTTTGTATTACTTTGAGAATAACAAGCTCGCGTTGTTCATGACACACCTTTTTGAATCATTATTAATTCATCAAATGTTAAATAATTTCTTCCTCGCTTAAGCATTAGATTCCACAATTTAATTTCTGCTTCTTAACTGTTACCATTTTATCCTCCAATAGCGCGTCAAGATTGGTGTCAGCGAGAAAGTGTAAACATGTAGCCCGAGGTCTTTTTTTTCCACGCAATTGGTTATATAACAAGATACTTGCCTTTGTCAAGGACCCACATTAAGAAAAACTTCATCAGAGCTTATAACAGAAGTAAGAACAATATTGAAGTATGTCTTCAGAGGTCCAGAGCACAAAGATATGAGCATGAAAAGTTTGTGCCTCACATTAACATTTCAAAACAAATTTAAAAAGATATTTTAATTCCCAGTAGGTCTCCCTCATCACTGTTCACTAACTTTACAATCCTGTTGCAACCTCGATTATCATTTCTTACTCTATGTTCAAAACATTAATGGCAATAAGTGGCAAAAATTAGTAGAGATTAAAGTGGATGATGATAGAAGTGGAAAAAAAATAACAATAAAAATGTGAAATGTGCAATGGTGTAAAATAAACTTGCTGCTTATCATTTTGTGGAAAGATTTTTGATACTTGTGTAAAAACAATAATTAAATCGCTTAAATCGCTAGTATAATGGTCAGGTTAGTACCAGTGACTGGGGTTTGAATTTGGCGCTGTTTCCCCGTATCTGCGTCGATTTCCCCTTTAAAATGTGCCGGGGGGGGTGGTTTGTAAGTCATTTGGGTTCAATTGGACGAAATGGACTCGTGAGCAGAAAGGGCCCTGTTACCGTGACGTAGGTCTAAAGGGAAGACAAGGTCAGCAGAGCGGTTAGTGCAATGCTGTTACAGCATCGGTGACCTGGGTTCAAGCCCGGCGCTGTCCGTAAGGCGTTTGTATGTTCTCCCCGTGTTGGTGAGGGTTTCCTCTGGGTTCTCTGGTTTTCTCCAGGCCTTTAAAACATACTTGGGGAGGGGGGGTGTGGTTATAGTTTAATTGGGTGTATGGGCTCATGGGCTGAAAGGGCCTGTAACCGTGCTATAAATTTTAAAAAAAATGTAAATTATTTTGCTTATATTAATGTAGTGAACTGGGAATTCACTACTGGTGCGATGCTCTAAGGACTGGCTCCTTCCCTGACTCCGGTTCCCATATATCCCGATATAAACCCTGGAGCCCCTCCAAAACCCCAGTTTGGTCCACAGATCACGTGTGCCATTCTTACTGAATAAAAGCGTATTGTACTCCCTCTGGCCTTGAGTGCTCTCAGTCGTGCTACCTCCTTATTTTTTTATCGCTGCTCTTAATGCAGATTTGGATCCTGCTTATCAATATCCAAGTCAGTGGTGTAGTGAGAATTAAAGTTTTCCTAGAAGCAGACATTCATGACTACGGATGAGCATTCCTGATGCTCCCTCATCAAAATGTCCCTTGCTAATTGTCAAATGAGAGAAAGGATCCTCATCTGGTTAGCCTCATGCAAGTTCAAATTCCTGTCTGAGCTCAAACATAGCATTCAGAAGTTGTGGATGTCCAACCTAAATCCAGTACTTACATCCATCTAAGCTTACATAAGTGTCTTCCTTCAACGTTAGCTTGCGATCCTTGACTATATTTGGCCCATTGTCAAGATGCTGCTCGAGGGAAACACGAGCTATTTCCTCTTCTTCGGCAGGTCTCGTCAAGATCTGGACATGGGACCTGGAGTAATGATAGCCGTGACCCGCTGGGCAGATTTCATTGAAAACAACTGAAATCAAAGGAAACATTCTAAATTAAATGCAATTAAAACTAGGAAAAAACACAGCTGCCAAACAAACCAGAGAAAGAACAAATAGCTGGATGACAGCGGATAGTTATAAAAAAATTCATATGTAATAATGATCCTGTCCCATTATTTAAGTGCTGGGTACTCAATATGAATTTTATCTCATGAGCAAAAATTAATATAATGTTTGTTTTCCAATCAAATACTGAGCTCCAGTACAAGATGCACATTTCAAGCCCACTATAAAAATGCATTAATCTCCGATATAATGGGAGAAAGTGCCATACATGGCTCTTGGATTATGGAGGACTTCCAACTTTAATATTGATGGAATTTATCAAAATGTTTGCTAGATTACACATTTTGTCCTTTGTATTTCATATTTATTTATAAAATTACCTGACAAATAGACCATCAAATTCCACTTGGAAAATGTCTCAAAAAGCATACACTCATCGTAAGTCTAATTCACGCCTCATCGTATGTCCAATTCGCATTCATTTATTGTCATGTTCTACCTGGTACAGTGAACAAGCGGTCCTAGGAAGCCAACTCTAACATCCATGCAAACAATCTACTGGAGGAGTGAGACACGTGGTGATTGTAGTCAAAACACAGAAATGCTGGAGGAACTCAGCCGGTCACACAGGAGTAAAGGTGTATTACTGATGTCTCAGGCCTGAGCCCTTCTGAACTAAAGGCTGGGGGAAGAATAGGAGGGTGGGATGGGAGAAGTCCAGAACCAAAAAAAAAAGTTAATTGGATATGATGAGGAAAAGTGAGAATTGATTTTGGCTCCATGAATGGAGACAGAGAAAAAAAAACGAAGAGAGAGACAGAGAGACAGGTAGAGACGGAGATTAAGAGAGTGACAGAGAGAGAGAGAGAGAGAGAGAGAGAGAGAGAGAGAGAGACAGACAGACAGACAGACAGACTCAGAGACAGAGAGATACAGAGCTAGAAGAAAGGAGACAGGGGAAGAAGGTGGGGGAGGGAAACTGGAGAAGTTCCTGTTAATGCCATCCGGTTGGAAGGTGCCCAGGTGGAAGATGAGGTGTTGTTCCTCCAATTTTTAGGTGGTCTCTGTCTGGCAGAGAATGAAACCAAGAACACATCAAGGGAATGGGGGATGGTATTGAAATTGGAGGCCACTGAGAGATCCACGTTATGAACAGCAGACACTGGAATCTGGAGCAACAAACAATCTGTCAGAGGAACTCAGCGGCTCAATCAGCATCAGTGGGAGTGTGGTGAGACACCACTCGCCGACTGCAGGGGGCGACCTGTGTACCTGCAGGAAGATTACTGGAGGACAGACCACCCACTGGCCGGCTGTCAATCAGCTGACCTGAATGGATCAAGCCCCACCTGGTCGACTGCCAATTATCCGCTGGGATTTAATCCACATCCAGCCCCTTGAGGTCAGTCACACGGAGTTGCAGCTAACTACAGCAGAAGACTTTAAGTAGAATAAAGCCTGTTGTTCATTCTTTCAAATCTTGTGTCTGCTTACTGTCACCACAGTGCATCACAGGGAGAAAATGAATGGCCAACGTTTCAGACAGGAACCCTTCAACAAGACTGTCCCTTTCTCCGTGGTTTCTACCACCCTCTGGCCCTTCGACCTCCTTCTGACCAAGAATCATTGCTCCACTCACACATCCTTCAGTCCCTATTCTGGCCCGCAGCAATGATCTTTCATTTTTCTCTCACTGGTGCTGTTTGGCCCACTGAAGTCATCCAGTAGATTGTTGCTTCAGGCTCCAGTGTCTGTACTCGCTCGCATGTCCCTAATGTGTGAACAGTCACACAAAAGTAAAAGGGCAAGAGCACAATTATAGAGTGTGGTGCTACTGTGAAAAGATCAATTATTAAAAGGCTAAGGCATCATGGGAACCCTTGTGCAAGGTTTCTGCTCATGGCTATGGGGAAGAAATGGTCAGTAAACCTGTTTGTGCGCAATGTCCCGCCCTTGAACTGAAAGGAGGAAGGAAATGAAGGAGTTCTCTAACTCTATAGATCTGTGTTGGAATTGCTCCTGGATCAATTTTCAACAAGTGTCCACAAGTTTATAAGAGGCAGATATACACAGTGGACAATCAGCACCTTTTTCTTGGGGACAGAATAGCCGACCCCAGAGGACATATGTGCAAGGTAAGTTTAGGGGAGATGTCAAAGGTGAGGTGGGTTTTTACACACAGAGTAGTGGGTGCTGGAATGCATTGCCAGGAGTGGTGGTGGAGGCTGGTACAACAGGCTCTTAGACAGGCACATGGATGCAAGAAAAATAGAGGGTTATGGGCATGAGGTAGGGAAAGTTTAAAGTTTTGAATAGGTTCACATACGTCAGTTCAACATCATGGGCTGAAGGGTCTGTACTGCAAGGTGAAGTCCTATGAATAAGCAAGGTTTTCAATCAAAGTACAATCAATGTTTTGTCCGATCCAAAAACTTCAAACTAACCCCACTTGACCCTGTTTTTAGTGTGGCATGGCACTTTGTCAATAGCTTTTTGTAAAGCACAGCATAAAATATCAACCGAACAGCAATTTGCCCAGCATTTCAAATCAAGTGGGTAAAAGACAACCTGCATTTTCACAGGTGATTCTAAGAAACCCCAGTCAGTTCTATAGTGTCCCACTACAATGCAATTTCCCCAGAAAGGAAGTGAAACTAATCAACTGATTTTGCAGCTGTCAGACAAATCCATGAATCCCCTTGAGACAGGAGGGGGAAATCAGTAGACAGTTCTTTAATTCTGGAGTGTTAAACTAGAGAGTTTGTGGACACTGGGGTCGAGTGCAATACACAGATGAGCTGGGGAAACTCAGCAGGGCACACAGCGTTCACACATATAATCTACCTGACAAAGGGCCCAGGCCCAAAATGTTGGTTACCTTTCATTTCCTATGGATGCTATGTGATCTGCTAAATTTCTCCAGCGCTTTTGTGTATTTAATTCAGTTCAGTTAGGTTAAATGTTTTATTTTGGGGTATGTGTGTGTCTGTGGGTGTGTGGGTGTGGGTGTGGGTATGTGTGTGTGTGGGAGTGTCGGTGTATATCTGTATGGGTGTGGGGGGGGTGGGTGTTGTTGTCGGTGTGTGTGTGTGTGGGGGGGGTTGGGTGTATATCTGTATGGGTGTGTGTGTGTGGGGGGGGCGGGTGTATATCTGTATGTGGAGAGGTATGGGTCTATATCTGTATTGGTGGGTGGGTGTGTCTGTATGTTTGTGTGTGTGTATATCTGTATGGGTGTGTGTGTGTGGGGGCTGCGTGTATATCTGTATGGGTGTGTGTGTGTGGGGGGGGCGGGTGTATATCTGTATGTGGAGAGGTATGGGTCTATATCTGTATTGGTGGGTGGGTGTGTCTGTATGTTTGTGTGTGTGTATATCTGTATGGGTGTGTGTGTGTGGGGGCTGCGTGTATATCTGTATGGGTGTGTGTGTGTGGGGGGGGCGGGTGTATATCTGTATGTGGAGAGGTATGGGTCTATATCTGTATTGGTGGGTGGGTGTGTCTGTATGTTTGTGTGTGTGTATATCTGTATGGGTGTGTGTGTGTGGGGGCTGCGTGTATATCTGTATGGGTGTGTGTGTGTGGGGGGGGCAGGTGTATATCTGTATGTGGAGAGGTATGGGTCTATATCTGTATTGGTGGGTGGGTGTGTCTGTATGTTTGTGTGTGTGTATATCTGTATGGGTGTGTGTGTGTGGGGGCTGCGTGTATATCTGTATGGGTGTGTGTGTGTGGGGGGGGCGGGTGTATATCTGTATGTGGAGAGGTATGGGTCTATATCTGTATTGGTGGGTGGGTGTGTCTGTATGTTTGTGTGTGTGTATATCTGTATGGGTGTGTGTGTGTGGGGGCTGCGTGTATATCTGTATGGGTGTGTGTGTGTGGGGGGGGGCGGGTGTATATCTGTATGTGGAGAGGTATGGGTCTATATCTGTATTGGTGGGTGGGTGTGTCTGTATGTTTGTGTGTGTGTATATCTGTATGGGTGTGTGTGTGTGGGGGCTGCGTGTATATCTGTATGGGTGTGTGTGTGTGGGGGGGGGCGGGTGTATATCTGTATGTGGAGAAGTATGGGTCTATATCTGTATTGGTGGGTGGGTGTGTCTGTATGTTTGTGTGTGTGTATATCTGTATGGGTGTGTGTTTGTGTGTGTGTATGTGTGTGTGTGGAGAGGTGTGGGTCTATATTTGTATTGGAGTATGTGTGTGTGGGGAGAGGTGTGGGTCTATATATATCTGCATTGGTGTGTGTGTGTGTGTGTGTGTGTGTGTGTGTGGGGAGAGGTGTGGGTCTATATCTGTATTGGTGTGTGTGTATGTGTGTGTGGGGAGAGGTGTGGGTCTATATCTGTATTGGTGCATGTGTGTGTGGGTGTGTGTGTGTGGAGAGGTGTGGGTCTATATCTGTATTGGTATGTGTGTGTGTGTGTGTGTGGAGAGGTGTGGGTCTATATATATCTGTATTGGTGTGTGTGTGTGTGTGTGTGGGTCTATATCTGTATTGGTGGGTGGGTGTGTCTGTATGTTTGTGTGTGTGTATATCTGTATGGGTGTGTGTGTGTGGGGGCTGCGTGTATATCTGTATGGGTGTGTGTGTGTGGGGGGGGCGGGTGTATATCTGTATGTGGAGAGGTATGGGTCTATATCTGTATTGGTGGGTGGGTGTGTCTGTATGTTTGTGTGTGTGTATATCTGTATGGGTGTGTGTGTGTGGGGGCTGCGTGTATATCTGTATGGGTGTGTGTGTGTTGTGGGGGCGGGTGTATATCTGTATGTGGAGAGGTATGGGTCTATATCTGTATTGGTGGGTGGGTGTGTCTGTATGTTTGTGTGTGTGTATATCTGTATGGGTGTGTGTTTGTGTGTGTGTATGTGTGTGTGTGGAGAGGTGTGGGTCTATATTTGTATTGGAGTATGTGTGTGTGGGGAGAGGTGTGGGTCTATATATATCTGCATTGGTGTGTGTGTGTGTGTGTGTGTGTGTGTGGGGAGAGGTGTGGGTCTATATCTGTATTGGTGTGTGTGTATGTGTGTGTGGGGAGAGGTGTGGGTCTATATCTGTATTGGTGCATGTGTGTGTGGGTGTGTGTGTGTGGAGAGGTGTGGGTCTATATATATCTGTATTGGTGTGTGTGTGTGTGTGTGGGTCTATATCTGTATTGGTGGGTGGGTGTTTCCTCCAACCCTTCAAAATTTACCAGGGTTAAAGGCTAATTGGGTGTAAATGGGTGGTACAGGTTTGTGGGCCAGAAGGGCCTGTTACTGTGCAGTGTGTCCAAATTAAAAATTAAACTAAACAGTGATAGTCAGGGACGGAGCATCAGCTGGCTTCCAGGATAAGGAATAACATGAATCAAGAGCATTTTGACCGTACCTCAGGACAGCAGAACTTCTGCCTCTTTGTTCTTTTTGCCCAATCAATCTGTTTTCAACAAACAAATCTTTTGTTTCAGTTTCAGATACAGCTCTACAGAATGCCCAGAAGATACTACCTGAGCCAGGAAGCGGACACTTGTCGCAGTTTTTCCCCCATCCTTTGCCCACACGGCTGCAGCAGCAGATCTGTTTCGCAATTTGCCGAGAGAGGGGCAGGGAACAGTTTCCACTGGACACTGATCTGAAACAGGGTCCCAGTTCCATAGAAACTGCCTTGTCCGCTGTGAGGAGCAAGAAATCAGAAAAGTAATTCACAATTTGTTTCACTGAGAGCAAATTATTTCCAGCACCCCAACTTACTCAGTTTTTGAAATTTAGAAAGTTTTATGACAATATTTTTGACAAACTAAGATTAAATAATTTGAAGACAATGTTGGCATGCTGCAGTTTGTATTAGTGTTAACCTATATGGTAATAATGGCTAATCTGGAGGGATCCTTGGGACATCCTGTTGATACAGAGAGTGACGGACTAGTGGCTTTGTGCCAGGACAATAAACTCCCTCAATGCCAATGAGAGCATGGAGCTGCTCATAGACTTCCAGAAGTAGCAGCAATGCTCAATCCCCAGACCGTCAACGATGATAGCTTTAGGTTCCAGACTCTGGAATGGATCTCTCATTTGTAAAGGATGATCCCCCTGTTCTGTTTAATTGTACGGTTCTCTACATCCTGCACTTCATCCCATTACACTGTTCCCTGCACTCTTAGACTTTCTGTAACACTACATTTGGTTTCATTATTGCTCTACCTGCTGTGTTTAAATACGGGTTGACTTGCTTATAAACCACATTCTTATATTCACAAATGCCATGGATAGTGATGGCATACAGGACTGGAAGAATCTCTCAACTGGTGCAAGATAAATGCAATGCATGGCCATGTTGACTGACTGGGTGATTTTCTTTTGCAACCATTAGATCTGAAAACTGGCTTCTGATCTCACTAACATAATTAGTCCATTGCAGGTACAAGGCATATTTTCAACATTTCCTTCCTCCAAATTCTTTTAGCTTTGATTCTATTACAAGCAAGAGGCTAAACCTTAAAAATATAGGAAACTCTTTGACATCAGTATTAATGAGGACTTGCCTGGCCCTCAGAGCTGAAAGTCAGTTTCAGTGGAGAGAGATGGCGTGTTGGTATTGCTGGGGTAGAGATGGGGATGGCTTATCCTTCACATGAGTATCCTTAGTCCCAGTATGGAATTATCTGGAAGGCAAGTTCAATAAGGCTTTGTCCCTGCTCTTTGAGATTTTAATAAATGGAATAAGAGTTGGAAGGATGGGTCCTTCGTATGTTTGCGAATGACATTAAAGTTGGAGCAGTTGTGGATAGAGCTGAAGGTTGTCAAAAGTTACAAGAGGATATAGACAGGGTGCAGAGTCGGGCAGAAAAGTGGCAGATAGATTTCAATCCGGATAAGTGTGAGGTGATGCATTTTGGAAGGACAAACCAGAAGGCTGAGTACAGGAATCGGTTACTTAAGCATGTAACCTGAAGGTCACCGCACAGGTTGATAGGTTAGTTAAGAAAGCCTATGGGATGCTGGGATTCATTGATAGAGGGATTGAGTTCAGGAGTAGAGAAGTCATGTTGCAACTCTACAAAACTCTGGTAAGACCTTACTTAGAATATTATATATAGGATAATATTATATATAGCAAGGATGTGGAAGCTGTGGAGAGGGTGCAGTGGAGATTTACCAAGATATTACCTGGATTGGAAAACAAGTCCTGTGAGGCAAGGATAGCAGAGCTGGGACTTTTCTCTTTGGAGTGTAGAAGGATGAGGGGAGACTTGATAAAGATCTACAAGATTGTGAGGGTGGACAGCCAAACACCAGAGGACATCTGGACAAAGTTAAGGGAAGGAAGTTTAGGGGAGACATCGGGGTAAGATTTTTACACAGTGAGTTGTGGGGGCCTGGAATGCCTTGTCAGGGTTGGTGGCGGAGGCTGAAACATTGGGGGCATTTAAGAGACTCTTAGACAGGCACATGGATGAAAGTAAAATAGAAGGTTACAGGGTAGGGAGGGTTTAGTACTTTTTTAAAATGAACATATTGGTCAGCACAACATCAAGGGCCAAAGGCCTGTGTTGTGCTGTATTGTCCTAAGGCATTTTAAAACAAAAACCTGATTGACACTTTAATGTGGTGGACTTCAAAAGCTTTCATTTTACTTTGAATTTCTTTCAAAGCAAGACTTGGAAAGGGCAACTTAAGAAATGTGAGCAAGAATCAATGGTCTACCCTATCGACCCTGCTCCACCAAGCAATAAGATCATGGGGTGACATGTTCGTGGACTCAGCTCTTTTGCACATCAGTGCAAAAACCATTCCAAATCTTTCTTAAATATGTCAGAGATTTCCTTTGATTCACTGCTCTCTGGGAAAAGCAGTTCCTCCTCATTTCCCTCCTACATCTACTCTTGCGATCCTTGAGGCTATGACCCTCATTCTACTGTCACCTGCCAATGGAAACACCTTTCCTCCCTCTCGTCTAGCTCCTTCATCAATTGATATATCTCTTTGAGACTCCCCCTCGTTCTCCTGACTTTCAGCGAGGATCATCCCAGGTGACTCCACTGCTCCTCATCGGCTAAATTTGTCATCTCCTGAATCAGCCTGGTTCCTCATCCCCAACTGTCTTTGGGCTGGTGGCGATATTTTAATCTGTGCCAGGTTCCACTGCAACACAGAGTCTCCTCACTAGAATTTAAGAGAACCTTCTGAAACAGATACTGTTATAGGTCAGGATAATTGAACTATTTTGTAACCGTGTAAGAATACAACTGTAGTAACTGTAGTGCACCACTGTGGGGCATATGTATATATGTATATGTGTGTGTGTGTGTGTGTGTGTGTGTGTGTGTGTGTGTGTGTGTGTGTGTGTGTGTGTGTGTGTGTGTGTGTGTGAACGGTTTCCTGAGATGGTGGAAGACATCAGTAAGTAAAATCTCTTCTGTTATTTAAATCTTGCGTTTCTAAGTTATTTAAGAAGCCCCCCTAGTAACACAGAGAAATAACAGATATAATCTCAGCAAACATGCTTCCAAGGTAAATATTCAGCCTTTTCCCTCAATTTCCAAATGTTGAAAACAAATGAATTTGAAATACTTTCTGCACTAACATTTGGACAGTTGTAGAGTTAAACAAGGTGCTGGGGTCGAGCGTGATAAACAAATGTGCTGGAGAAACTCAGCAAGTCGCACAGTATCCGTGGGAAGAAAAGGGTAAGCAACATTTCGGACCTGGGCCCTTCATCAGGCATAAGAAGAAAAGGGCAGGTGGCTGAGTGAAAAGGTGTGGGGACAGGAGACATGGAGGGGTAGGGGAGGTACACAGGCTAATGGGTAAGTGGTAATAGGTGGAGGGTAGAAGAGAAAAAGGGAGAGAAGTGATGAGGGGAGAGGTCAGAGGGTAGGAGGCAGGATGGGAAGGCTGGAGAGCTGGGGGAGAGGAGACAAGAGAGATGAGGGGAAAGAGAGAGAGAGAGAGAGAGAGAGAGAGACATGGGTGAGGGGGGTTAACAGAAATTGGAGAAGTCAATGTTAATGCTGTCTGTTTGGAAACTGCCAAGATGGAACATACGGTGTTGCTCCTCCAATTTGCAGCTAGCCAGACAATTGTAGAGATTGATTGTTCCAACAGTGAATGGGAAGCAGCCAACATATACCAGCTGTAATTGTGTCCAGACACGTGACTGAGTTTAACTGATGGGAGACCACCAGATTCTTACTTACAAATACAATGGCTCCTTGCTGTATCCAGCATATATCCAGGGTTACAGGTACATCTGTAGCTGCCTCTGGTATTCAAACAGTTGGCATTTTGACACATCCCTGACATCAGGCATTCGTTAATATCTGGGAATAAAGGGAAAAAAAAGTGATTTTATAATTGAGTGCAAATGAATACATCATGCCACAGCTTTATAGCAAGAGGATTTGTGATCAGGAGAAATTGCAGGAAAAAAATTAAAGATACTAAAAGATTTGATCAGCCACTACTATCCGCATCCATACTCAACTTGACAAAATAGAAAATATTCTGCTCAGCTGAATTTTGGCCTTCATGTGAAGAAAATTTGGGCAGAAAGAATGACTGCACTAAATATTATCCCAAAGAAAATAATTTCCATAAGATGGTAACATCATGCACTTCAATAACTGAAAAGCCACAGTATGATCACAATGTGTGTCTGTCCTCGGCCTTCCCGACTACACAAAGTCATGGGGCAGCACCTCATAGTCCTCTGGGGCTGTCTACAACCCAATGGCATAGCAGGCATCCCTTGTGTTTCTTCTCTGTCCTCCTGATTCATTCAGATTTTTTCTCTCTCTCCAACTCTTTGAAATTCCCCACCCAACCACTTTGTCAACCATTTTCTATTCCCTTCCCCATTGTCTTCCTCTTGCCACATTTTGTTCATATCTTGCTGGAAATGTTGGATATGCATCTTTATCTTTGCTATATAAAGGACACTGTTTGACCTGCTGAAGTTTTCCAGCATTGTTATTAGGTTCCTGAAAGGGTAACTCTCTGAGATCTCCACTATTCAGCCTCTGTCTCCTCCAATTTGGTCTTGTCTACCCAACTCACCTTATTGCCTGCCAGCTCCTGTCTCTCACCTCTCCCTCAGCTCTTTATACTGGCTATCTCCTCATCAGTCATGGTTGATGTACAGTCTCAGCGTATGAACCCTGGATTCAGCGGACTGTGGGGAAGAAACTATCACTGGTTCAACGGGCGGAAAGGCGATTCTCAGCAATGCATCGTGGAGCTCTGAGAGGGCACAGTTAGTCGCACCCAGAACACTGCTGGCCATCCACTGCACCCTGACCTGTCTCCAGCCGTCTTGACTATGTCTCGCCACTGGGTCCAGATAGGCCGGGATGAGAGAGCGAGGCTGACGACCTGCGCAACTCTCCCTCACTGTAATCCAAGTCAAGCGCAAGTCATGACTTCAAACCCAACGTGCAATTTTGATTTTGAAGTCATGGTCACCTTTGACCACGAAGGACAAACAGCAATAACAACAAGGGTCTCAGCCTAAAGTGACAAATATACCTTTGCTGCCACGGATTCTCCTTGAAGCTCCTCCAGAAGTTTATTTTGGGTTCCATATTCCAGTACCTTGTGTCTCTCTTGTTAATAGCTCATCAACATTTACAATCATAGATGGCTGAACTGCAGAGTTTCGTGCCTTGTATTTTCCCCATGCAAAACTACACTCATTTTTAAATCTAAATGTTCAGCAACTTCCTTCTTTAGATCTACACACCAACAAATGATTTCCAAGATTCAAGATTATTTTACTGTCATGAGAATATTATGCAACATTTCCTTTAGTCGATTGCAATGGTTCTCAACCCTTTTCTTTCCACTCACATCTCACTTTAAGTGATCCCAATGCCATCGGTGCTCTGTGATTAGTAAGGGATTGTTTAAGGTGGGATATGAGTGGGAAGGGAAGATTGAGAATCACTGCTCTAGACCCAATTGTTACTAAAATATTTTGCTTGAGAAAAATGGTCATTGGCCCATTTCCTTTGGAGTTCTGAAACCGTGCACATAACAAGTCAATGAGGCCTGATTAAAACAGGGGTTTTCAAACTTTTTCTTTCCACTCACATCCCACCTTAAGCAATCCCTCACAGAGCACCGACGGATTAGGGATTACTTAAAGTGGGATGTGAATGGAAATAAAAAGGTTGAGAACTATTGGTCTATTGTAAAGCAGACAAAGATTTGCCATCACCACAAATTACCAGGAAGGTTGTTGAAGGAAATGCAGTGGATATTGTCAAAATTTGTTTTAGTGAGGCTTTTGACATAGGATGTCCAGTCACTGGGTATCCAGGATGAGGTGGTAAATTGGATCAGACATTGGCTTTGCAGGAGAAGGCAGAGAGTGGAGGTAGATGACTGCCTCTCTGGCTGGAGGCCTGTCACTTAGTGGTGTGTCTCAGGGATCAGTGTTGGGCCCATCAGTGTTTGTCATCTCTAACTGGATGATAATGGGGGTTAATTGACAACTTTCAGCAGATGTAAAAAACACACCATTTCAACCAGTTATTTTGTGACCGTCTGAAACTTTCCAAAAACTGGAAACATGTGAATGTCATTGATGTTGTGGTAAAACCACTGTCATGTATAATTATCTGGTCGAGTATACCTATTGGCCGGTTGTACCTGTATAAAGGTAACTGTTCCACAGCCCCCTCAGTGCAGGACAACCGAACAGTAGGGATATGCTAATATACTCAAGTGAATTAAAGCTTATTGGTTTCTCCACAATAGTCTCCTGAAGTTCCATCAGATGCCATTACTTGTCTCCTTCAGTAACGGGATAAACATTTTCACATTGTCTTCGATGTTCTCACTATTGTATAACCTACCTTGACAATTTGTTTCGTTCATCTTTTTGTAGCCAACGGGACATTCGATCTGGCCATTCAATACCTTGGGATGAGCTAAAACATGAGAGAGAGGAACGTTGACTGCTGTGATCAAATCAGGAACAAAGATTGCAAAATTCCCGAGATATCTTTGATAGGTGTGAATTGGCCTCTTCATTATAAATATTTTGTTTACAATCAGTGCTCTGGACCAAGATTAGAGCCCTGAAATTTTTTTCTGTAAGTTACAATACATGGCAAAATTTGGACAACAAATCTTTCCATTTTCCCATATCAATTGGAGCAAACTGTACAGAAACAAACTAACTGCAGATGCTAGAATCTTAAGCAAGCGATGAGCCGCTGGAGGAACTCAATAGCCAAGGCAGCGTCCGTGAGTAGGAATGATCGGTCAATGTTTCGGGTCAGGTCCCTTTATCGAGAATATAGTGGGAATGAGAGAAATTAATTATATCAAGGGGTGCAAGGAACTCGAGGGGGCTACGAGGCAATGTGTTTAGACATCCAGGTCCTGCCAGCCCACGACCCGTGCCGCCTAATGCTCCAATTAACCTACAACCCCTGTACATTTGGAAGGGTGGCGCGCCCAGAGGAAACCCACGCAGGCACCGAGAGAATCTACAAGCTCTTTACAGACAGTACCAGATTCGAACCCAGGTGGCTGCCGCTGTTGTGCTAACCGCTACGCTAACTTTTCTCAAGTCTTCTGAATCAATTTCATGCTTGAGAGATCAGGGAATTGAGCAGAAATTTCGGGGGGAAAAATGCAAAAGCGGAATTTTGTGCAAAACCTTTTGTTTTCCTTAAGTGTCCAAGTAAATGACTAGACAGGAAGTAAATCGCATATTGCTGGAAACAAAAACAAATGCAAAGTTTGATGAAGTTCTGATGAAGGGTCTTTGATCTTAAACATCAGCCCTGGTTCCCTTTTCATTGATGCTGGGAGATCCTAGCATTTTGTGCTTATATTTCAGATATCAAGCATCCACTGTATTTTTATTCTCTATTACTCAATTGCTAGATTTACTGGATATGTCTGATATATGGTTTTCATTACAATAGCTGATGCATTTTTACTGCCTAAAACACTTCTTTATACATTTGAAAAACAGATGTTTGGCTTACTCAATAATTATATCAGTGCCATTTCTGTACATTGAAACTATAATATTTTTGCACTGGTGTTATTTTATTAAATGCTAAAGTTGATTAGCTTAGTTCTGTGGATACTAGCCAACAAAGCACACATGCACACAGACAAAACAAGGACTTTACATTGGTTTCTGCCTGTCAAAAGCCCCAGCTGGTGGGAACTTTGTCATTGTAAAATAAACTGGAACTAACTTGGGGTGGATGCATTATTTTACACAGTATTACATTTGAACATATAGCTGGATAATACAGATAGACGTCTATGCAATTAAAGCACAGCACAACCGTTGTTCAGCTGCATAGTTCTCTGAAGGAGGCAAGTCAGGTTGTCAGAGTGGTGAATTTGACACGCTTGCTTTTATTAGGCAAGATGTCAGAACACGAATAAAGCTCGAATGTCTGCAGACACCGTGGATGAAGTAAAAACACGACCCTGGAGAGACTCAGCAGGTCAAACAGTGTCCTTTATAGAGCAAAGGGAAAGATGCAGAACCCAACATTTCGGGCTTGAGCCCTTCATCAAGGTGTGGCAAAATGTTGGCGGGCACCCAAACAGACGGCCGGGGGGGGGGGGGGACGGGCAGGGGGGAGGTGCACGATCCCAAAGGCAGTAGATAAAATGTGGATAAGGGAGGAAGGGCACACCAGCAAGGAAGGGGAGGGGGATGGCTCTGTGAATGGAGAGGGAAGGGGTCGGAGAGCTGGATGAAAGAAGACAAAGGGAAAGGGAAAGGAGGGAGAGCAGGTTAGCAGAAACCGGAGAAATCAATGTTGAAACCATCCGGCTGGAGAGCGCCCAGAGGGAAAATCAAGTGTTGTTCCTCCAATTTCCATGTGGTCTGTCCTATGGACAGACATATTAGCATGGGAGTGGGGTGCAAAATTGAAGTGGTTAGCCACACGGGAGTGTACAATTTGAAATCTCGCGCAGTCGTTAGTGAGACCACACTTTGAGTACCGTTCTGGTTATATGGTCATAGAGTCAGAGAACATAGGACAGACCCTTCACACAACTCTTACACGCTGACCAAATTGGCTGCATTTTGACGATATCTTTCTATCCATTTATTGCCCAGCTATGGGAAGGATGCCATTAAGTTTGAAAGGGTACAGAAGAGACCCTCGTCAATCTGAATGAATGGGGTTAAATTATAATGACATTCAGTCCAGAGATATGCCTGTAAATGAGGGTGGCACGGTTAGCAAAGTGGTTATGCCACACTGTTAGAGCGTCAGCGATTGGCACTGGGGTTCGAATCTGGTGCTATATGTGAGGAGTCTACGTGTCTCCTTGTGTCTACGTGGGTTTCCTCTGGGGGCTCTGGTTTCCTCCCACACTTCAAAGTGTACTGGGGTTGTAGGTCAATTGGGTGCATTTGGGCAGCATGGCCTCAGGGGCCTGCTACCATTCTGGATGTCTAAAATATAATTTAAAATTGGATTAACATCAAGTAGATTCTGTTGAATGAAACATTCATGTTATAATTCTTAAAAACCTTGGTGACTATTATTTCTCTGTGTTACTTGAAAGGCTTCTTAAATAACTTTGAGATGCAAGATTCAAATAACAAAAGAGACTTTACTTACTGATGCCTTCCACCATCTCAGGAAACTGTTCACACACACTCCTATACATAAACATATGCTGCCCCCAGTGGTGCACTACAGTTACTACAGTGAGAAGGATATATTCTTACGCAGTTACAAAATAGTTCATATCATTCTGACTATATTCATCCCTCCTTCTCAAGATAAAGAAAAAACTAGTGTTCTTTATCATGTTCTTTTCAGTGCAACTTAATTCACTGAACTTGTACACTGGTTTATTTTTAAATAGTTGTTATCGATATTGCACTGGTGGCAATACGTTCCTTCGCCATCTTGTGGATTTAGCTGCGACCGTTGGGCCCTGTGTTGCTGGTCCACGTGTAGGTGATGTCGCTTGTTGTGCTTCACCTGACAACCGCTGTGTTGATGTTTCGGTATTAGTGGTTGTGGTCTCTTCACTTGATACCTCACTCGATATTGGTGTTGGAGGCTTTGCTGATATTAAAGTTTTCTGCTTCATTACATCTTGTGTCGGCCGGATGTGAATTCTGTTCCTCCTCAGCTGATCGCCAGAGTCTGTCTCGACAATGAATGATCTTGGCGTCTCGGCTTCTCTGACGACCTTTGCTGGGCTCCATGTTTTCAACATCGGCCTCTTGCTGCCTTCTGAAGAGTCTGGCAATGTTTGTGCACGTTTGCTATAATGCTGGTGTCCTTCTCCTTGCATGTCAGCCAGTTGACCTCTGATTTCCTCCTGATCTTCTGGAGGGTGTATTTTGCTTAGCAGAGTTGCTTTGTATCTCTTGCCATTTAGAAGTTCTGCTGGGGACTTCATGTCAGCCCTTAAAGGTTTTGCTCGTAATGATAGAAGATCTAGGGATGGGCCTTCTTCTGTTTTGCGACACTTAACCAGCGTGTGCTTCATAGTTTGCGCTTGTCTTTCAATGAACCCATGACCTTTGGGTTAATATGGGGATGATGTGTGATAACAAACCCACACTCTGCAGCCAGCTTTCTGAATTCTTGTGACGTGAACTGTGTTCCATTGTCACATATTACTTGCTCGGGTATTCCTTGTTCAGCAAGGAGCGCTCTCATTTCTGAGGTGATAGTTGACACTCTATCAAGGTTTTCACCCTTTTGATGAATGGAAACAGAGTAATAATGGGCTACGATTAAATACCACTTAATTCTCAGTGAACAAGTCTGCTCCCACTGTGTGCCGTGGCCTGGCAGGTACTTCTGTGGAAATCATTTCCTCTTTTTGTCGTGTGTTTATGCACTTTTGGCATATCTTCTCCGTCTGGATCTCATAATTGACAGAGATGAACTGTAATCCCTGGCAACTATCCAGGCCTAGAATAGCTGGTCTGTCTGTGTCTACCATGTAGAATGTACAGAGGATATTCTTCCCCTTTTGCCAGCCATTGAACTTGGCTCTCCCTAGCTGCTTGATTATGGGTCCACCATAGGGTGTTAATGTGGCATTTTCTGCTTCCAATGCACCGTCTTTTGGATACCCTTTTATTACGTTCTCTGGGAACATCTGGTGGTAGTGTCTGAGTGGAAGGACGTTGCTTTGTGATCCAGTATCCAGCTTCACCTTTAGGTTACATATCGTAGGCTTGTTCAGAATTGTCCTCTGTATTTGGATCCTTGTGTGCAACTCGCTTCCTTCTTTCATCTCACCCGACATCTCATGAAGGTGTATGGATTCCATGTCCAGTGTCTGGGTGTCGGAGTCCTCACTGTTGTTTCCTTTTATGTTTTGGATCTTCTTCTTGTCTTTTTTCTTCACTGGTATTACTGTTTTCTTCATCTCAGACTTGCACATCTTCACCCAGTGGTTTGCTTTACCACAGACTCTATATTCAGAACCATATGCAGGGCATTTGTTTCGGTCATCGAAGGGTTGTTGACTGTCAGACTTCCAGGTCTTTGGGGTTTGCACTTTTTTGATTGTGTTTTTTAAAGCATCAACTCTTCCTTCTCTTTGCTGTGGGTGGGTCTGCATAGATATAGATTTCAATTACATCCTCATGGCTTCGAAGACTCTGGCTGTGTCTATAGCTTCAGCTGGCTTCAAGCTATCCTTCCCTATAAGAGACTTTCAGGATGTGTACTCCCCCATATTAGTTGTTCAACTAATCTTTCCTCTATATCCTTAAATCTGCATTTTGCAGCAACAATTTTTAGTCTAGTGAGGAAGTTATCAACAGTCTCTTGCATTAAGCCTTAAAATTCATAACTATGAATTAACTATGATTAGACCTGGGTCCAAGGTGAGAAGAAAACTTTGTAAGTATCTGTCCTGGATCCTTTTTCTCCACCCCTGTAAGCTCTCAGCTATTAAATAAGTCAAGGCCTCGCTCCCCTGTCCAGAGAAGTACATAATTGACCTCCTCCTCTGCTGTTGCATTTTAAAAATAGCTTTTAAATGCTAAATTGCACTTCTGCCAAAACTTTTAAAAATGATTCAACGATGTCTTCAGCGTCCCCGTCCATCACTGGGTGAACTGCTGTTGCTCCAGCCATTTTTTTTTCAGTAATGTTTTTTCTCTTCTTCTCCTTCGTATTTCAGTGACTTACAATCAATTGCATGGCTTTATTCTTGTTCTTTTATACCGCTGCCACCATGTTATACAGCTATGTTACTTTGGAGGCTTCTTAAATAACTTAGAGATGCAAGATTCAAATAACAAAAGAGACTTTACTTACTGATGCCTTCCACCATCTCAGGAAACTGTTCACACATTCCTATATATTTATATATATACATATATATATATATATATATATATATATATATATAAATACATACACACACACACACACACACACACACACACACACACACACACACACAGACACACACACACACACACACACACACACACACACGCCCCCCTCACCCCAGTGGTGCACTACAGTAAATACAGTGAAAAGGGTGTAGTCTTACAGGGTTAAAAAATAGTTGACATTAACCTGACTATATAACAGTGACCTACCTGGTTTGGGAGGGCATTTTGTACATTTATGGTAACCCCATGATAATCCTATACTTCCACAACAATCATCTTGCTTTGTGAGACCTGGAAGAGGTTTTCCACACTATAATGCAAAGATAAAAATACATTAAATTATTTAACCTTGTGATTGATGTAGTGAACATAAAACATTACAGCACAACCCATGGCCCACAAACGTTGTGCCGAACTATAGAAACCTACACAACACCGAATCGAAATCTTCCCTACCTCTCACCCATAACTCTCGAACTTTCTTGCATCCATGTGCCTACCTAAGTGTCTTTTAAGTGCCCCTATTGTATTAGCTTCCACCATCACCCCAGGCCATACATTTCAGGCACCCGCCACTCTTTGCATAAAAAAACATTACCCTGACATCTCCCCTAAATCTTTCTCCCTTGCCTTGTACAGCTGTCCTAGGGTATTTGACACTGTCACCTTGAGAGAAATGTGCTGGCTCCTCACCCTGTCCGTGCTTCTCATAATCTTGTCGAACTCTTTTCAGTCACCTCCCTTCCTTGCTCCAAAGAGATCAGGCCAGCTCTGCTCACTTTGCCTTATAAAACACATTCTCAAAACCAGGCAACATCCTTATAAATCTCCTCTGCACCCTCTCTAAAGGTTCCATATATTTCCTGTAATGAGATGACCAGAACTAAACACAATATTCCAAGTGTGCTCTCACCAGAGTTCAAAAGAGCTACAACATTACTTCATGGCTCTTGAAGTCAATCTCCTGACTAATGATGACCAGCAAACTGTAAGTCATACCCATAGATTTCTTCCACTTCTCAGTGATATTATCATTTCACATGTTTTTGGCTCTTGGTGGATCCATAGCATTATACCACACAGAGACAGATACTTCAGCCCAACTCATCCCTACTGACCTAGTTGTCTAACTGGGCTCCTCCGTTTGCCTGTGTTTGGCATATCCCTCACAACCTTTCCTATATATATGCACCTGCCTAAATGTTTCATTAGACAGGCAGATTAATAATTATTACCAGAGCAATGAGAAAAATGACCAATCACAATATAATGATAGTTGTATTTTATGTTCTTCTAGCAACTACAATGGTTCTCAACCTTTTTCTTTCCACGCACATACCATTTATTCCCAATGCCATAGGTGCTCTGTGATTAGTAAGGGATTGCTTAAGGTGGGATGTGCGTGGAAAGAAAAAATTTGAAAACCATTGTTTTAATTGTACCTCATTGACTCATGATGTGCACGGTTTCAAAACTCCAAAGGAAATGGGCCAATGACCATTTTTCTCAGCAAAATATTTCAGTCACAATTGGATCTAGTGCAGGGATTCTCAACCTTTCCTTCCCACTCACATCCCACCTTAAACAATCCCTTACTAATCACAGAACACCGATGGCATAGGGATCACTTAAAGTCATATGTGAGGGGAAAGAAAAAGGTTGAGAACCACTTCACACTTCACAACTTAATTTGATCCAAACTTTGCTGATGTGACTGGGAAATATGCAACTTTATATGCAGAATCATTGCACGTAAAGGTAGAAATGATTAGGACAGTTTGGACTAGCTATAAATATATCCTTCGGTCCTTGGAATTAGTTGTTCATTTTCACTCATGCCCTTCAGTGAACAAAGGAAATAGAAATGTCCCATTTAGCTGGGGTATGATTCTGGCTGGAGGTCTATGACCAGTGGTGTTCCACTGGTATCAATGCCGTCAACTCCACTGTATGTGATATATCCTAATGATTCAACTGCAAAGACATCCTCCTCTCTTCTTCCCCCTCCCATCAGGAAGAAGATTTGCAAGTGTGAGATCACGTACCACCAGGTTCAAGGACAGTTTCCTTGTTGCTGTTATCAGACTCCTGAATGAACCCCAAAATTGTAAAATTATGTTGTTTTTGCTCCATTTCCAACCGATCTCCCTCTGTAACTCTGCACGCTTATACTGTGCCTTACTCATTGTACCATGTATGAGATATTGATTGGTCTGCCCACAAAACAATCAATATCACCACGCTTTTGAAACGCGTAACAATAAGCCTGAAATTGAAAATGTATGTAAGCCAACTAGCAAGTTTTCAAACAGCACAAAAATGATCAGAGCTGTGGAGGCCAAGGAAGTTATTTGGAAGATACGGCAGGATGGGAATAATTCGTAGAAATAGACAGAGCAAGAGCAGATGGAGTTTAATCCGAACAAGTGTGAGGTGTTGCACTTTGGGAGTCAGCTCCGCCAAACTCCAATGGATCATGCAATAAGCTGTGACAGTTGTCATAAAAATCAGCGGAAAGTACTTTTTCCCTGTTCTGAACAAAGATGAACTTAGAAAGGAGGGCCCATGATTGCCCACCCTTTGAGTGACTACACATCGCTAAGGAATATTGTTTGTTATCTGAGTTCACAAAAGAATTCCTGTGGAGTGTTTTCTGTGCTTCAGCCATGGTTCCATACCAGTTCCCTCTAAGTTGTGCGTGCACACGCACAAACATTCTGGGGGGTGCGTGCAGACAAAATGGGGCTGTATGGCCATACAAACATCTCGGCTTAATACTCCACACCAATATTACTGCTGATGGCACCTTTCTAATGAGGTGTTAGCGGAGGCCTTCTCTGCTCTTTGAGGTGGATGTATTTGGGGAAAGAGCGGAGATGTCATGCATGTTGTCCTTTACACTTCACTTTTTTTTTGCTTGAATTCAGACTAACAGGGGTTTTACTGAACTGATGTAATCCAAATATGCATGTATTCATTTTCATATATAAAAATAGCCATTCAAGTCCAGCCCAAAGTCCTATTTGCCCATATTTCTTTGAAGTATATGCTCACTCACATGCCCATGAACAGCACCTGGATTCTCCTTCTCACCCAGTTGCCAATCAGCTGACCATGCGGATTGTCTTTGGATGATAGGAAGACCATGGAGCAGCCAGGGAATACCACATGGTAGCAGGGCGCATAAGACTCCACAGACACAGGCCCAGTCAGGATCGAGGCCAGGTTGCTGGAGCAACATTATCTGCAGGGCAGAACCATCTGCAGCGATACATGTACATCCTGTACTTCAGTGGTGCTCAATCCCAAGAATTGCAAACTACAAGATGTTTATTTTACAAATGTTGGCACTTTTATTTTGGCAAGGTATCAGAGCATGGATAGGAGGAAAGGTGATTTTTTCTCCGTGAAAGGAAACTGCAGGGTGGTAGGGGGAAAGAGAGAGAGAGAGACAGAGAGGCAAGGGGATGGGGAAAATGAAGGGGAGTTGTGTGTCCATAATGGAACCAGAGAAGTCAATGTTAATTCCATTGGGTTGGAGGGTGCCCAGACGAAAGATGAGGTATTGTTCCTCCAATTTGCAGGTGGCAGCATTTGATACCATGAACAGTCATGTCAGGAAAGGAATGGGACAGGGAATTGGCTGGAAGGGCCTGCTGTACCTCTAAATGTTAAACAAATCACTAGCCGGAGCACTACAATGACTATCACATCAAGTCTTTGACCAAGCTTAGCTTTCCAAAGCTACTCTAGGGTTCCTTCATCAGCACCCCAAAAATGTAGCTTCTGCAGTCGAGAGAGACGAGTGACATTCTTCCCACCATTGTTGGATGCTTCATGAAGTAAGTGGTTCCCATCGTTATCTCCTGAACAATTAACAGATGAGGAACAATTGTTGCTTCATTAGTCCTTGAATGAGTTAAAGGTTGGATGAAAATTAAAACTTCAATGAAATGTGTGTATTTCCATCCAGCACTCTAGAATACAAGGGGCTGGAAGTCACTTGACAGATATACAAAGCCTTCTTCTTCAACTGTGGTCCACTGCTGAGATTTATCTTCAGATCCATGGATCAAGCTTAAGACTACAATGACTTTGGAGAAAGTGCAGACCAGATTTTAAAATTTATCTCAATTGCAAGAGAAAAATGAAGAGGAGAAATTGCAGAAACTTGTCATTCTTAGAACAGTGAAGAAAAGAGACCAGGATTTAAAAAAAAAATGTTTTAGAGAACGTCTAAAATAGATAGAAACTTGATGTAGACTAAGTATCTTTTCAAGAGACAAAAACTTCCTGCACACATGAATTTAACAGAGATTTAGAAGCTCTTCTGTAAATAGCCATCAATTTAAAGTTTGAGATTTTTGTAAAGTAAAGCTATCTTGGGCAAGAGAAGATATATGAGGACACACATCGACCAAGATCTCATAGTGCGAAAGAAAAGGTAAATGATAAAACTGCCGCTCACTACTCCCAATTCCCTATGACAAAGGGATCAGATATTTGGAGTTGAAGTTTCTCAACACCTTCCCCTGAATTGCACACATTTTAAGTATTGCCCTACCTGACCATCCGATGTTTCCTGGAAGCATCTTCCCACAGTCAATGGTCTACGATGTGGCAGCGCCTGCCCATTGTTGTTGCCGCCAGCATGAGGCTGTGATCTTTGCTGCACCGAGTGGATGGATTGTTGGCCCGGAGAATTCTTCAGGATTTTCTTTGCTGAAGAAGGGCTGGAATCTGCAGGTGGGGTCTTCACTCTTGCCACTTGATGAATTTGTACTGTAGCCTCCGGTGGGTGGTTCACATGTATATTCACCAGGGATGGGTGCATAACAACTGCCGAGAAGATGGAGTCATGGTTTAAACACCAGTAAATTAGCAGGGCATTACAATAAATTATGGTGTAATAACCCATGTCTATTTTGCAGAGCAGAACTAAAGGGCTTAATAACATAGAAGGAAACGATTCTACACCAAATCTGAACCAATTCACCTTCAACCATCTTAAGCATTCAATCCCTCCATCATGTGGTGCTTTCCAGGCTCTTGTGTTACCACCAGCATGTCCCCTTCCTTCCTGACGCCAGTCCTTCATCGGGGCTGGGTCTAGATTCTGGAAACTCTTACCCTCAACAACAATACTTTCACTGGGGAGAATTGCAGCTCTTCAGGAAGCTGATTTCTCAATGGCAATGAGGGCTAAATCATAATTGCAGGTCTTGCTGGAGGTGTCCAGGTCTCCAAAAAAAAATCCAAAGCGTGAATCTGAGTGTAAACAGTAAAATGCCCATGATCTGAAATTCAAGCAATTGGTAGCCTTAAGCAACCGGTAAAAAAAATTGTAGAAAATGAATAGGCAAAAAGTGCAAAAGTTTAAAATTTGTATCCCCAGTGGTCAAATTCCCAATCAAGTAACTAGAAAATTCTCATATACAGTATCAACCAATCCCCATAGGTGGCAGATACTGGGGGTGGGGGGGGGGGGGGGGGGGAGTTTACCGCATAACAATAAATGGTTTCAAATGGTTGCTAAATATTTATATCTTAAATATTATATATGAATTTTACTTGGAGTGAATTGATCTTTAACATTTTATATACCAAACGTAATCCATATAATCCAAAGATGCACATATTTTTACTTTTGTACAACAAAAATGGCCATTCAGCCCATCAAGTCTACTTCACCTCAGTCCTATTTCCCCATGTTTCCTTGAAATATATGCTCGCTCACATGCTCATGAACTTCAACGTGACTCTCCAACCACCCACCTACATGGGTTGCAAATCAGCTGACCAACTAGAGTGTCTTTGGATGATAGGAGGAGACTAGAGCATTGAGGGAAAACCACATGGTGACAGAGTGTGCACAACTCCACAGTCACAGATCTAGACTATCTGCAGCAATACAGCTACATCCTGTACAGGCAGTCCCCAGGTTAAATACAAGTTCCATTACCTAAGTCTGTCTTTAACCCTAATTTGTATTTAAGTCGAACCAGTGCATGCAGTCCTTATTTGGCGTCAGTTAGTCAAGTGTTTATCTTAGTGTATGTAAAATATTTTACCTTTATATTCATATAAAACACTTCCCAATACAATAAAGCATCTTAAATATAATAATGCTGTACATAATAATAATTCAGGTAATAATACTTTTAATCGCAATTTAAGGCCAAGCAGCAGCCATTTTGAGATGCGTCGCTGCTTCTTCTTCTTCTTCTTCTTCCCCCCCCCCCCACCCCCCGGCCGGGCCAATTGTCCCCCTTATCTGCCCGCTGCTTTGCCCAGGCCACGTGTGGCATAGCCTGACAGTGGATGCACGTCACCGACCGCCTGACAATCAATGGGGCAGCGAGCCAAATGAAAAGCAAGCTCCGCTTGAACCGGGAGCGGACGTCGTTCTCCTTCCGACCACCTTGTTGGTTCATAACTTTGGATTTTTCATACAACTCAGGGACTGCCTGCACTTCTCAGTCCTAAGAATCGTAAACTGCAAGACTTTTTTTTTGGTTCGCGCAAAGCCTTTACAGCACCAGCGATCGGGACTGGACCAGGGTTCAAATCCTGTGCTGTCTGTAGGGAGTTTGTATATTCTTCTTGTATCTGCATGGATTTTCTCCGGGGGGGCTCCGGTCTCCTCCCACCATTCAAAACGAACCAGGGGTATAGGTTAATGGGTGTATATTGGGTGACATGGACTCGTGGGCCGAAATGGCCTGTATATCGAAATTTAAATTATGGTACTTATATTTTGGCAGAAGCATCACGGCATAGATATATACATTTCCAACAAAGACAAGTAAATTAAATTAGTCACCTGGCTGGTTGGAAAGAGGGAGGGTGTAAACAGACTCTTTGTTGGTGGAACCCGCAGCAATGGTCTTTGTCACCCTCTGCTTTTCACGAGGGACTGAAAGATGGCAGAACTTTCCTGTGGAGTTTGAAAGACACAAACACTGGTCCCTTCCAATGCAGTATCCCCCATTCAGGCATGGGATTTGACAAAAATCTGGAACACAATCAAGTCAGTAATGAACTGCTTGCTAATTGAGATGAGTGAAATGTTTACTGTCACTGACACAGAGATAGATTTGCTTTGCATGCTACGCAGGGAAGTCGACCCATCCAGGGAGTGGAACGATAAATAAATGACAGAAGTGCAGGGGGTGGTGTTGCAGTAAGTCAAATAGGGCAGGGCGTGAATATTTAAAAAAAACAAAAGTTCAGTATGTACAGAAAGGTACAGGGACAAAGCAATGCAAGGACACCATCGTTTACCAACGATAAAGCAGTAAAGAAACTGTCCTTGAATCTGGAGGTACCGAAGCTCTTATAACATAAGAACATAAGAAGTAGGAACAGGAGTGGCTGTCCGACCCATCGAGTTTGCTCTCCACCATTAAATAAGGTCATGGCTGATCTGATGATAGGCTCGTCTCCACTTCCCTGCCTTTTCACCATTTCCCTTAATTCCCCTGCTGTGCAAAAATCAATCCAATCTTGTCTTGAATATAGTTACTGAAATTGCCTCCACTGCTTCCATGGGCAGAGCCTTCCACAGGTTCACCAACCTCTGAGAAAAGCAGGTTCTCCTCATTCTAAATCTACTACCCTGAATCTTGAGGCTATGTCCCCTAGTTCATGTCTCAGCTACTGGTGAAAAATACTTACCTACCTTGATCATATCTATTCCTTTCTAATTGTATAAAATCCCCTCTCATTCTAAATCCCAGTGAGTACAGTCCCGGACGACTCCACCTCTCCTCATAGGCCAACCCCTTTATCCCTGGAATCAACCTGGTGAGCCTCCTCTGCACCACCTCCAAGGCCAGTACATCTTTCCTCAAGTAAGGAGACCAGAAATGCATGCAGTACTTGAGATGTAGCCTCACCAGTACCCTGGACTGTTGCACCATAATCTCCCTGCTCCTAAACTCAATCCCGATGTAAAGTGAAAGAACAAGGAGAATATGAATGGGGCAGGGTCCTTTAATACTTTGGAAGTTTTTCCCAGAGAGTGGAGATTTGACGGAGGTGATTTATACGTCATCTAAACAAATAATTTTCTTCTTTTGTTGACTTGTTGATAGTACTTAAGGGTCAAGAGCTGGCATTATGAACCTCAAAAGATAATTAACAGCTATTAATTAACATAAGAGGAAGCTTCTTCACTCAGAGAGTGGTGGCTGAGTGGAACGACCTTCCGGAAAAGGTGGTTGCAGCAGGGTCAATTTTGTCATTTAAGAGGAGGTTGGATGGGTGCATGGATGTGAGGGGATTGGAGGGTCATGGACATGGAGTGGGTAGGTGGAACTAGTGGAGTTTCACTTAAATCGGTGCGAACTCGTAATTGTTATATGTTTTATATATATGTATATATATATATATATATATGTTTATATTTTGATTTGTACATTATTCAGTAGATTGTTATTAAGATGATCTAATTTTTATCCATATGTATTGTTCTTATCAGACATATTCTTCCGTCAAAGACAAAAGGTATATTGTTGGTCAATGTTTTACGGAATCAGTGTCATTCTGAGGTGTTTGGGTATATTCTCAGAAATGATCATTCCTGGGTCTGCCTTCATCTGGCTCAAATGAGACTGGTAATTCTCCCTGATAGTAAACTCTTACTCCAGAGAGTCAGGAGTCCAAATTCCATGTCTTATTGCCTGTTCACCAACTGCATGGGGACAATTCATTTCGTGGCTTTCCTCCCGTCAGTTGAGGCTAAAGGTGATAAATAACGTGAGATAATAATGACATATGCTGTTTAAAGTTCATCAACCCTTTTGAATGGCAATTATACTTTAAAGATTGCTTCATTTATTTATAAAACCACTCGGTAAATGGTGGAGGAACTCAGCTGGTCTCACAGCGTCCATAGGAGGGAAAGATGTGAGAATCAGGATTTATTTTCATGAACAAGTCATGAAATTTGGTGTTTTGTGGCAGCGTCGCAGTTGTACGTTTATTTTTTATTCTATCTGGTTCAGGCCTGAGCCTTTCTTCAAGGCCCGAAACGTCAGTGTAGTGAAATGGGATTTACCAGAAGTGACCTGTACTGATGACCGGCCCCGCCTCCTCCCCTGGGGACCCGTAGATACCCCTGGTTCCCCGCCTCAACTGTGATGCCCTCTGAAGCCTGTTCATGAACCCTACCTGTGCTGTAAGCTAATAAAAGCGTTAGTTCTCCCTCGAGACGAGTGTGAGCTTCAGTCGGTAATGCATCTTTTCCTCCTCTGGACGCTGAGAGACCAGCTGAGTTCCGCCAGCATTTACTGTGTGGTTTTACTACAATCACAGATCTGCAGACTTCTGTGTTTCACATATACTTATTTACATTTAGTAAAGGATTTGACAAGTTGGAGTTGACAAATCCATCAAATCTTAAGTCTTGCTCTAAATCAGTCAGAGGTTTAATCAGACAGAGAAAAAAAGGAAACAAGAGGATTCAAAATTGCTTAATTGTTCTGAAATAAATGATGCTGTTAAACTTGCAAGGAATAAAGGAGCTGTATAAATTGAAACAAAGGGAATGAAAGGTGGTTGGCCAACACAGATAGGAAGATCATTTGGAAGCTTTTAAAGTAACATGGGGATTGTTATGAGCCCACAGGATGCCTAAACACAGCAGCAATAGATATTCATCAAGACAAATGGTTACTTAAACAAAAATTGCTTTGAATTATCTTTAAACATGAAAACAGAATCACACTTTAACTTAACTAACCTAACTTAACCTCCTTCTAATTCTAAGTGCACATGTATGTAATGTGTGTGTAAGTTCAGAAAAGTTCTTTGGTTCACATTCCAATCTCACTTCTCACTCCTCCAAGTTCACTGGTTGTAGGCAATTCTTATACTGTCCACATAATTTAACATTTATAAAGTTCACCAGGCTTTAGTGCTTGAAAGGTAAATGGTTACTGCTCAGGAAGGTTCTTGTCAGTTTTCAGAAAGAGATTTGTTGTTCCTTTTTAATCACCCATTTCAGTGTCTTGCTGACAAAACTTGCCCCTTCAGGGTTCTCCAGATGATAACCTCTTTCTCTCAGGTCACAACAGAGTTCCTTTTTGTTTCTCTTATTCCCAGTGAAACATTAGACAGGCAGTCCTCTCCTCTTGCATGAACCACATGGGCTTTGACCAGGCCATCTTCCCAAATGAGCTTTCCACAAGCTTGCCAGCTTGTCCTGTTCCAGTCACAGCTGCTTCTATAGTCTGTAACACTGTATAAGTGAACTGTATATGTCTCTCTCTCTCGTTCTCTCTCTCTCTCTGAGAGAGAGCCTATTTGACTCCCTCTGCTTGCAAAACCACATGACCCTCTTAGAATAGCAAGTTCTCTTCCAGACAATCTGCAGCTCTAACAAGCTCTTTCATCTGTTGCCTTTTGTAAACAAAAATCCATTAGCGAAGTCACTTGAGCACTCTCCAAAGCTCTTGCAAAAGCTGTGGAGTCAATATATCTAGCATGGGGCAGAGCTCCAGTATTTTAAATAAAATCTGTTTTAAAGTGTTTGTATGTTACCTACTCTAACAAACCTTCCCCAATTTATCTCCCAAAAATATATCTATATACTATCAGAGCATCATGTATTTATTTGCAAAGAAGAACATTCTTGCAGGAACAAATATGCAGTGATTTAAGAACGTGGGTTGTTTTTTCTTAATATTGTGACTGAGTCATCTTTGCTGAAGAGAGCAAGAACTTTGCCATCTGTTTTGAAAAATTATCATGTGCATTCTGTTCAGTTTATTTGAATTTTTATGAACCTCCAAGCACATGTGCAACTAACATTGTAAACTTATTGATAGGCCAGGAAAAGGAGAAACAATTTGGGAAAAGCTGGTGTCTACAGGGATTTGCAATACACCAAAGTGTTGGGGAAACTCAGCATCTAGAGGAAGTAAAAGACAGCCGACGTTTCAGGCCTGAGCCCTTCGGCAGGAATCTGGAAAAAGATAGAGGGAGGGGAGAGGGGCTACCACATCTACCCCCCCCACCACACCTTTTTATTCGGATGGTAGATGAGGTGACTAAGGCATTTGAGGTTATGCTGGAAATGTAAAATGCAGTAATTGGGGCACAGCTAGACTGCCATGTCCTGGTTCTGTCAGGGAAGGAAACGTAGCAAACAGTTTTGAAGACAGACACTGCCAAAAACCCGGTGGAAGGCCGTGAACAGTATCTTAGAGCAACAGCCACAGTTACCACAACAATGGATTTCCGGTGCCCCCATAGTGCTAGACACTACGCTTCCAGACTGGGACTGCAAAGTCACCTTCGTGTCCACCGACGAGCTGCACAACAACGTGTCATCTTCAAACCAAAGTTTGACTAATAAAGGAGGTTGCTTGAGCAAAAAGGCTTAATAATGATTGGTCAGGCTGGAACTGTGGTCAGTAGAAGAGGCTTTAACATAATATTCTTCTTTGGCTTGGCTTCGCGGACGAAGATTAATGGAGGGGTAATGTCCACGTCAGCTGCAGGCTCGTTTGTGGCTGACAAGTCCGATGCGGGACAGGCAGACACGGTTGCAGTGGTTGCAGGGGAAAATTGGTTGGTTGGGGTTGGGTGTTGGGTTTTTCCTCCTTTGTCTTTTTTCAGTGAGGTGGGCTCTGCGGTCTTCTTCAAAGGAGGTTGCTGCCCGCTGAACTGTGAGGCGCCAAGATGCACGGTTTGAGGCGATATCAGCCCACTGGCGGGGGTCAATGCGGCAGGCACCAAGATATTTCTTTAGGCAGTCCTTGTACCTCTTCTTTGGTGCACCTCTGTCTCGGTGGCCAGTGGAGAGCTCGCCATTATAACACGATCTTGGGAAGGCGATGGTCCTCCATTCTGGAGACGTGACCCACCCAGCACAGCTGGATCTTCAGCAGCGTGGACTCGATGTTGTCGACTTCTGCCATCTCGAGTACTTCGGCGTTAGGGATGAAAGCGCTCCAATGAATGTTGAGGATGGAGCGGAGACAACGCTGGTGGAAGCGTTCTAGGAGCCGTAGGTGATGCCGGTAGAGGACTCATGATTCGGAGCCGAACAGGAGTGTGGGTATGACAACGGCTCTGTATACGCTAATCTTTGTGAGGTTTTTCAGTTGGTTGTTTTTCCAGACTCTTTTGTGTAGTCTTCCAAAGGCGAAATGGATAACTATATGTCACAGATTTAAGGTGATAGGTGATAGGTGAAAATGTTAGAGAGAAGCTGAGAATTTATTTTCACCCACAGTGTGGTGGGGGTCAGGATCTAACTGCCTGAACTGACAGTGAGAATAGAGCCCTCATTACAATGAAAGGTTAGACAAACAAGAAAATTTGTGCAGCAACCTGTAATCTAAGAACTGAACACCAGAGAGCGCTAAATCTCAATACCCTTTTATGTTAAGCCAAGACACAATGGAGACACAGCACCATAGATTCCTTTGACATACATCACTTGGATCATCGGGGTAAGAATCTCACATAACTCATGTTTTATTAATACAAGATAGAAGCTCCTTCTACTCGCAAAATTTACATTAAACATTCTACATCAATGTAAGCTACCATCGTTTGTCATTAACATAGAACCCAAGAAATTAGTACCGTTACAATTGGTAATGCTGACCCATTAGGAACCAAATAACGTGCAAACGTTCCTCAACGCAAGAATTCTAAAGTTAAATAAACTAATTCACGTTATTTTCAGTTCACAGAATTAATAAAGTGATTTGCCAAGAATGTATTAAATAAATCTGTTATTCTTGACCTCCACCCAAACACTGGCATTTTGTAACTTTAGTGATACATGAAACATTAACGGGTACTCCATTACTCTCCAACTTTCAGACATAATGAACTTATTGCCGTCTGGCAACGAATGCTTAAAACAACCTGGCAACTCAAAAAATATGTTTGAAATTTCATCGTGAATTTACACAAGGAAATGAAAGGATAACTTTATGCAGACTACGTTGGTGTGCCAAGAATTGACATTACAGTTTGTTGATTCTCCCAGAATTACATTAAAACATTTTCATTAAACATCTGTGCCAAAGTACATGTGGTGAAATCCAAAAGTGATTTGCAAGAACAGGAAAAATGGTAATTTTATAATGATAGCTCCTACAGATCAAAATAGCTCAATAGTCCGAAGTTCTCATTTTATACTGATCTCCTTAATGCTCTGGAATAATTTCACACAAACGTTGAGTTTCTATAGAAATACAATTAATCACACTGAATCAAAATGAACTTGGTTCAAATTGAGTCGAAGGAATAAATTCTCTACGCAATTCTTCTTCTCTTGTATATCCAGAGAGAATGAAACCCTTCCTCCCCCCCCCCCAACTTTTAATGAACAGTGCATTTATTCAAAGATCTTTCCTTCCTTTATAATAAATTACAGAACAAGATGGGACCAATTTCCCTGCCATTTTCTGCAGTGAGCATCCATTGACTGAATTTAAAAAAAATCATGACACAATGTGATACACAAAAGTGCCGGCGAAACTCAGCAGGTCACACAGCATCCAGAGGAAGTAAAGGGTAAAAAACATTTTAGGCCTGGGGTCTTTGTTAAGTTATCAGGTGCCTGAATAAAAAGTGGGGGTGGGGGGTGGGGGAGGAGAGGAGAGAGGAAGGAAGGGGCAGGGAGAGGATCACAGGCTAAGAAGTCATAGGTTAATATTAGGTATTTGGCTGGAGAGTTCCCAGACAGAGAAAAAATTATCCTGTTCTTCCTTTTCCCTTCCTCCCCCAACCTTTTAATTTAGACACCTGCCAGCCTGCCATTTGACGAAGAGTTCAGGCCTGTAACATTACTTCCCAGAGATGCTGCGTGACCTGCTGAGCTTCTCCAGCACTTCTGGGTGTTCCTCGACAATTGCAGCCCTTACAGAATTTCCTGTTGGACGCCATGAAATAACATGAGATGCCGGCCTTCTAAGACTCTCCCTCCTCTGAATGGCATGGTCTCTTCTGGACAGTCCATGGAAGGGACAGGGATGAACTTCAGTCTGTTAATGCTGCAGACACATCACTGACAAAATACGGATGGAGGGGCCTTTTACAATTTTTAAAAATAAAACTTGCACTAGGCAGCACGGTTGGTGCAGTGCCTTTACAGCGAATCCCGTGCTGGCTGCAAGGAGTTTGTATGTTCTCTCCGTGTCTGCGTGGGTTTTCCCTGGGGGCTTTGGTTTCCTCCCATCTTTCAAAATGTACTAGGGATTGTAGGTTAATTGGGCGGCACAGGCTCATGGGCTATAATGGCCTGTTACCGTGCTGTATGTCTAAATTTAAATTTTCTCTCACACTATTCCCACTGAATCATCCTATGGATGACATATTAGAACCTTAGACACTACAGCATAGAAACAGGCCCTTTGGCCATTCTAGCCTGTGCCAAACTATGATTCCACCAAGTCCCACTGACATGCATCCGGACCATATCCCTCCATACCCCTCCCATCTACATACCTGTCCCTATTTTGCATAAATGTCAAAATTGAGCCTGAGTTTGCCAGTTCAGCTGGCAGCTTGTTCCACATGCTCACCATTCTCTGCGTGAAGGTTCCATTAAACTTTTCCCCTTCAACCTGAAGCCACGTCCTCTAGTTTTTACCTCTCCTAGCTGAGAATATTAGCATATCCTTCTCAGCTTTTACTTCATTCCTTCACATTTGCCATGATCATAAGTTAAACAAGAAAGTCTGCAGATACTGGGGTCGAGGGCAGTATGCAAACATGCTGGAGAAACTCAGCGGGTCACTCAGCATTCAGAGAAAGTAAAGGGTGACCAACGTTTCGGGCCTGGGGCCTTCATCAGTATAAGCAGAAACAGGCTGGCACCTGAATAAAAAAGATCGGAGGAAGAGTAGAGGATGGAGAGGAGCACAGATTAACAGGTGAATACAGGAACAGGTGAATACAGGAACAGATCAGGGGTGAATACAGGTGGAGGGTAGAAGAGAGAAAAATCTGAGAAGTGATAAGGGAGAGGGTAGTTGTCTGATGGGAGAGGGATGGAAAGAGATTGGGGACCTGCAGACAAAGGCCTTAGGAGAGATTGATAGGAAAGGGAAGGGAAGGCAGGTGGGGTTTTCTTAAACCCCGGTCAGCAAGAGGGCACAGCTGGTATTTAGCAGGGCAGCCTGAATATCTTTCTGCTTGGCTCTCCTTTGTCTCAGCAGCAGTGGTACAGGAGGCACAAGAAACGGTAAAGGCAGATGAGATCTCAGAAGGAGATGAGCAACATTGACCTCCCTTTAGTCTCTTTGCAGACTCTAAAGTTGGCTGCGGCCATAACAGCAGGCTCGGAGGAAAGAGATTGGTTCTCACACAGGGAGAAAAATAGTAACTGATCACATTTCCCCAGTACCTGGATTGGATTATGGTTCTAGACTCGTGGATGACATGTCTTTGATCCAAGCAAGTCTAAGTAAAACAAAGCAATCGAGGAGAACGGGGCCAGAGAAGCTAATGAGATCTGCGTCGTCGGTCCCTTATGGGTTACACTGCTCCCTCAGAGACACTTCACTTGTTCCATGACAGACTGAGTCAAGTTTGTCTATTCAATATTCCACAGCAAGGGACACCTTGTCAAGGGACATCGTCTGACAGAAGGTGCGACTTAGTCTGTTAAACATTCCAAGTGATGGAAAACAATCCATTTGGAAATTATCAAAATCCAAAGAAAAAATAACATTCATCAATGAGTATGAACTTCTTTTATAAATGGACCATGAAATAAAACAATTTAATGATTTTTTTCAAAGCTCTGTACCTAGAATTTTAAACTTCTATTTTTAAATCCTAGTTGTTTAAAATTTTTTACTTCGTTACCTTTTCCTTTTCATTCAGTCTAAAAGCTGTGGATAACCACGCTTTGTCTGATTTGACATTCAAATATCAAAATTTAGTTATCATCCAGATTAAACTGCAAAAGGAAGAATCATGCTTTGGAAAATTATCGTATTTGGGCAGTATGGGGCTTGTTTTTAAACCAATCCAGAGGTCGGCACGGTAAGCATAGCGGTTAGTGCAAGGCTATTACAGCGCCAGCAACCCGAGTTTGAATCCGCCATAAGAAGATCGCACGTTCTCCCCGTGACCTGCATGGGTTTTTCCCAGGGCTCCAGTTTCCTCTCACTCTTCAAATCGATGGGGTTGTAGGTTAATTGGGTATAATTGGGCTGCAATCAGCTTCCACTATGTCATAAATAAAAATTTCACAAAGCTGATTAAGCCATGGGCAAGGAGAAATCTGCTGTTGTTGTCCCTCAAATTGCATTTATCATTCCCCATCGCTAATCTTCTTCCACTCACTGAGACTTCCCTTGAAACACTGCACTCCAGGTGCCTGTGTCTTTCCCACCAGATCCCAGTTTTAAGCTGTTCCTGTGATACGTACTACTGATGGGTGGAGCATGTTCTATGTACGTTCTGCTCTTTGGCGTGAAGTATTGAGTCTTGGCAAGGCTATTCAGGAAAGAGAAAAGGCAGAGCTTAATTTTATTTCTACAGATTATTCTGGCATTGCACCTCTTGTCTCTTACATTTGTACCTCACTTAATTGTACACTGTACCTGCATTATCCAAACTGCAGGGAAAGCTTCCAACTCATCTCCGCGCTGGCCACTACTTCCAAGTCTAATTTTATTATGAACTTTTTCTCTGCGGGTGCTATGCAAATGAGAGTCCAACTTAAAACATCTATGGTCTTACATAATGACCTGTCTAATTATTATAATATTATAAATATAACTAATGTTGACCTAAGATTAAAATTTGCCCTTAACTGTTCTTCACAGTCTGATTACACTTTACAATATGTGAGTCTCAAGTTACAGATTAACCTGGATGGACAAGACCTCTGGTTACCTTCCATCAGCTGTGAAATGCGGAAGTCTGCAGATGCTGTGATTGTAGGGAAAAAAACACACGGTAAATGCTGGCGGAACTCAGCCGGTCTCGCAGCGTCCATAGCAGGTAAAAATATATTACTGATGTTTCGGTCCTGAGCCCTTCTTCAAGGTAATTTACTGTGTGTTTTTACCTTCCATCAGCTGACAATACTGGACATGCAAGCCAAATAATAGGACAGAATTCCCATGTTCTTTAAAAAAAAAATTTAGGAACAATAAATGTACTTACAGATTCGAAATCCAGATTTGGACACAGGGCCATAACCATTTTCACTGTAAAGGGTGGTTGGATCACCTTTCTTACAATTGTTGTAACAGTTTCCATTTCTACACTGGCGCTTGCAAATAGTTGGGGTGAAGATGATTTTTATTGCGCCAACATTGACTGACAGATTTGCTCCTGTAAGAAATAACAAGTTTGGGAGATGAGCAAAATATAAATGTCAAAAAGTCTGGTTCGTCCGTAGCTTGGGAAATGCCAGGCCAAATTCATCGGTATGCAGAAATATTTGCAACTAAACTAAGCAGATGGCAGCTCGGATATCTCACAAACTGAAAGAATGAATGGATTGCATCTAGTTTACACCGAAACACAAATCGGGCAGTTATAATAGAAATAGGGTTGTGTGGAATGTTTGTAGACATGATTAAATTGTACCAAACTAAAGAAAGGCGCCAAAACAAACAATGGTGGTGTTCCCTAGATCAAGTTCATATTGTTTGAGGAAGATCAGGGCATTAACTCAAGCCCTCAAAATGCAAATCATGTCCAAGTGCAACGATATTCCTCTCCACGTGTGTGTTACACACACACACGTGCAGGGATTTGAAACAGCTGGGGAAATGGGCTAAAATGTGGCAGATGGAATTTAATGCAGATAAGTATGAGGTATTGCATTTTGGAAGGACGAACCAAGAAAGGACGTACATGGTAAATGCTAGGGCACTGAGGAGTGTGGTAGACCAGAGGGATCTGGGAATACAGATACATAATCCCCTGAAAGTGGTGTCACATGTGGATAGGTTTGTAAAGAGAGCTTCTGGTACATTGGCCTTCATAAATATTGAGTACAGGAGTTGGCATGTAATGTTAAAGTTGTATAAGACATTGGTGAGGCCAAATTGTACAAGTTTGGTCTTGTAACTATTGGAAAGATGTCAATAAGGTTTAAAGGATGTTGAGAAGATTTACCAGATATTGCCCAGTCTTGAACTGAGTGACAGGAAAAGGTTAAACAGTTTAGGACTTTATTCCCTGGAGTGTAGAAGAATTGGGGGGGGGGGGGGGAAGATTTTTTAGAGGCATACAAAATGATAAGGGGTATAGACAGAATAAATACGAGGGCTTTTTTCCACCAAGGGTAGGTGTGATACAAACCAGAGGACATGGGTTAAGGGTGAAGGGGGAAAAGTTTAGGGGGAACTACTTTAGACAGAGAGTAGCAAGAGTGTGGAATGAGCTATCTGCTGAGGTGGTGGACACAGGCTCAATTTTAACATTTAACAATAATTTGTTAAGTACATGGATGGGAGGGGTATGGATGGATACCCATAGATGACGGGCTGAAGTGTCTCTGTGCTGCAATATTCGATGGTTCCAAGTCTTTGAAACTGTCGGTAGATCAGGCAGTGTCTGTCAAGGAGTTTATGCTCTATAGCGATAATTTTCCCCTATTGTGATAGAAGGCGGTCAATTTTAAAAGTTTTAACTTGCGGAGAAGTGTGGAAGGGGAATCAAGAGTAAAAGGGAAGAGGAAAGGCATGAGGGATTAAGGACATGGTGCCGCTGGTTGAAGGAGAAGGTTACACTAAGTGAAGACCCAGCTCGGTCTGGAGAAGGATTTGGAGAAACATAAACCTAACGGAACTGAATCCAAACCTCCAGATGAAGAAAAACAGCATAATCTACAAACGTGCTGGAGAAACTCAGCAGGTCAAGCAGGCATCCACACATAGTAAAGGATAGCCAGCGTGTCAGGCATTTCCTACAATATGTGGGTAGCCTTGATTTGGCCCTGGGCAGACATATCAGCGTGGCAATGAGGTGTAGAATTAAAATGGTTGGCCCCTTTGAAGTCCTTGCTGTGGCAGTAGACAGAGTGAAAGTTTCTGACTGTTGGGAATGTGAGGAAAAAAATACTAGAATAGCCATTGATCTCAAATGTTGAGTTAATATATCAACTGGAAGATGTGGTGGGGTTCCTAGAACTTGCGTTGAACTTTTCAGAGAGGGCAGAAGCAGAGTGATTGTAATGGGAATGGAGGGAGATAAAAGCCACTGTGAATTCTCCTTTACAGACAAAACAAAAGACTGACAAAAGGCAGTGCTGCTATTTAGGGAACTGACCTCCACCTTACAGAGGCTTGATGCCAGTTAAATAAAACCACAACATACAGCACTGAGGCTAAGATACTAGCAAGGGCTTAATGATTAGTTAGCATACAGAGCCAGGAATAAATGCGGCGTGTTCAGGTTAAGAGGCTGTTAAGGAAAGGGTGCTGCAGGCATTGGTGATGGGGCTTCAGACATTCATAAACTCTAGTAACGGCAAGGATGATGGATTCAAGTGCAATATTCCAAAGTTTGCTGTTGGCACAGAGTTCAGGGAGCAGTGTGAGCGGGTTGAGCTGACGCCTCGCAGATCCTGCGATCCGGGTGCAATGCTGCCTGCGTAAAGATTAAATCTTCTCTGTGACCACGTGGGGTTTCCTTCTACGGCCCAAAGGAAAATCAGCTTTGCCGTTGCAAATGACCCCTTATGCGCAGGCGAGTGGTCACATTAATCCCACAACTGCATTCCCACACTGCACCTGCTTGGTGCTAATCCATCTTCCTTTTCATTCTATACTCTGTAAATTGTGCTCTTTACACAGCTGTCTGAACGCTAGAGATCACTTACCAGACTGCACACCGAAGAATCCTTCTCCCTGCATTAAGTAGAACGTGACTAAAGCAGCGTAAACCCTGCAACAGGCAGTCGATGAGTATAGGGAGAGAATGAGATTAATGTAAAAAGGACACTTGAGGGATGGCACAGAATCATCGAGCTGAGGGGTTACTTCCGTGCTTTCTAACTGCGAGGATCCTGCATTGGGACTTGTCAGCAATTCCGACAATTACATGAGCAAAGACATGGCACCTGAAATATTATCACTCCCTTAGGTACAAAAGGTTAGGAAGACTGACGGATTTTCAAATGGGGAGTGGGGATACATCAATAACATGCAGGGGCAACAAGCAGTGAGGAATGCAAATGGAATATTGGCATTTAATGCATATAAATTTGAGTATAAGAGGAGAGACATGGTTGCTGTAACCCCCCCCCCCCCCCCGCCTCCTCTTTGTGATTTTTATAGATATAGATGGATGAAGGAGTGAAGGAGTGGGTCAGTAAGTTTGCTGAAGATACAAAGGCTGAAGGTGCAGAAGGTTGTTGTGGTTCCAACAGGGTAGAGGCAGGATGCAGAGTTGGCCAGTGAAGTAGCAGAGGGAGGTCAATCTGGATAAGTGTGGTGATGCACTTTGGAAAATCAAACTTGAGGATGAAGTACAGGGTTAATGGCAGGATTCTAAATAGCATGGAGGAACGGAGAGATCTTGGGGTCCAAGACCATTGATCCCTCGAGGTTGCCACGCAAGTTGATAGGGAGGTTAAGAAGACATATGGTGTGTTGGCCTTCTGTGGTGATACAACCACTGAACTGTTGGTGAGTGCTTGTGCCTGTACTGCCTACTGCAGGGGGAAACCCATTGTACGGCAACAGGGAAAAAGCTGTCCTTGTGCCATTGAGGGCTCATCTTTTGCTTCCTGTACCTTTTTATCGATGGTAACAGAATGAAGAGGCATGGCCTGGGCAGTGGGGGTCTTTGAGGATAGAGGCTGTTTTTTTTAAGACACTGCCTCATGTAGATGTCCTTGATGGAGTGTAATCTGGTGTCTATAACTTTGCAGGCTGAGTTAACAACCCTCTGAAGTTTTTCCTTGTCCTGAAATTTGGTGCTTCCATACCAAGCAGTGATGCAACCAGCCAGTATGCTCTCCACGATACGCTCACAGCAATTTTCAAGAGACTTCAGTGACAAAACGAATCTTCTCAAACACCTCACAAAGTATAGCCACTGGTGAGCTTTCTTCATGCTTAGATCAATATGGAGGCTCCAGGATAGATCCTTGAAAATGTTGACCCTCAGGAAGTTGAAGTTCTTGACCATCTTCACTATTGAGCCCTTGAGGAGGACTGCGTCATGTTCCCTGACTTCCTCCTGAAGTCCACAATCTTTTCATTATTTTTTATAAAGTTGAGCGTAGGGTTGTTGATGTGATACCACTCAAAGACCTGATCTATCTCCCTCCTGTATGCTTCCTCATTGCCGTTTGTGATTGTACATGTAGATGGTATTGGAATTGTGTCTTGCCACACAGTCATGGGTGTATTACGAGTCGAGCAGTGGGCTAAGCACGCATCCTTGGGGTGCACCTATGTTGATAATCAGTGAAGAGGAGACTTTGTTTCCAATTCGTACTGACTGTGGTCTTCTGATGAGAAAGTCAAGGACCCAGTTGCAGAATGGGGTAAAGAGGCCAAGAGTTTGCAGCTTTTTGACCAGCACTGAGGGAATAATGGTATTGAAGGCTGAGCTGTAGTTGATGAAGAGTAGCATATGTATGAATTCCTCTCAGAGGTGGGTGCTCTTTGTGGAAACTCATTCCCCAATTTCACTCAAGGCAAGGATTAATAGATTTTCAGATAATATAAGACTTTAGGGAAGAAGAGTTGGTCTTGGAAAGTGGAAATATCTCATTGAAAGATGAAGCAGGTGTGAAGAGCTGAACAAAATTGAACCAGGTGTTGGTTATTACTATGTTCAGAAATCAATCTATGGACCCCACTGTCTCCAGGACAACTCCATCTTTACAGAGAGATTCAGCCTGTGCACAGTACACCAGAAAAAAGGTCTCTACATTGTAAAGTCGCAGGATAACTTATTCATTTTTACACCCTAAAGACCTTACATCCATTCATCTACAAGATTTTTCCATTTGGTGATGAAGCACTTATTTGAAATCAATACCCTTTTCAAAGCATCTGCTTGTCTCAAAAGCAATTCATTGCTCATGAAGAACTCTTGAAGTGCAGTTATGGCTGTAATCTTCAAAACATGTTAGGAAATACATGCAGAGCAAACTCCTACAATAGTAGGACAAATATGACTAGATAATCAATTACTGGTTGTTTTGTTGCTAGATTCTCCTCTGATGTTCTTCCACATCGACCCAGGTGTCTGCCTGAGATAGCAAATCTGGATTATAATAATTGTTTCACTTTAAAAAAAACAGTAATACTTCTGATATTGATGGTTTTGTGCGTGGTCATAATGAGGTTTGCAGCGAAGATTTTTCTGTTTATATTTTGGGCACACATTCATCTGACAGATTGGTATAATTAGTGCCAACTATATCATGGCAAATTTACTACACTGAAGAATGTTCAACCTATTGTTCCCCCCCCCCCCATCCTGTTTTAAAGTACTAGCCCACTAGGTCATGGCTTTCCAACTATACATCCCAATACCTTTCAGATGACAACCTTCACTGCCATCACCCTTTCAGGCCATGAGTTCCTTCTACCCTCTGGATAGAACATTGTTTAGTTCTTAACGATTGCCCCCTGGTTGTTGACCCCTTAGATACAGAAATAGAGTCATTGAGAGAGACATGCCCTTTGGCCCACTGAGTTGGCCTGCCAACTATTTACACGAGTCTTATGTTTTACTCTCCCGATCTACTTCCCCTGATTCTACCCACACACCAGAGGCAACTTAGCGGCAATTAACCTGCCCACCTTGTGAATGTGCGTGGAAACACTTACGGCCACAGAGGAAAAGGTCGCATTTCACAGGGACGCCAGCCGAGGTTAGGATCGAACCCCGGCCTCTGGCATTGCGAGGCAGCGGCTCAACTTGCTGCATCATGGTGCCATTTCTCACTAACTTTCTCTAGGACCCTTATGACTTTACGTTAAATAGCAGAGGAAGAAATATTTTGAGAGCAGGGAAAACTGCTTGAGATGGGGTTTTTTTCCTCTCCCCTCAGGAAAAATTTCATGGTTCTGACAGTGAAGGTAGGCAATCTAATGAGTGTAATTTTATCCATAAGTCAATGCCCCTACTTCTGCCACTATCAAGGAGGCAAGTCAGTGATGAAGCAGTTGAAAATTTCTGGGCCTGTAGCTCCAACAATAACAATCGTGACACTGGGCTGCTTCATGGATGGATATCCCCTCTGATTCCTAATGGGCAAGTGTGGACTTTTCAAGGGCCTCCCTTCTAGAATTGACCTCTTTGACCTAGGTAACAATGGGATCTGCAGGGAGGTATCCTGGATCTCAACTGGAACTGAAACTGAACAGAGTAGAGTAGGTTATCAGTGAATACATGCCACCTTGAAAGTAACTTCACACCTGCTGCGTCTGAAAATGGTGGCCAGTGAAATGTAAACTAGTCTTGTTGGATTTATCTTGCTTTTTGAGGGCGAGCTCGTTTTCCATTTTGTTAGGTTAACATTGGTGTTAGGGCTGTGCTGAGGAGGTCCATTTAAAGAGGATGAGGCATGGTTAGGGGTAATTCCAGGGTCGTCTTGTACAGAGTCGTTCTATATGCCAGCATATACGGTATCCCCTGTTTCCAATGTACTCAGCCAATTCTTGATTTCATTAGGTCACCATATAACCATTTACAGCACGGAAACAGGCCATGTCGCCCCTTCAAGTCCGTACCGGTTCACTTGAACAACTCCACTAGCTCCTCCGCAAACTCCTGAGGAAGTAGAGGCTCTCTTCATGATGCCATTGGTGTGTTGGTTCCAGGAAAGATCTTCTGAGATAGTGACTCCCAAGAACCTACATTTGCTCATCCTCTCAGACCGTGTGAAACGTGCTGACAGCTAGCTGCTTCGACACCAATGCATTATTTAAAAGTCGAGCGGACAAGGATCTCATGAAAATGTTGACAAAAATCTATGCAATTACCACTGTGAGATAAAAGTTGTCTTTGTTTAAATGTTAGATCAAAATGGAGAAATGTAAGAATTATAAAATTCTTATTAAAATTTGAAACAAAGCTCTTTTGCTTCAAGTTTTATTAACAAAGCAGTTAACACGACACCTATTACACAGTGCCGGAGACCCAGGTTTGAATCCCGCGCTGTCTGTAAGGAGATTGTACAGTCTTCCCGTGTCTGCGAGGGTTTCCTCTGGGTGCTCCGGTGTCCTTCAAAATGTATGGGGTAAGAAGGTTAATTGGGCGACACAGGTTTAAATGGTCGGAATCAGCATTTACCATGTGGTAAATAAGAGAAAATTTAATTCAAAAATTAGCGTTAAACACGTACATCTGCATTTCTATGTGGAAGAGGTCTTGAAGCACTTTAAAAAACAAATGATGAAAAGATTGTTCAGAGGAAAGTTCTCGAGGCATCTTAAAGGAAATGAAATTAGCATCAGGACACAGGTCGAAGGAGGGAATGTCGGAGCTTAAAACCTCACTGGGTGCAAATTGGGCTGCGGCCAGTTCTGATAGAAGCAGAGATGGCAGGATCCGAGGTGCTGAAATGCAAAAATGGAACTCTGCTCCAGAAGATACAAATGAGGGCTGCAAAGGGCATCCTTATGTGCAAAGCATGGTCTGCGTGCTCCAGATGATTGTGTTGGAGGATGGCGTCAACTGTTCCTGGACGTATCTGGTCATGTTCCAGAATACCCCAACATTTCTCTCAAGGAGGGCATTCGGTTTCCAGTGGCTCAGGGGCGGCACGTAGCGGTTAGTGCAAAGCTGTTATAGTACCAGCGGGGTTAGAATCCTGTGCTGTCTGTGCACTCTCCCCATGTCTGCGTAGGTTTCCCTCCAGGGGCTCCGGTTCCCTCCCACCGTTTGAAACGTACCAGGGTTAATTGGAAAATGGCCTGTCTACTGTGCTGTATGACCAAATTTAAAATAATTGCTCGCTGCCTTTGGTTGTGACAAAATTAACACTCTTCAAAGCATCAGACAACCCAAGTCATTAGTTACCAAGCTTCACAAGGTTTTAATGCACAATAAAAATCGGATTGCATCTGAGAATGTATCAGTGGACATGGATGGTGTATCGACATGCAACGGATGTTGAGAGGTGTCATTGAGCATAAGCTCACTAACAGCAGTCGGCCAAAATGTATCCAAATTTTGTCACATTTCATTTGGTTCCAAATTTTCCCCATGCTAAAGATCTGACTAGTTGAGCTGTAGCAACAGATGGCAGGATGACATATAAATTCAGACTTCATCTTAAAACTTAAGCATTCCAGTTCTGATGGAAAGTTATCATATATGCCGGAGTATAGGATGATCTGAAATTTTAAAATGTCACCTCAAAATCAGGGGTCATTCTGAATTGCTGCGTCTAAAATCCGAACCTTGACAGGGAAATCTTAGCATCGTAGCCATCGTGCCCCCTCCCCCTCCTGTCCCCATCCTGCTGGCTCCAATTCAGGTGTCCCGGTGAGGCCCTAGGCCACTCGACCACCTCCCCTCGTGCTGACAACCCGCCTCACCTTCACGCAAATGGCGCGCGCCTCGAGGGGCATTGGCCGCTCAGTGGGGCAAACCTCCGCGCGCCCAACAAAGTCACAGCGCTCCCGTGCGGGGTCCAACCGCCCAGTCCAACTGCCATCGGCTCTGTACAGGCTTTAAACGGCCCATTGCAGGAGCCGATGGTGGTTTATTTTAAAATCTGCCAATAAAATTAAATCCTTTAAAGGGCAATTGGGTATTAAAATATTTGTGTCAGCTTTACTCCACTGGTCAGTGGAGCCAGACTTTGGGGGCTGGGTTGGGGGGGGGGGGGAGTCACCTTATACAAAGGGTATATCACAAAACTGACATTTAAGGTGGAAATTCCAGGGTCGTCTTGTACAGAGTCATTCTATATGCCAGCATATATGGTATCACCTGAAACAACAACTCTTTCTCTCTCCACCGGCTGGGCAAATACTTCAAGGATTTTTTTTTTTGTGTGATTTTGTTTTTAAATCACAAAGAAAGGTAGTGCTTCGTGAATTTCTGTAGAATAATTGACATGACTCTCAAACCAGGCAGTCTGGTTATCAAACTGGCTAGATGAAAGGGGAGCGGGGTTGGGGGGGGGGGGGGGGAGGGGAGAAAAAAAACGAGCTGATTTTGCCTTTCCAAACCATTTATTCTTAAAAAATTTGTACGATATTCAAAGCACAGAGTTATTTCTGTCACTCACCTCGTGGTAGGGCATTTTTGTTTTCTGCTATAACGCGTCCATTTGTAGCAAAGCGAGCCTGTGTCTGCCCATTGCTGGTAAAGAGTGAATTGGACAGTAACTGCCCATTTCCATTTGATAAATGTTTCACCATACGGGACGTTCCTGTCAATTGCTGAGTATTAACATGCTGTCCATATTTAGTTTGCGGACTGTTGGGGAAGAAAAACATCATAAATAAAACTCAGCATGTTAACATTTAAATTAACTGCTTCAGACTTTGCTTAAAGAGTTTTATTTTTGGAAAGATCTAAAATCGTTGGTGAACTATACTTTCCAGAAGCATTTCAAAAATGATTAAATTTTCTCTCCAAGAAATAATTATCTAACAGAAGTTAGTTACTGCAACATTCTCTACGGTGTCCAATTATTCCTCCAAGAAGAAAATTTTAATAACACTGATATCCAGGTATAAATACCAATAAACCATTTAACTTTAGAGAGTACTGCATTCATAAGAACTGTGTTTACCCAATAGACAAGAGGGACAAATTAATTCGCACAGGATGCAATTTTCATTCCTCTCAATGCCATGAGAACTGAGTGGGCGAGCAGCGTAAGTGAGAGAAGAAGATTGGTCAGCATTTGGGGCCCGAACCTTTAGTCTTTGGTTCCAACCTGAAATATTGACCATTCCTTTTCTCTCACTGGTGCTGCTCAATGCGCTAGGGTCCTCCAGCAGTTTATCTTTGGCTCCGGATTCCTGCATCTGCAGTATCTCCCTTGTCTCCATTGCAGTCCAAATCTGTTTTGGGACGTCGCTCCACAGGACCATAAGAGCAACAGAGAGGATCACTAGGGTCTCCCTTCCACCCATCAATGTAATTTACTGATATCTTTGTCTGAAGAGGGCTTGCAAAATCCTTATGGACCCCCTACCACCCGGCACACAGCAGCTACCAGCTAATCCCACCTGGAGAGAATCTTACTTTTCTCATTATTTATTACAGAATATTAATTTTTCTGTATTTGCACAGTCAGTTCATTTACACTTCTTTCTTTTGTGTATGTTTCTCTCTTCTTGAGTACACTTTACAGTAACTGTTAAGTAGAAATTCTACCTGGCCCGCGGGAAAAAAGAATCTCAGGGTTGTATGTGATATCATGTATGTACTCAGGCAATAAATTTGAGCTTTGAGCTATGAAGTCAGTTTAAGTACACTATTATTAAAGAAACTTAAGTACCTATAGCAACTATTACAAAGCTAGTGGCGCTCAAGATTCAAGATTAAAGATTACATTTATTGTCTGTAAGGCAAACAGATTAATCTCAGAGGCAATCCTGGCAACAATTACACATTTTGCTGGTCTTCTACAGCCCCTGTGCTGCGACGAAGTTTTAAATTTTCTTAAAAATTTAGACATGTATCACGGTAACAGGCCATTTCGTCCCATGAGTCCATGCCACCCAGTTTACACCAAATTAACCCAAACTCCCCACCCCCCGCTACATTTTGAAAGGAGGGAGGAAACTGGAGTCCCCCGGGGGAAACCTATGCAGACACAGGGAGAACGTACAAACTCTTTACAGACCGCGTGGGATTCGGACCCCGGTCCAGATCGCTGGCATTGTAAGGGCGTGGTGCTAACCGTGCTGCTCCTCTTGCTTTAGTCAAAAGTTGACTTCTCACAGCCGTACAACACAAAAGACCTTACAAACCCAGGCGAAACAATCAAAAGATGTCTCCTGTGGCAGGCAAGCACGTTGATCCACTTTAATGAGGAACAGATTCCTTTCAGTATCCTAAGTGCCTCTCATGCTTTTCCAAGTGATCTTACGAATGAGAGAAGCAAACACTCACAATCTCTATTTTCTCATAGCTGTTCCCAACAAGGCTTTGATTTCAATTCTGTATTATGTGTTAACAATCCCATTTTAGGTTGTAGCCATAACCAAAAATTCTACATCGTGAACAATAAAAGATTTAGTTGTACGTGCGAAAGGGAGGTGTAAAATATCAATTTATTGTTATGAAACTAAGGGAAACAATGAAGTTCTGACCATATTTAAATAGCAAATATCTTATCATTTCTCCAAATCTGATTATTTTGGAAAAAATGTTTCATTTTTGCCAAACAGCAGAGAACAATTAATAGAATTTTTTTTCCTACCCCAGACTTCCAGTCAGATGTTACCGTTTTTTTTTTAAAAAAAGGGGGAGTGCGGGTTCCAGATGTTTTTTTTTGCTCTTTGAACCCCTCCACTATCCCGGTTTCTCACGTGAAGACGAATCATGGCATTGCAATTCAGCCAGATGGGGCACTGGACCTGCAAGCACGTACACCATTCAAACTCTGCGAGACACTCCTGCGAAATCGAAACATCTGCACTCAGTTGCGGGATCGGGGACCCAAACAACATATGAGTGAATAGGCCACAGAAACAAAACAAAATGATGACAGGCTCAGAGCTCCCAGAGGATGTTAATCCAAGATAATGGTTATTTATGGGAGTTGCAATGAAGTCGAATGATTCATGACCATCATTCATTGTAATAACTAATCCCTTGGCCGGTAATCATCTGGGTAAAACATGAAAGTCTGCAGACGCTATGATTGTTGTAAAAACAGACTCATGGCCTTTTGATGTTCATTGGAGGGCAACTCGGATAATTGTGCGACAGTCTTCTGCTCTGCAGTAAGAAAGAAAAATCTCATTGAAATAAAATATATATTCTATTCATAGATTTCCAGTGGAAAAAGAAACTGGGTGCATTGCCACATGATTACAATGTGTGAACTGCTTCGACTGACAAATGTGACAAGTGAGATTCTGCTCATAAGCACTCCGTTCTTGGGAAATCTCTTTTGTATTGCCCATGTGTCATTGGATTGCCTCCAAGACCAAGGAGTTTAAAGTTGGACAGAAGAGAAGTGAAATATGTTCAGAGCAATACTTCAAGATTGGCAAAAGCAAATTGACAGGCTGTTTTCCAGGCCAACCAACTATGTTTTAAGAGGACAGGAACAATATTTCAATAAATTATTACCATATATGCCTTGTGGAAGGAATGACACCCGAAATTTCCACCTTTGAGTGATACCCTTTGTGTAAGATGAATCCCCAACCCCCTCTTACCGCTGACCAGTTAAAAGCAAAGCACAATATTTTAATAAAAACTTGTCACTTATAGGTTTTAATTTTATTTGCACGCTTTAAAATAAACCATCATCGGCTCCCGTAACGGGCCGCTTGAAGTCGGTGCAGAGCCGACGCCAGTCGGACCGGGCGGATGGGCCCCCCAGGGGTGTGGATGAGAGGGGGTGGTGGCGCGGAATCTTCAGGAGACTGAGTGAGAGATTGCGTTGGAGCCGGTAGCAAAGATGGCAGTGGTGTTGAGGCTACATCACCGGGGTTCGGATTTTAGACCCGGCTTGTAGGCCGACCACCGATTTGAAGTTGAAATTTTTTAAAGCATGCTTGCCCTATATCGTACCCTTCTCCCCAGATCAAACTGAACCTAAAGAATATTCATCACTTTTCCATTCATCTCTCACACCTGTAAGAAGTTCCAAGCACCTCATGCTTTGCTCAATCCAATGATTTTTCCATGCAACTTTGTGAGTTCCTCAGAATGGTTGATTGCATTGGTAATTGCATTACCATTTCCATTGGCCCAACAAGAAAATCATTCAGACAGATGGGGAATAGCACAAAAGGAAGGCTGCTCTCTTCAAAAACAATGCAGAAATAGCCCTACAATCTCTGCTTGCTACTTGCTCCTTCCAATCATTTTTTTTAAAGAAATGTAATTTTCAACCCTTCCAAAATTTTGACAGTCCTTAAGCTTTTTCCATCAGTTCCCTGAAGCTTGTTGTCAAAGACTTTCTGGAACTCAATGTGCCTCACGTTCACTGAATTCTTTGCATCCAAAAACACTAAATAGTTTGGCAGAGGAGAAAATTAGAACAGTGTGAAACATGAAGGTCCTGCAGACGCTGTGATCGTAGTAAATACACAAAAGTGCGGGAGGAAAAGCCAGAATTGGCAGGAGCCTTGGATTAGATGAACAAGAGGAGGAAGAAGGTTTAAGGCCGTAGAAAGGGTCAGCAGTCAGGGTGGAGAATCCTGTGGGGAGGGGGAGGGAGGGAGGAAGGAGGCGTGGCGATGGAGTCATCGGGGCATAAGGACTTGTGCGGAACCTGCTGGAAGTGTGGTCAGAGGAGGACAAGGATATATTTCGGGCTGAAGCCCTGAGGTATGAGTAAAATGCAGGCAGGAGCCTGAATGAAGAGGCAGGGAGCAGGAGGAGGAGGGAAGGAGGGGCTGGTGGAAGGAGCTCAGGCCGTATGTGGACATGCATAGGAGGGCGCGAGAGGAAAGGTAAGGATCGATTGCGGGGAGGGGTGGGGTTGGCTCTGTGAATGAAGAGCCAGAGGAAAGGAGACAGAGGGAAAAGGGAAGAGGGACAAGGGAAGGGGGAGCAGGAGGAAAGAAAATATAGGGATAAGGTACAAACGGAGGGAGTGAGGGGGCCTAACAGAAAGCGGAGAAATTGATGTTAATGCCATCCAGTTGGATGAAATAGGAGGTGCTGTTCCTCCAGTTTATGGGTGGTCTCAGTCACAGCGCATGAGACCATGGACAGACATGTCGGTATGGGAATGGGGCCGAAGAACTGAAATGGGTGGCCACTGGGAGATCCATGCTATTACAGCAGGTAGAGAGAAGGTGGTCAACCAGTCTGTGTTCAGACTCTCTGATGTAGAGAAGGCCGCAAGGGGAGGTAGATGACCCCTGCCAAGTCACAAGTGAAGAGTTGCTCACATCACCAACTTGGATGATGTCCCATGAAAAAACTATATCCCCAGAACAGATGGAGGAATTGTGAAAAAGGAATAGAATCCATACAGGAGCAGGGAGTGAGGAGATGCAGTCGGTAACTATGGGAGTTGAAAAATGTCTGTCGAGTCTTTATCTCCTGGAATGTTCTGTCCACAGTAGAGGCCTCATCATTGTTCTCCTTTGACCACACTTCATCAATTTCCACACACACCATGAAGCCAAATTCTCTGACGTCTCCATCTCCATGCCCACTTCCTCCCTCTCCCGCTCCGCCCCCAGGATTATCCATCCTGACTGCAGACCCTTTCTATAACCTTAAATCTTCTTCCTCCTCTTGTTCACTTGATTCTAGGCTTCTGCCAACTCTCAATCTTTATATTTCCAACTGCCAAAGAGACATCAATTGTATTGACTTCACTACTCCCCTCACTCACTATATTTTAACCCCCTCGGAATGCTTTACCGTCCCACTCTCTCTGCTCCCATCCTGAGCTCACTGCGAAACCCACAGACTTAGTCTGCTGTAGTCTTGCGTACCGACCTCTACCTTGTCGAGGCTAGACAATAGCTCTCAGACACCTCCTCTTACTTACCCCTTCAACAGGACCCCACGAAAGAACATTAAACCATTGTTTCATGCACCATCTCTGACTCCATTACTTCTGATCTTTGTTTCCATGTGCTCCTGTCCCACTAAACAGGTATCTGCCTACCTCAACCCCACTTTGTTCCCCCCCCAGTCCAGTCTCTCTCTCGCTACATCTATGATACCTCATTTCAACAATGTCTAGTTCCCTGAACTCGACCACCTCATCTTCACCATGGACACCATCCATGCACCTCCCTCCCCCATTCTGATTTAGACATACACCATGGTAACAGGCCAATTCAGCCCATGAGTCCATGCCACCTGATTTACACCCAATTAACCTACAACCCCCAGTACATTTTGAACAGTGGGAGTAAACCGGAGACCCTGGGAAAACCCACATGGAATTGGTGAGAACATACAAACTCCTTAGAGACAGTGCGGGATTGGAACCCCTGTCCCAATTGCTGGCACTGTGAAGGCATTGCGCTAATCATTACACAAACCATGCCACTCCTCAACAAGAGACCCGACCAGTCTCACTCTACCCTCTTCTTGTCCTCATCCTCAACAGAATCCTTTGGTTCATCTCACTTTCTCCAAGTCAATGAAGTAGCCATGGGTAGCTGAAGTGCCAGTTGATGAAGTAGACAAAGACGATGTGGTCAAACAATAATCATGGCTTTTATTAGCAGAAACTCATGGTACAATAATGAAAGACAATAAGGCCCAAGGGGAGTGTCCTTAACAGTCGAGATAATGCACAGCCAATGTTAGTACAGCAAGGCTCACCAGAGGGGGGACAGGCAGCTTGGCAGACATTCACCACAATAGCCACATGGAGCCCAGCCATGCCTATCTTTTTGTTGGCTACATGGAGCATCCATGCAGCAAGTTTACACAGGTAATGCTCCTCAACCCTTCCTCCGCTGCATCAATGACTTCACTGGTGCAGCCCATGAGGAGCTTGTCAACTTCATCCACTTTGCTGCCAACTTCCAGCCTGACCTCGAATTCACTTGGTCCATCTACAGCAACACTCCCCCTTTTCTCGACATCTCTGTCTCCATCTTTTGCAAACTAGAACAGAGGTGGGTTATTCAGCCAGCAACATCTGTTCCATTACTTAATCCAACTATATACGATCTGTATCTCAAGTCTATTTATCTACCTTTCATCTCTCTCTCTCCCTCGCATGATATCGTTTCCAAGTAGAAATCTAATAATATCACAGTTGATCATTTCCCCAGACCCACTACCTACAAATTCTGGACAGCAAGAGTTCCCAATTTCCACTTCTTCTGTGAGAAAGAACACTTTCTGGTTTTACATCTGAGGAGTCTGTTTTATCTCTATGTTAGAACGATAGAGCCATAGAACATTACAGTACAGAAACAGGCCCCTTGGGCCCTTCTAGACTGTGCCAAACTATTTTTGTGTTTAGTCCCACTGACCTGCACCCGGTCCATAGCTCTCCATGCTTCTCCATCTATGTACCTGTCTGAATTCTTCTTAAATGTTAAAATTGAACCCACATTCACCACTTCATCTGAGAGCTTGTTCCACTCTCCCACCACTCTCTGAGTGAAGAAGTTCCCCTTCATGTTCCCCCTAAACCTTGTCTCTTTCACCCTTAACCCACGTTCTCTGGTTTGTATCTCACCTACTGTTAGGTAAAAACATCATGAGCTGGGAATGAAGAAGGAGTCACCCAGTGCTGGGCCGTAACAAGATGCAGTTGTGACCTTGTACTCTCAAGATAAGAGTGGTAATGACAAATTGATGTGCAGCAAGCTAGCAGAGAAGGATAGCAACAGTTTATTCATTGGACAATGTAATGGTATGATAATTTACTAAGTACGTATCCTGAGGTATAAAAAAAACACCACTTGCTGATAACGGCAGAATGCGCCTTCTCCAACTAACACTGTTAGTTGCAAGTGTTACAATCCGGTAATAAAGAACAAAGAACCTTGATTTCGACTCAGTCTGGTGTCTGACTCACTCATTCATGAACAAAGCAGACCTAACACTACCCTCAGTGGAAAATGCCTATCTACATTTACTCTGTCCACTCCCCTCATAATTTTAAATACCTCAATCAAATCTCCCCTCATTCTTCTACTCTCCAGGGAATAAAGTCCTAACTTGATTAACATTTCCCTATAACTCGGTTCCTGAAGTCCAGGCAATATCCTAGCAAATCTTCCTACCACTCTTTCTATCTTATTGATATCTTTCCTGTAGTTAGATGAACAAAACTGCACACAATACTCCAAATTTGACCTCACCAATGTCTTAAACAACTCTGTCATAACATCCAAACTCCATACTTTGATTTATGAAGGCCAATTTGCCAAAAGCTCTATTTACAATCCTATCTACCTGTGACACCACTTTCAGGGAATCATGTATCTTCCTTCCCAGATCCCTCTGTTCTACTACACTCATCAGTGCCATACCATTTACCATGTACGCCCTTTCTTGGATTTTCCTTCTAAAATGCAACAACTCATACTAGTCTGCTTTAAGTTCCATCTGAAATTTTTCAGCCCATTTTTCCAGGTGGTCCAGATCCTACTGAAAGTTTTGAAAACCTTCTTGGCTGTCTATAATATCTCCAATTTTAGTGTCATCTGCAAACTTGCTGATCCAGTTTACTACATTATCATTCAGATCATTGATATGGCTGTCTCTTCTTTGTGGTTGTCACCTTGTCGTAGTGAAGAAGCTTGTGTGGACCTGAGATTCCGAGAGTGATGCCATCTGGAGTTGTGCTGCAGGTAGGACCACCCATGGCAGTAAGGTTGAGGGTGAGGCCCCTGACAAAAAACAATCCAACCAAGACCTCAATGGTGGAACAGGCGGACAAATTTACTTCAAATTCAATGGCTATGAAGGCGGACGAAGGCTGCAACAAATCCATCAGCTAATCATCATAGTTTTCATGTCATTGGAATTGGTTGATTTGTGAAGTATCGTGTGCTTTGTGGAGTACACATTAAATAAATACATGCAGAGGCGTCTTCACTCTGAGGGCCACTTTGCATGAATGGATTTATAAGCTACTTGAGAACCCATAAATAGATCAATGGAACGCAGACCATCAATCCCGACCTCGAGGGCTAGCCACAGTGACGATAGATGTCAAACAACAATGGTCCCGGTACTGATCCCTGAGGCACACCACTAGTCACAGGACTCCAGTCTGAGAAGCAACCATCCACCACCTCTCTCTGGTTTCTCCTCTCCAAACATTGTCAAAACCATTTTACTACCATGAATACCAAGCGTCCAAACCTTCCTGACTAACCTCCTATGTGAGACCTAGTCAAAGGCCTCACTAAAGTCCATGTAGATAACATCCTCAGCCTTCCATTCATCAATTTTCAAGGTAACTTCCTCAAAAAACACTATCAGATTGGTTAAACATGTTCTACCACGCACAAAGCCATGTTGTCTATCCCTAATCAGTAACTGGTTATCCAAGTACTTGGATATCCAATCTCATAGAATACTTCCAATAATTTACTGACATCAGGTTCACTAGCCTATAACTTCCAGGGTTACTTTTGGATCCTTTTTTTAAACCAAGGAACAACATTAGCTACCCTCCAATCCTCTGGCACCACACCCATGGATAAGGACATTTTAAATATTTCTGCCAGAGCTCCTGCAATTTCTACACTACCCTCCCTCAAGGTCTGAGGGAATATCATATCAGCCCCTGAAGATTTATCCACCCTTATTTGCTGTAAGACAGCAAGTACTTCTTCCTCTTTAATCTGTGTAGGTTCCATGACCTCACTACTCGATTTCCTTACTTCTCACTACTCTGTGCCAGTTTCCTGAGTGAATACTGATGCAAAAAAAAAACATTTAAGATCTCCCCCTCTCTTTTGACTCCATACAAAGCCGACCACTCTGACTTTCAAGGGGACCAATTTTGTTCCTTAGTGTCCTTTTGCTCTTAATATATCTGTAGAAACCCTTTGGATTTTCCTTCATATTGTCTGCCAAAGCAACCTTTGAGCCTTGATTTCTTTCTTGAGGGTTTTTCTTACATTTTTTATACTCATTTGCTGATTGGGTTTCTGATTGTACACTTTGAGATTCAAAAAGGTCAAGAATAAAACAAACAATAATGTAGAAATGTCCCCTCTTCTATTAACATTTATGTATCCTTCTTCTTTGGCTTGGCTTCGCGGATGAAGATTTATGGAGGGGGTAAAAAGTCCACGTCAGCTGCAGGCTCGTTTGTGGCTGACAAGTCCGATGCGGGACAGGCAGACACGATTGCAGCGGTTGCAAGGGAAAATTGGTTGGTTGGGGTTGGGTGTTGGGTTTTTCCTCCTTTGCCTTTTGTCAGTGAGGTGGGCTCTGCGGTCTTCTTCAAAGAAGGTTGCTGCCCGCCAAACTGTGAGGCGCCAAGATGCACGGTTTGAGGCGTTATCAGCCCACTGGCGGTGGTCAATGTGGCAGGCACCAAGAGATTTCTTTAGGCAGTCCTTGTACCTTTTCTTTGGTGCACCTCTGTCACGGTGGCCAGTGGAGAGCTCGCCATATAACACGATCTTGGGAAGGCGATGGTCCTCCATTCTGGAGACGTGACCCATCCAGCGCAGCTGGATCTTCAGCAGCGTGGACTCGATGCTGTCGGCCTCTGCCATCTCGAGTACTTCGACGTTAGGGGTGTAAGCGCTCCAATGGATGTTGAGGATGGAGCGGAGACAACGCTGGTGGAAGCGTTCTAGGAGCCGTAGGTGGTGCCGGTAGAGGACCCATGATTCGGAGCCGAACAGGAGTGTGGGTATGACAACGGCTCTGTATACGCTTATCTTTGTGAGGTTTTTCAGTTGGTGTATGTATTATGTATAGATTTATGTATAACATTTATGTATCTTTTTTCTTTCTTTTCTTTGGCTTGGCTTCACGGACGAAGATTTATGGAGGGGGTAAAAAGTCCACGTCAGCTGCAGGCTCGTTTGTGGCTGACAAGTCCGATGCGGGACAGGCAGACACGATTGCAGCGGTTGCAAGGGAAAATTGGTTGGTTGGGGTTGGGTGTTTATGTATAGATGAGAGATAAAACACGACTTCATTTTCAAATAGAGATGTAGATCATGGAAAGAAACCCTTTGGCCAATGTCCTCTATGCTGACGTGCATTTGGCCCAGAATGACTTAACTGTACCAGATCTATCACATCCTCTGGAAGCTTGTTCCATTTACTTATTGTGTGGAAATAGTTGCCCCTCAGGTCGCTTCTAAATTACCCTTTCATGCCTTAAACCTACTGTATTTCTATCGACCCTGGAGAAAAAAGACTTTGATGATTTACCTTATTGCGACACCTTGGGATTTTAGCTGAGGCCGCCCCTTGGCCTCCCACACTCCAGGATAAAACAATGCAGCCTGTTCAGTCTTTCCTGGTAACTCAAACCCTCCAGTCCCAGTAAGGCTCCAGTGAGTCTTTTCTGCCCTAATTCCAGCTTCATTACACCCATCCTGTAGATGGGAGATCATAACTGCACACAGCACTCCAAACCGGAGCGCCTGGCGGAAACCCGCGAAGCTATGGGGAGGATGTACAAACTCCTTACAAACAGTGATTACAGACAGGATTTGAACCCGTGCCGCTGGCGCTGTAATAGCATTGCACTAACCGTCTCACCGAAGGATGATCTCCCAACTCCTGTTATTTTATTCCTTGACTGATAAAGGCGAGTGTGCCCAATGCCTTCCCATCACTCTGTCCACTATGTGTAGGAAACCATGTCCCTGTACCCCTAGGCAAATCTGTTCTATAACCACCTCCAGGCCCCTGCCATTTACACCATCAAATCTGAGGTTTTGCATTTTGGTAAGCCTTGTGCTGGGTTTAATGTCCAAATCCATCTGCCATTCCTCTGCCCACTTACGTATGTGATCTAGATCATTTTGCAATCTCCGACAACCTCCTCACTGCCCACCACACCACAAATGCAGCTCCATAAACAGCGGCTAGGACCCTTGTTACTCAATTGCTACAAAATCATTCCAAGGCAATAGGGCTTACTGCAAGCCCCAGAAAGTCTTTAATTTTTCTTCTAGCTCGACCATCCATCTGATGTATTTACTTGTTTGCAGCACAGTTGAAGCCAGTTCTGCCCACTGAAATTCATGTCCCCTAATTACACTCAATTAACCTGTGAACCCCATATGGAAACTGGAGTACCCTGGGGAAAACGCACACAGATCACAGGGAGAACGTACAAGCTCCCTACGGACAACGCCGGATTCGAACTCGGCTTGCTGGCACTGTAATAGCACTGCGGTAAGTGCGCCACTTACTGTGCTAACCGTGTTGCCAACTTGCGCTAACCGTTCCACCCACATATGCTAACCATGCCGCCCAACTAAGCTAACCATACCATTCACCTACCCTAACTGGGCCGCCTACCTACACTAACCATGCCGCCCACGTTTACTTTCGTGCTGCGATCTATAAACAGTACCATCAAAAACTTGGGAGTATTTTTTTAATCATGTGCAAATTGCTTACATATGCCACTCTGCAAAATTAGACTGCATGCATAATCATTCCTGGATCAATCAACAGCAATCATGAAATTGGTCCGAGAACTTCCGTGCACAATACTTCTTGCAGTTGGTATTTACCTGGGGTCAGCTTGCTGAAATCACAGGTCACACAGCACAGATTTTCTCTGCTGTCACCACTGGGGAAACCTACAAATTTACTCACAAAAAATACAGGAACACATTGCACGGATTTTGGGACTGAGATGAAAATCAAAGAGTTTGCACTCTTACACCGTTGTCCCATGTACAGGCTCTCCCAGTCCAATTTTTCAAAGGTGAAAACTGTGTCACATAATTCATTGGGCTCCAATAGTTCGGTGGAGAGAGCATTGGTCTTTTAAACGAAGGTCGCACGTTTGTTCCTTGCTGGGGCCTCATTTCTGTGAGGCGTTGGGCAAAGTGGTGACTCTCTGTCTTCAAAGTTAACAAAGTTAAAGAATTTCATTATGTTACATTCTAAATGGAGTATTACAATAGTGGAACCTTTTCCCTTTGTTAAAATGAAAGTCTGCTTCTCTCAATAATAGTTACATCGATCACTTAGATCCACTGATTCAGTAAAATAGCCAGAAAAGACAGAGGAGAGTGTTGGACAGGGCATTACTCTGAATGGCTGTCTGTGACTAGTGGTGTTCAAAGTCAAAGTTCAAGTCTATTGACAAAGTAAATATGGCATCACATACAACCCTGAGATTCTTTTTCTGTGAGTCATACCATTAACTGTAAACTGTACTCAAAGGAATAAAGAAAGGTAAACAAACTACAAATGCACAAGTATAAATATCTTTCTTTCTTTGGCTTTGCTTCGCGGACGAAGATTTATGGAGGGGTAATGTCCACGTCTGCTGCAGGCTCGTTGGTGACTGACAAGTCCGATGAGGGACAGGCAGGCATGGTTGCAGCGGTTGCAAGGGAAAATTGGTGGGTTGGGGTTGGTGATGGGTTTTTCCTCCTTTGTCTTCTGTCAGTGAGGTGGGTTCTGTGGTCTTCTTCGAAGGAGGTTTCTGCCTGCCGAACTGTGAGGCGCCAAGATGCACGGTTGGAGGCGATATCAGCTCACTGGCAGTGGTCAAAGCGGCAGGCACCAAGAGATTTCTTTAAGCAGTCCTTGTACCTCTTCTTTGGTGCACCTCTGTCTCGGTGGCCAGTGGAGAGCTCGCCATATAACACAAAATAATGAGCGAAATATGAGTCCTTAAATGAGACTCTGAGTGAGTCAGCTGTGCAGGAGTCTGATCGTTGAGGGGTAGCAACTATTCCTGAGCCTGGTGGTATGAATCCTGTCGTACCTCAAGATTCAAGATTCATCTTATTGTCATAATAATAAAACAGGGTCACATTACATGAAATTTCTTTTTGCCTGCTGCAAGGCAGACAGATTCGCAACTGGCAGGAATTGCCTGGACACCTCTTACAGTCAGAGAAAGGGAAGCAAGATATTCCCTCCCCAGAGTCATCGAGTGTCTGTAGATTCACCTCCAGCGCTTCTGCAGCCTCCACAGCCACCCAGAGTCCATTCCAAACCACTGGCGACCCGAGCTCCAGATCTGAATCTCCAACATGGTTAAGAACCCTTCAGTGCCCTCAGCACATCCTCAAATCGCGGTTCCGATACGTGGTACCCTTCCGGCCAGTTCGAGCCAGTGTTCAGCAGTCCACAGCCTGGTGCGAGTCTCCTAACAGCAATCTCCAGCACCCCATAGCTTCTTCCCCTTGAGTTGCCAGCAGCCCACTGCAGGACCCACCCCCCCACAACTGGTCTATCTCCATGGTCACAGTCCCTCCTCAAACGGGGTTGGCATTCCCATCCTCTGGTGCTCTGCTCTAGTCCTCGGTTTCCCCGAAGTCTGAAGCCCCTCGTGTCTGCTGCCGATTAATAGGCGCCACCGTCTTGGACACAGACCCAGAGGTCATGGGATCTCAAATAAAAACGACTGCTGGCTCCCTCAACGGGGCGTTCAAAGCTCAGGCTGAACCAATGGCAGTCGACTGGGCAGCTGGACCCCGCGGGAGCACTGCATCTCCATTCCCTGGCTCCCCGCGGGTCCACGCCAACGTTGCCGCTACAGCGGCTCTGGCAGCGCCGCCATCTTTGCACATCCTACCTGAAGGCAGCAGCAAGGGAAAGTTTTGAAAGGATCAGTGCTGGGACCTCTCTTGTTTGCGGAGAAAGATATAGATAGCCTGATCACAAAGTTTGCAGATGACCTGAATATCTGGGGTGGTGTTTAGTGAGCAAGGTTGCCAAAGCAGGATATAGATCAATCGGAAATTAGGGCAGAGAAATAGCAGCTGGAGTTCAGTTCAGACAAGAGTGAGGTGATAAATTTTGGGAGGTCAAACCGAAGAGGAGTGTGTACAGTAAATGCCTGAAGCCTTTAGAGCATTAATATACAGGGGGATACTTGCACACAAAAATACTGCTTCCTAAAATTGGCAACATGAGTGATTAGGGTGGTAAAGGCATGCTTGTTTTCATTAATTGCAGTGAATTCAAAAGTCTGCAACCCACTTTGCAGCTGTGTAAAACGCTAATTAGTTAATTTTGGATCTTAAGATCCTGACCTGGGACGCTGACTGACCATTTGCTCCATGGACGCTGCCTAGCCCATGGAGTCCCTCCACCTTTAGGGCTCAAGTTAAGTTCAATTGTAACGCTGTACCCAGCGCAGTGAGAAGGGTCCTTTCATAAGTGGGCCAACAAGTCAACTCTAACATTCATGCAGCGGTTCAAAGCACCATTACAGAGCAAAGGATGGCAAGGAACAAAACATTTAACTCGTCCATGGCAAGGATAGTAGGGTGAAGTTCTTTCAGTAGCCTGGTAACTGCAGGATAGAAGCCGTCTTCAAGCCTATTGGTGAGCGATTTTACACTGTTGAACCTTCTCCCTGGTGAGAGGAGAGTGCGTGCTTGGTGGGATAGGCCCTTCAGCTAAACTTCAGAATTACAATTTATTGACATGAACATGTCACAAAACTTATTGTTTTGCAGCAGTATCACGGTGCAAATATTTATATAAACCACCTTACAAAATAAATAAAAATAATGCAAGAAAAAGTCAAATTAAGGCAAATGGCTCTGGTTCATTGTTCATTCAGGAAAGTTGCTCAGGCCATCCAATAAGGTTCTACTCCCAAACATTGCAACAGTACCTGCCTGAACAATCTCCTCCAGCCGCCAGTTCCACACACCCACCTCTCTCTCTGTAAAAATCTTACCCCTGAGGTTCCAGTTAAATCTCTCCTCCCTCACCTTAAACTTCTGTCCACTGGTTACTTCAAATGGGGGCTCACCAGCATCGAGTGTAACTGCAGTGTGACCTCCCAATTTTTACGCTCAGTAATCTGACCGATGAAGGCTATTGAGTCGAAAGCCTTTTTGATCACCGTCCAATGTGCTCTGAGATCCCTCTGCTCTACCATGAACCCCAGATCCACGCCATTCACTGTATAGGTCCTCCCAACATCAGACCTCCAAAACTGCAACACCTTGCACTTCTCAAGATTCCAGCATCTGCACTTTTTATGTTTCTCTAGCGAAGAGGGGTGGCCAAACCTTTTTGGCCACATACAGAAAAATATAAGGAGTCGCAGGCCAAACAACATTAAGCCCGGGAGTTTTCAACCACCAACGGCTCCTTTAACAGGCTGTTTAAAGTCTGTACAATGCTGATGGCAGTTGGGCTGGGTGGTTGGACCCATACGGGGATGGGAGCGCTGATACTTCTCTCCCTGCAGCTACACACCAACGGCAGCGCTGCAATTTCTTTCCTTTCTTCTTTTAACAAGCGTTTTAAAATGGGCAACAGGCTGCAGTTGGCCGGGGGACCGCAGTTTGGCCACCCCTGCTCGAGAGTTACTTTCATGTTTTGTTTTGACTGATTTCTGAAGCATTTCTTAGGAAAAGTCCCTGGGCGTTGTCACTGCAGCCAGCACATATTTAGTGCACCAATTGGGACTGAAATTGAATTTCTAGGCAAAGTACACAGCCTTTTATTCAGCCGTGTAACCAAATTCAAATTGCTGAAACTGATTGCCAAGCGTACACCGCCGTTCCAATTTTTTAATAAAATATAACTTTGTGTTCAGTGAGATTTTGCAGATTGACAAGATCCTGCAATGACTAATACACTGTTGCACTCTACACCCTGTTTTTTGCAGACACTAGATTAGGTTAGTTGTCTATTGAGAAGTCAACATGGTTACTGAGAAAAGCAACGCGACACAAATTGCACAAGGGCCACCTCATTCCTGGAAAATTTCAGTATGAGGCACCATGTGATAATCATGAGTAAGAAAGAATTAAATGGGTTTTCAGATGTAAATTCATCCTTCAGCAAACAATATTAAAAGCAACAGCTTTAGAAAGGTACAATCATCTTCATCCTGAACACACACTGCTACTGTGATTGGGCACATTCTCGAAAGTAACTGAGCCCCAACGGCTCAATATTGTTAAGAGCCCAGAGGACCCCAAATCCAAGCAGCAATAGATATTCACCAAGACAAATGGTTACTTAAACAAAAGTTGCTTTTAATTATCCTTAAACATGAAAACAGAATCACACTTTAACTTATCACTATTGACTTAACTAACCTAACTTCCCCCTTCTAATTCTAAGCGTACGTGTATGTAATATGTAAAGTTCAGAAAAATTCTTGGTTCACAGTCCAATCTCACATCTCACTCCTCCAAGTTCACTGATTGTAGGTAATTCTTATACTGTCCACAGAATTTAACATTTATAAAGTTCACCAGGTTTTGGTGCTTGAAAGGTAAATAGTTACCGCTCAGGAAGGTTCATGTTGGTTGAGAGAGCTATTTGTTGTTCCAGGACATCCACAACTGATTCCTTTTTAATCATCCACTCCAGTGTCTTGCTGACAAAATTTTCCCCCTTCAGGGTTCTCCAGATGATAACCTCTTTCTTTCAGGTCACCAGAGTTCCTTTTTGTTTTCTTATTCCAAGTGAAACATTAGACAGCCAGTCCTCTCTGTCATGATAATGAATATGTATGAGATGTACCGGAAGTCACGTGGTATGAGAGAGAGAAGAACACAAGCAGGAGAACAAAGGAAACGGGAAAATAAAGCCACTGAGAAGTTTACCTGATAAAACTTGTGTTTAATGTTTTATTAACTTCACATTTCGGGCCACAAATGTGACACTCTCCTCTTGCATGAATTAAGAATTCACAACCCGTCTTCCAAATGGGGTTTTCCACAAGCTTGTCAGCTTGTCCTGTTCCTGTCCCAGCTGCTGCCGCTGACTGCATAATTGAAGAATTGAATTCCCTCTCTTTCTCTCTCTCAGAGAGAAAGCCTGTTTGACTCTCTCTGCTTGCAAAACCACATGAACCTCTTAGAACAGCTTCAGACAATCTGCTGTTCCGATAATATCTTTCACCTGTTGCCTTTTTGTAAACAACAAACCATTAATGAAGTTCTTGGGCACTCTCCAAAGCTCTTGCACAGGCTGTGGGGCCGATAGGTCTAGCATTAGCAGAGCTCCAGTATTTCAAATAAGATCTGCTTTAAAGTGTATTTATGTGACCTACACTAAGAAACCTGCACCAATTTATCTCCCAAAAACATACCTATATGCTCTGTCACAATATCAATAAAGTAATTTGATGGTTCCATAGGGGTTTCTGCCTGAACGGATCCCCTTTCATGGAGACCAGAGTGCCATTTCAGGTCTCATTTAATTCCTTTTGTGAGTTGAGCACCATCCTTATGTGGGAAAGCATTAAGTTTTTAAAAAAAATGTTGAATAGCACATTCTTTTTCACTCAAAAACAAGGGAGGATAGTACAATCTATAAGCTTAATCTTCCTGTTGAGGACAACCCTAACCTCCCCACAATTATGTCCATTTGTAGACAACATTAGGCGAAATATAAAATTATAGACAAATTTCAAAGGAGGGAGGGGAAATAACACAAGTAAATGTTTTAAGAAGCTATCACAACTGCTTAAGAAAGGAAATTTGTATAACTCACTTGACAAATCTTTCCTGCCTTTTGTTCTAAATAATATAATATTGGACGTATTAACTTATTGATAATTTGCCTTTTTAATAATTCCTAAGATTACAAACAGATGTTATTAACTGCAATTTCCTTCATTAAGCATGAAATAATCGCAAGCTAAGGCTGAGAACGGATTGATAAAGCCCGACTTTAAAAATCCATAAATTCTTCACAGTTCAATCTGACAAACGCTGTATCAAAAGATTAACAGTAGGGAATAAATCATTGACATTGAACAAAATTCATTAAAACGCAGAAGGAATGGGCAGCATGGTTGGCCTAGGAGTTAGTGCAACGTGATTATGCGCATCCTGCGTGGGTTTTTCCTGGGTGCTCTGGTATCCCCTCCACCCCCAAAAATGGGACAGGGTTGGTAGATCAATTGGGTGTGATTGTGCAGCACGGGTATCGATAGTTGGAATTGGCTTCTTCCATGTTGTAGATAAATATATAGTTTTAACGTTAAAGGCAGCATATAGTCGAAGATTGAGGCTTGATAAATTGCTAGAAACATAAGGAGGTGTGGGTTCTGGGAATATTTTATAATTCAGCAAGGACAGACCAAGATAAAAGAGAAGGGAGAATATGAGAATAAGCTACATGGATGTGAACCGTAAGAGCTTCCATACGCACATAAAAGGGAAAAGACCAGATAGAAGATGCAGGTCCCTTGACAGAGGAAGAATTCATCATGGGGGGAATAAGGAAATGGACAAGAAATAAAACAAATACTTTGCATCTGTCTTCATGGAAGAAAACGCAAAACAATCTGCCAAAAATAACAGAGAACCAAAGAAAATTGGAGTTTGTGAAAGTATAATATGAAAGAAGTTGCTGAGACCTACGAATCCCAAGGACCTGAGATCTACATTCCACAGTTTTGTAAGTGTTGGCAAATTTGCATAGATTCTGGAATGGTTCCTTTAGATTGGAGGACAGCAAATGTTACCCCATCGTTTAAGGAAGGAGGGAGAGGAGAATTGGGAACAACAAACCGTTCAGCCTAACAACAGCAGTATCTGCAACAAAAGGGTATGAAGACAGAACTTCAAAGCAAAACAAAACTGAACAAAATCCGCATGGAATTATGACAAAAATCATGTTACACCTGACTTTTGAAAATGTGACCAGTACAATGGATGTGGGGGAAACCTGGTTCATTTGCAGATCAAGACTTTAGATCTGATACAAAACTCTTGGTCTATAATGAAGCATTGATCCCTGCTCTCCGGTGATCTGCAGTGATCAGAAACAGAATCTATATTGTCAAGAACATGGAATTTGTTGTTTTGTGGCAACAATCCGGTACAAATATTGTGCAAAGAAGAGAAAGTGAGGTAGTGTCTGTGGTCACCTCTAAATACTTGAAAGATACTGCTAATCTAGTCCCTGATCTTCAAACTGCACTATAAGGAAATCAGCCGCTCTCCCAAGCTAACGTACCCAGCTTTGAGGTCTTAACCGGTTTGATTCATAAATTCTAAGAGGCTTAGTTGCTGATTGTAAGAAGAATTCATCCCTCAGTACTGGTTGACAATCAAAGTTCATGAATTCTGGTCACTGGATTAAATGATGTTAATAATAAACCACCTCACATGATTAAATCCTCCATGAACGGTTTTAACCAATGATATCTGATATATTGGGGACAAATCTGTATTTATTACATGAATAAACGCTGTTGTTTGTTGAAAAATCACAGTCTCGCAAATAATGGACTCTTGCACGTTCTTTGATATCAGGAAATGAAAAAAAAAACCCCAACAATATTTTAGTAATGTTTCTCTTCAGATTCATTGTCAAACACCAAATATCAGTTTCTCTGTTAAAAAAAATGTTGTTTATGATTGTGTTTGGAGCTTTAATTTTAAAAAAAAGGAACAGTTGTTAGATATTAGAATATCTCCTGTGACAGGTCTCTTATTGAGTAATGATCCTGGAAAGGACCGTGAGCCTATAATTCAATTATGAGTACTTATTCCAGCTGTGTCTCTACAGCTCGGTATCGGTGCTGCGCAATTGCTCAGCAAAAGCAGGTGTAGGGCGCTCCTTCCGTCCGATAGCCTACTGGGCAAGGTGCAGTACCTGTGCAATCAGGGTCACGTGAAGCCATGATTGCAGATGGTGGGTGGATTTTACAAGCAGCTTCTACAAATTGGAATTTATGGTTATAAAGCTAAAAACGCAGGGCAGATGAATCTGTTAATCAGTGGCCAGGGTGACCCATCCAGTGTGGACGCTGCAAATGAAGAAGGGCAATGGGAAACCACTTCAGCATTTTTTCCTTGCACAATGAACATTGACGAAAGTTCCAGCTCAAAGATGGAGCCTTTGCCAAAGGAGAACAGGGAAGGCAACAACTTACAATTCAGAGAGTCGGAGATCATGACGGATGGAGAGACACGATTGCCCTCGCCACACGGCAGGGCCCCTGAATGAATGATCTCCGCAGCACCAGCCACATCACAATTTGCAGGCCCTTATCCGCACCAACAGCAGTACGTAGTGCCTTTCAAAAGTAACTGAAGTCCGCAGCTGCAACTTGGGATGCAGCAGATAGCTACTAACACCAGCCTGACATCTCATAAACATCTTGGGGATTTTTTATGCCATTTTCTGCCAAATCTGGGAGAGGTCCAAGAAAAGAGAAATAAGTTGGGAACAGAAAGAGATGGAAAATCCTTAGGTCACAATCAGCAGTATTGCAACGTCTTCAAAACAGAAGCAACAATACAAGAATTATTACGTCGGAGCAGAAATGCAAACAAATAAGCCTATAAAACCATAAGATACACCCCATTCTTCAAGTCAGGTTTATGCCATCTAATTGCATGCATCACACACAGAAACACAGCCAGACAAAACACACATTCAGATAAACAGTACATATAGAGGACAAGTACTGTGTACAAAAATACATAAATAAGTATTGTTTAATGAGTCTTGGATGGTCAGTGTGAGCAGTTCCTTTGGTCGATTAGCGTTCTCACTGCCTGTGGAAAGAAGCTGTTCCTCAGCCTGGTGGTGCTGGCTCTGATCCTCCTGCGTCTCTTCCCTGACGGAAGCAGCTGAAAGATGGAGTGTGCGGGATGGAAGGGGTCCGCAATGATTTTTGCATGCCATCTTCAGACAATGACCCCAGTAGATTGTGTCGATGGGGGTGCGGGGAGACTCTAAAGATCCTCTCTGCCACTCTTATGGTCCTGTGGATTGATCTCCATTCCATTTCTTGGCAGCAATCATCCCACATTGTGATAAAGCCGGCCAAGACACTCTCAATAGAGATCCTGTAGAAGGGTTGACAGTCTTCGCAGGAAATGCAGTCACTGTTGCGCCTTCCTGACAAGAGCAGAGATGTTATGTGTCCACTATAGGTCACGAGCTCAAGGGAACTTGGTGTTCTCCACTACAGAGCTGTTGCTGTGTAGTGGAGGGCGGTCATTCCTGGTCCTCTTGAAGTCCATGAATATCTTCGTTTTGTCCAAGTTGAGACTCAGGTTGTTACTTTCGCACCATATCACAAAATTTTGCATCTTTTCTCTGCAAAGCGACTCATTGTTGTTGCTGATGCAGCCCCTCAACTTTGCCCCGCCATTCCATTATGAGCTGATATATTCTTCCACTCGGCTCCACTCCCCTACCTTCTCCCCATAACCTTTGGTACCCTGACTATTCAGATACATGACAATCTCTGCCTTAAAATCACTCAACGACTTGGGCTTCACAGCTTCCCGTGGAAACAACTTCCAGAGGTTCATCACTCTCTGGCTAAAAATTCGTCTGCATCTCAGTTTTAAATGGGCGTCCTTCAATCCTGAAGTTGTGCCCTCTTGTCTGTTCTTTCAATGCATCAAAGCAATGATGGAGAAGTTGCTATGAGTCCTGAACCAATATTATTTTCATTCCTCTGTCTCCTCTCTTCAGTCATAGTTTCTTCCCGAGAAAAGTAACCAATTTAATGAAAAGTAGAATAAGGCCTACCACAGGTAGTAAAATCTGTTTGAGAATGTGATGCTAAACAAGAAAGTTTGGAAATGCTAAGATTGTAGATCAAGGCACAAAAATACTGGAGAAACTCAGCAGATTATGCAACGTTCTTGATGAAGCAAAGAAATGTGCCCAAAGTTTCAGCCCTGAGCCCTTTGCAAAGGTATTGAGCAAAAGGCAGGCAGGGGTCTGAATAAAATGATGGTGGGGGGGGAGGGGTGGCAGAGGACCCACAGAAGTCATGGGTGGATAGGGATGGGAGGGCAGAAGAGAAAAATGCTGAGGTGATAAAGGGAGAGCGTAGCTCTCTGAAAGGAGAGAGGAGTGGGTGGAGAGCCAGAAAGGAGATAAGGAAAGAGAAAGAGAGAGTGGTGGAGGGAAAGGGGGGGGATCCTAATGGAAATCAGAGAAGTCGGTGTTAGTGCCATCTTGTTGGAGAGTGCCCAGACGGAATATTAGGTGTTGTTCTTCCAATTTGGCAATGCCTAACAAATTGGCATGAAAGTGGGGCACAGAATTGAAATAGGTGGTTAGTGGGAGAATATGATGTGTCTCCTGCAAAGAGTTTTCCCAAGTTCAAGGACCCTGGATTAAACCATGGGACCAGGAGCCTGGAAAATGGGAACAAAGCATGGCAAACATTATCTGGTGAGCCATTTTTGAAAATGGTGGAGAAGTAGATTTTGAAGTTATACTGCAGTCCCAGAAGACATCAGTAGGTCCTTTTACAGAAAAAAAAATTCCCGACTGTAAAGGCCAATATTCTCCATCCTCACGTTGCTGAACCTACCTTCATAAATCCTCCGCGCGCAGCTCCAGGACGCAGAATCTGATCCTTCCTCAGGCTGGTCACACAGGTGGAGTGGAGCGCTCCACCTCGCTCCATAAATGGACTGGCTGGGAGCAGGCTGATGATGTCATCAGCCTGCAACACAGGGGCATGAATTGTAAAACCCCGACTCCGCACACGGCAGGGAATGCATTGGAGGTACGTTCTGATCATCAGTCTGAGAGCATCGCAAACATCGTTCTTACCTGCTCTACGGTCGCCATTTTCTGAATGGGCTCTTTCCCACTTGGCACGTATATATGACGTCATGATGGTGGGCACCAGTCGGCCTCCCTCCATCGACTCAGTTGGACTCAACAAGGCGCCGCTCTTCATGAAAGCAATGCTGGAGCAGGCTTTTAGGCCTTCTCTATAAAAAGTTAAGTGCAGAGTGTTTCCGCCAATGGACCTGGCCTCGAAGCGGCGCCCCTCCATAAAAACACCCAGAGAGGGTGAGATGCTTAAGGACGAGTGTGTCCGTCAGAAAATCAGGGACTGAAGGGGATTCAATCCTCTTCTAATCATCCAAACCCTGAACAATGACCAAGTGGAATCTCCTGCTGAATGAACTGTCGCCAGTGGCTTGCAAAGCAACAACTGTGTTGTTTATTCAGAAAGCGTACAAAGTAAAGGGAGGAAAGTTTAGGGGAGACATAGGGTATACGTCGTGGGTGCCTTGGCCCGGATAGTGGTGGAGGCTGAAGCATTAGGGGGATTTAAAAGACTCAGGCACATGGATGAAAGAAAAATAGGTAGGGAGGGTTTCGTTTTTTATTGGTAGGAATAGATGGGTTGCCACAACATTGTGGGCCAAAAGGCCTGCACTGTGCTGTAGTGTTCCATGTTAACTCCATTGACCTCGATGGATCTATCTAACTTTGCAGGGTTTATTATTCTCTCCATCAATGCCAATGAACGAATGGTGATTTGTTACCTTTCCTGCTTTGATGTAACAAACGACTGTGTCATTGTTGCCTCTCAACATATGTTGCAAATTATGTATTTTTGTTAATTATGACCCAAGGAAACTGGATTAAGTCTGAACACAGTTTTTCTGTTGTATGATATAGAGCAGACATTCTCAAGGGCCCCCTTCCCCCTACTGCCACTGGGGGCCACAGCACATTTAAGGAAGGCCACAGACTGGAATTTTTTACACTAATTTTATTTTTTAATTAATTTAATTTAGACATTATAGTCGCACTAGGCACCCAGTGACCGAAAGAACCAAGCAGAGTCAAAAATGAGTTGTCGTTAATAGAACTCTCACGTGCGCTTGAATCCCTGGGAACCCTTGCGACTCCTGGGTCCCCTTTACCATGTCAGCTGCCAGGCTATGGCCCACATACATAGCTCTCACAGTCAGATCTGCCGTGGACTTGCCCGTGACTCCGTGAGCCTGCTGCGTGGGTGAGCTGCCACAGCGTACGCCACGGCCCACGAACATGTGCCACCCATATACACCTGATTAGCCCACAACACCAGTATGTTTCGAATGGTGGGAGGAAATCGGACCGCCTCGCGCAGACACAGGGAGAATGTAAAAACTCTTACAGACAGCGCCAGATTTGAACTGGGTCTCTGGCGCTGCAACAGCATTGCGCTAACCATTACGGTAACCCTATTTTTCTTTGATTCTTAAAAATTCAGTCTGTAGAAGAGAAATACAGAAGAAACCAACTAAACGTGACTGCTTCACAGAGAAAAGAACCTATAACCTTTGAGGAGAGTCCTAAGGGAGCCATAGCCAGAATAGTTAAGAATAGCTGATGTAGAGGATTTAGATCAGTGGTTCTCAACCTTTTTCATTCCACTCACATCCCACTTTAAGTATTCCCTATGCCACAGGTGCTCTGCGATTAGTAAGGGATTGCTTAAGGTAGTTCGTGGGTGGAAATAAAAAGTTTGAAAACCACTGTTTTAGTCGTACTTTATTGACTCGTTATGTGCACGGTTTCAGAACTCCAAAGGAAATGGGCCAATGACAATTTTTCTCAGGCAAAATATTTCAGTAACAATTGAGTCTAGAGCAGTGATTCTCAACCTTCCCTCCCCCCTCATATACCACCTCAAGCAGTCAGAGCACTGATAGCATAGGGATTACTTAAAGTGGGATGTGAATGAGTGGAAAGAAAAAGGTTGAGAACCTCTGATTTGGACCTTAATCTTTCGGTCATAATGTTTTACAGCCCAGAAAGCTGGTTCTTCTGCCCAACTTGTACTATTTACCTGCATTCGGCTCATCTTCCTCTCAAACCTTCCTATCCATGCACCTGCGTAAATATCTTTTAAACACTCCAATTGTCCCCACCTCTCCCATTTTCTTGGCAGATTGTTCCACTCACCTACCACCCTCTAATGTGAGAAAGGTCCCCCACGGGTCCCCCTCTTAAACCTTTCCACTCTTGGTAGCTTGGCCACCGCTTGCTGAATGCTGCCAGAAAGCCACTAAAAAGGGCAGCAGGCGCACCGGTTAGTGCTTCAGCAACCTGGGTTCAATCCGGACCCCCTCTGCTGCCTGGGGCAGTTGGCATGTTCCCACTGTGACCACGTGGGTTTCCATTGTATGCTCTAGTTCTTTATTGGCTAATTGGCCACTGTAACTCGTCCCCATTGTGGGGGTGAGTGAAAGAGATAGGTTATAGGGAAATGGTTGTGGGGAGGCGTGGACTCGGTGCTCTGTAATAACACCCTCTGCGTCTGAACGAATGTTTAAAGAGGGAATATGTCACATTTCTTAATTTCCCCTTGGATAGTTGAATTCATTCTTTCAACAGCTGGAACACTTCAATTTCACCATCATAATTTGCTTCAACATATTTATACTGCTGGCTCAAATTGGTAAAGAATTGTCAGGGAAACCACTCTCTATCTGATCTCTCTCCAAAGATGATGCAAAGTGCAGAACAAAATCCTTACTAAGAAAAGAATTGAGAGCTGACCCTCGCAACACACAATCAGTAAATAATCTGAAGGAAATATTATTAAAGAAAATTCTGCTCATCCACAATGATCTCCATTCTGCTCAGAGTCCAAAACCTCATTTTGGGTATTTTTTTTTCTGTAAATTTACTGGTAGATAGGAAACTATTTGTCACAGTAGAGGAATTACAGCATTTAAAAGACAATTGCAATGTTTAAATGACAGATGGATGGATAGGGAAGCTTTTAATCTAGTGGTTCTCAACCTTTTTCTTCCCACTCACATACCACTTTAAGTAATCCCTGTGCCATCAGTGATCTGTGATTAGGAAGGGATTGCTTAAGGTGGGATGTGAGTGGAAAGCTCTAGACCCAACTGCTACTGAAATATTTTGCTTGAGAAAAATTGTCATTGGCCCATTTCCTTTGGAGTTATGAAACCATGCACATAATGAGCCAATCAGGTGTGATTAAAACAATGGTTTTCAAACTTTTTCTTTCCACCCACATACCACCTTAAGCAATCCCTTCCTAATCACAGAGCACCAATGGCATAGGGATTATTTAAAGTAGTATGTGAGTGGGAAGAAAAAGGATGAGAACCACTGGTTTAAGAGATACAAAGTAAAAGTAGGCAAAAACGACCCAGTCAAGTAGGGTCCTTGGTTGGCAATTTATTTAGCACAGGTTACAAGAATTAAATTCCCACAGTTATTTTTATCAGGTAATATTGAAGGGGTAAGACCATAACTGAAATTATCTATATAGCAAAAAGAATTTGCAAAGATTGCCGAAGCAGCAGCAAGAAAATGTATAGCAGTAACATGGAAATCGGACACCCACCTAGGGTGGGTGTATAGCTGCATTCTTCTGGAGAAAATTACCTCATAATCTAAGAAACTAATACGAAGTATTGTTGAAAATTTGGCACCCGTATTTTCAAATTGAGGGAATTGATTTATAGGTGTTTTTCCCTAAGCTTCGAAACTTCGTTAAACTCTTTGGAAGTATTGAAAGATATCAGTTCTCTTTCTTATCTTTTTTTTTCTATGCTTTTTTCTTACTTTTCTTTCTTTTCTTTTCCTGGGGTATATTTTGGTGCGAGGGGGAGGGAGTTGGGTTTTATACCATCATGGATTTGAAACTAATACTGTATTTTGCATTTGCCTATGATTAAATATATGGAATTTTTTAAATAAAATTTTCAAAAAACAAGTAGAATCCTTGGCCAGCATGGACAAATTGGGCCCAAAGGCTTGTCTCTGTGCTCTATGACTCCAATTAGGCCTGAGTCAGACTTCACTCTTTAGCCAAAAAAAGGATTATGAAGTTGCACAATGTTTTGAACCATTGTGGTCCTAAAATGTGTCAGTATTCTCCTCAAAACAGGATCAACTCATACTTACTTTATTAGTGGTATTTTGTCAAGTGATCTGGAGCTTGATTAGATAAAAGTGACTCAGAAAGTTGAGACATAGAAGATGCATCCATTGGTATGCACCAAGTCCAATATGAGTCCTTAGCTTCTGCTAAGGTGTACCTTTGCAAAGATGGAACAATGTTGCCCCCTGCTGCTCGCATTTCAATTGCGAACACTTTTCCTTTCAGTGAGTGACGATGCCCAATGTTTTGCACCAATAAAACCGAAACTTTCGACCGCATTTTTATTTCCATTAAAGACCTCCCCAATGCATTATCACAAGGGTATTAAGCATGGATAAATACTACTACTCAGTTCCAGAAAGTAACAGATCAGTGATCTTTACTCCTTTACTGCTTCTGGTGTGGGACTCTGCAAAGTTCCACAAATGTCAATTCAGAACATTAAATTTATTAAACTTGACAATAGACCTTTTAAGTTTCGTACTCCATTAATTCATGTGAATAATTACAAAGGGAAAAAATGGGGTTAAAAACTGTAGTGATATATTTTCACCTTGTACATTATTCACTACCTGTGTGCTGTTGTATGTATGAGGCTGGCCCGCCCACTTGTGACTCATCTCCTATGTCTCCTATCTTAGGACATGACCTCTCTCCCACCCTTCCGGCATTCCTGTACCTGGATCCGGGCCAGACAAAGTCTCGTGTGTATTAAAGCCTATCATTCCCCTGCTCTCGACTTTGTGGTTATTGATAGAGCCTATCAGAAACATTTTTTCACAAGCACAGAAAGAAACAAGAAAATCCATAGTCCAGATGGGTTTGGAGTTACATCAAAGAACATTGCAGTAACGGACCCTCTAATAATTCCTTACATCAAAATGATGCTTCATGTGACGGCTGTTATCAGGGCTGCTTGTTCTACTAAATTAATCTTAATTGACAAAAGAGCTCCAAAATTCAAGTGGAATTTAAGAGGTAATTCCTTTTATTCTTTTGTCACTTTATATTGGAAATAAGTTGGATCACTCACCAGGTTATATTTGAATTGCCTTTGTAATTTAGAATTACAAATAATATTTATATATAAACCTTCATATAATTTCTCGCACACATTTTTGTATGTACTGGAAAGATTTACTCATTCATTACTTATTCAATTCCTTTGAGACAAATTAGTTGTTGAAATCTAAAAGGTCAGACCACTTAAAGTAAAACTGAATACAATTTGCCTGGAAGAAGATTAGAATCAAGTTATTTATATAAAGCTAGCTAAACTCTCCAAAACTACAGCTGGGGATCCTAATGTGCTCTATAGTACTTTAAACGAGAAATGCCAAGTTCTGTCTACGAATGTCCTGTCACTTTAAGAATTTCCAGAAGAGCTGAATTGCATGAGGATGGCAAAGCAGCAAGGAGACAACTGATCAAATCCTCACCCACTTTCTAATTTCTCTGTAAGGACTTGGAGGGTGTAAAGATCAACTGAAGCGAAGTGCCCTTTTGTACGGCAGGGAATCGCACCAGACGATTGGGGAAAATGGAGGTCACCTTTTCAAATTGCAACTCTTGGTGCAAACTTCCTTCACTACGTGCTTTTCAAAACACAATGATCTTGCTGCACATATTCTGATTACATCTCCAGTGGCTCCGCTCTTTTTTTTCCCCATCGATTCTTAATTTTGAAACGGGAAAATTCTGTTCGTGGTCATTTTCCAGCGTGTAGAGAAATGGAAGATAATTTAAAAACAGTGAAACACGAAAGTCTGTAGTAAATCTTTATATATCTTTGGCTCCTATAGACACTGAAAAGACCGGCTGAGTTCCTCTAGCATTTTGGTGTAATTTAAAAATGTACATGAGAGTATTTCAATCCAAAGATCCATTTCCTACAATTCTGGTGTGAATGTCATTTTAAATAACATAACATAACATAACATAACAATTACAGCACGGAAACAGGCCATTAGGCCCTTCTAGTCCGCACCGAACCAAACACCCCTTTCTAATCCCACCTCCCTGCACAATGCCCATAACCCTCCATCTTCTTCTCATCCATAGACCTGTCCAACCTTTTCTTAAATAATACAATTGACTCCGCCGCCACTATTTCTCCCGGAAGATCATTCCACACAGCTACCACTCTCTGAGTAAAGAAGTTCCCCCTCATGTTACCTCTAAACCTCTGCCCCTTAATTCTTAACTCATGTCCTCTTGTTTTAAACTTTCCTCCTCTTAACGGAAATAGTCTATCCACATCCATTCTGTCTATCCCTTTCATAATCTTAAATACTTCTATCAAATCCCCTCTCAACCTTCTACGCTCCAAAGAATAAAGACCCAATCTGTCCAATCTCTCCCCATACTCCAGATGCTTAAACCCAGGCAACATTCTGGTAAACCTTCTCTGCACTCTCTCCACTCTGTTTATATCTTTCCTATAATTAGGCGACCAGAACTGCACACAGAACTCCAAATTAGGCCGCACCAACGTCTTATACAATCTCAAATTTGTTAAGTAATCTTAAAATCATGCAGTTCTTGAGGAATTGCAAACGAAACTGTAATTGAAGCTTTCATTATTTCTTTCTTTGGAACATTTGTATTCTCAAGAACCACTTCATTGTCTCATGTAAATTATGGCAGAGGGCATACTCTGATCAAGAGCTAAATGCCTGCAGCATTGTCTCAGCATCATGAATCATTAATAGAGTCCATTTACCAGAAGGGAAGTGAAAGTGACAGCCCTTGACATAAAGGCAGTGCTTGGCAGAATATCACATCAACCCAAGTAAAATCTTAGTCAATGAGCAGCAAGCGGAAACAATGCAGCAGATGGATTCACACCACCCTGAAGGAATGACGGTGGTTAAGTCAATCATCCTGCCTCCAAGCCATTGATTAGGCAGTGACCTAAAGCTGCAGATGCAGTCATGTTTTCTGATGGTTGCTCAGTGTTCAATTCCATCCATATCTCTTCAGAAAATGAAACAGTCTATGTCTGAATGCAACAAGGCCCTTGGCAAGGGCAAGGAACATTTCCACCACAAAAGTGCTTGGCGAGAGTGGGGGGGTGGCTTGGGAGGAGGGAGGGGGGGAGAAAAAGTCACTGTAAATGTGTGAAAAAGAAAAAGTGTATATCATGGCTATTGTGATTTATGGTGTGAAAAATAAAAAATTAAAAAAAAAAAAGAATCTAACCATTTAGTGGTTCTCAATCTTTTTCTTCCCACTCACATCCCACTTTAAGTAATCCCTAGGCCACTGGTGCTCTGTGATTAGGAAGGGATGGCTTAAGGTGGGACGTGAGTGGGAAGGGAAGATTGAGAATCACCGCTCTAGACCCAATTGTTACTGAAATATTTTGCTTGAGAAAAATTCTCAATGGCCCCATTTCCTTTATGTCTTATGAAATGGTGCACATAACCAGTCACTGTGGTACGATTAAAGCAGTGGTTTTCAAACCTTTTTCTTTCTACCCGCATCCCACCTTAAGTAATCCCTTACTAATCATAGAGCACCGAAGGCATAGGGAATACTTAAAGTGGGATGTGAGTGGAAAGGAAACGGTTGAGAACCACTGCTTTAGGTGTATCAGCAAAAGGGTTGTGATGGTGGAGGAATTTCAACTTTCTTAATATTGACAGGGATTGCCTTTGAGCAAGGGTTCGATGGGGTGGAATTTGTTAACTGGATTCACAAAAGTGTTTTGAGACAATTTGGAGTACGTCCGACCCGAGACGGGGCAGAACGTGACTTTATCATCAGGAAATTAAACTGATGGTGGACATTTAAATAGATAAAACACTTTGGGAGCAGAAGCGTTTAATTTTGCCGGTGACGGAAAGGGAAAATGTTGGCCTTTAACCCTTTAGTTAATGTCCAGAAATGGGGGAAGGCTCATTTCAATCGCAGAAAAGAAGACCTGGCGAAAATCGATTGGGAACAGATATTTGCTGGTGAAATAACTGCAGACAAGTGCTAATCTTTTAAAAGAAGTTTAAATAGAGTTCAGGGCCAATGTGTTCCAGTAAGGATGAAAGACAGAGATGGCAAGATTAGGGAATCTCAGATGACAAAAATATTAAAGATCAGGAAAAAGAGAAACATATGGCAGGTATAGGCAGCTGGGTTCGAGGGAGTCTTTTCAGGGAATATAGAATGTGAAAGAGAGAAATGAAGAGGACAAAAAGGACTGTGGAACATTCTTGGCAAGTAAGATTAAAGAGCATCCCAAAACTTTCCCTAAGTACTTTAGAAGCAAGAGGGTAGCCAGGGCTAGGGTCAGTCCCCTTCGGGATCAATAGGGTAATCTACGTACACAGCCGAGGGATGTGGGTGAGGTCCCAGTGAATGTTTTGAACCTGCATTCACCAAGGAGAATTGTATGGAGTTCAAGGAGGGTTAACATTGTTCCTTTAATTAAGAAGGACAGCAGGTATAAGCAGGCTTGGAAGCCTGACGTCATTGGTTGGGAAATAAATGGAGCGAATTCTGACAATAGACAATAGACAATAGACAATAGACAATAGACAATAGACAATAGACAATAGACAATTGTTGGAGTTTAGAAGGATGAAGGGGGACATGATTGAGGTATACAATATCATCAGGGGGATAGACAAGGTGAAGTTTGATTACTTGTTCCCAATGATGGGGGAGACGAGGACTTAGAGGGCATAGTTTAAGAATACAGGGTAGGCCCTTTAGGACGGAGATGAGAAAGCATTTTTTTACCCAGAGAAGTGTGAATCTGTGGAATGCTCTGCCACAGAGGGTGGTAGAGGCGGATTCGCTGACTATGTTCAAAAGAGAGTTAGATAAGACTCTTGTGGGTAACGGAGTTAAGGGTTATGGGGATAAGGCTGGAAAGGGGTACTGATGGTAATGATCAGCCATGATCTAAAATGGCGGTGCTGGCCCGACGGGCCAAATGGCCTACTCCAGCTCCTATTGTCTATTGTCTATTGTCTATTGTCTATTTCTGAATAACCATTGCCCAGTAAAATTGGAACCAAAGAGGATTTTTTTCTATTTTTGGATCACGACTATAACTTGCTACCGATGGGAATTGGGGTAACCATCTTTAACTAAATTCATGGGTATAACAGATAACATTTTTGGACATGGGGTTGTGGGGAAAGTAAAGATTAGGCAAAGATCAGAAGTGTCACGATTCCACAAGATTGCAAATCAGGATCAAAAGACCCCGGGATTTGTATGACATCGGCTCATATATAAATGCAGAACTTTTTTAGTTGATCAAAAATACACTAATCCAGTTTTAGTCATCTGTTCTAAACCAGACCAACAACTATTTCAGAACGAATCATGTAAAAAGAAGGAAGAATTTGTCAATATATCAAAATAGAGTCACAGAATCACACAGCACAGGAACAGGCCATTCTGCCATCATGTCCATGCTACCCCTATACTTGTTTCATTACAGGAAATTTCATTGCCCAGCACTTGCCCTATTGTTTTCTGACCCCAACCTCTGATCTAAACACATGTTTAATGTTGTGAGATTACCTTCCCCCACCAACCCTTCGGCCCATGCATTTCCAGTTTTATGCTACCATATGCGCGCATGTAATAGCCGATGTTGACCCCCTATTTTTGGCCCCAGCCGCCTGCCCATCAGAGCCCCCATCACCTTAACGGTAGACACTCAACTGGCCCCCTAGCCACCCACCCATCCGATCTCCCGATCGCGGACTCTTACCAACCACGCAGCACGCAATCTTAAGCAATTGGAAAATTTACTTATCCGGCATCTACCAATCCCCTTAGGTGCCAGATACCATGCATTTTAGGATACATCCAATTTTTTGAGAAACTAACATTCTATTAAATTAATTGTTTGGACAATATCCAATGAAAAATGATATGATTAATTATATCAGCAATGTTAAATGTTCTACCTTCTTAAAATAGCAGAGTCGAAACTTTTACCCTGGGAAGTTAAGCACCAATAGAGAAGAATAAATGAAAATTACTCACAGATGACGAACGCTTTGCCCAACTGATGGAGTTCTATCTCTTGCTGAGATTTCATTCATTCTTCTGGTGTTGTTCTTTGCATTACTGTGAGTTTGCTGGATAACATTTGAATACGAGGCAGATGACCGAGAAGGATAGGATCTCGACGAGAGAGTGCGGGGAATGTATGGTTTCTCTGGAACAATTTCCTCACACCTGGAACCCTGGAATCCTGACCGGCAAACGCAGACTTGTGGTCGAGAACACGAACCCCTGTTTTGGCACGGTGGGTCACACACAGCTGTTGAGAAATATCACATTGGAAGCAATTAGCACAATGCAGATTCCCAAAAGCTTTTTTTTGTTAGGTTTTAAAAATGATATTCATTTGTCTTCAGAAATCCGTTGATCAGACAATGGGGATTGCCTTCAAGTGTGTCAGTGGGTGGTAAAATCTGGCAGGAGTTGATGGAAATGTGGGGAGAATAAAATGGGATTAGGGTTGGAAGAATGTGAGGAAAAGGTGGTTGATATTTGGCACGGACTCATCCTGTTTCGGTGCTGAAAGCTATCATTGTGTGAGAAATGGAGGGTAATGGGTGTGAGAGAAAGTTGGATTGAGTGGAGTAAGTGACTCCAAAGCCGTAGAGTGAGGAACGATAAGCTTTATTATACTTTAGATGTAGCTGGCCCGATTCCAAGTGCTCGACTGAGGACAGGGAGAGGGAAGTTAACCTTTATTCTAGGGTCACAAGGGGTGGAGTCACCAGGGAGCGAGTCACCAGTGGGGGACGGGCCAGCTACCCATTGGTAGTTACACATTCGTATCACCACGTTAGGTTTATTTTGGTGGGCCGAAGGGCCTGTACTGTGCTGAACCATTCCCTGTTCTATGATTCCATGACCATTCTGATGACTGCCACCCCCCCCCCCCCCCCCACTGGCCTTAAGTGTGGACCTGCTTTATTTTCTCTCTCTCTCTCTCTCCCCCTCTGCCAGTGAGGCTGATTCGCTGAGTAACACAGCGATCTCGTGTTCCACTTCCAAACTGCTACCTCTTCGTATCAATTCATTTTCAGAAATTATTTGCATTTATGACAGTTTCCTGTCACTGTGATCTCAGGATCAGGAGATTACGGGTTGATATCCTACTCTGGATGTTTGGACACAACATCCAGGGACCCACTTTGCTCTTCATGGAAGCTTTTTGTCACATTTTACATTCATTTCAGCTGCAAAAGTACTTGAAAAAAATGATGCTATCAACGGAGCCATTGCTGGTACCTGAACTACAAATATACTCTTACAATTTGTGGGCCTCTTCCCCACACAACAGAAATGACTACATTCCAAAAGCATAAGGCACTGTCAGACATCCTGATGACATCACACATGCAAAGTTGATCCGTTCTTTTTTTTCCCCTCCTTCTTTCTAACTTTATGCCAAATTTAACCACCATAGCTTGTCATGTTTTTCTCTCTACCTCATTTAGTCATTTTTTAATATTAAAAAACACGTTTTAACTTTAATGCACGATTTGAAATTTGTTCTGTCGCTTTATTTGCAGATTGAGTCAACACTGGTGATAATGGCACTATGGTAATCATGTGAATAAACTGTTCAACTTTGTCACAAGGAAACATCGACATTGTATTGCCTAACTGCACAGTATGCCCACAACCTTCTTGGTAGCAAAGAAAACTGCTGTTGAATTGACTAGTAATTTGTCTCAGTGCATTCCGTGAATAACACATAACGCAGCCACAGAATGGGTTGGGAAGCTCGAATGGTTATGGGACACGTTTGGAGCGTCTTCTGTTAGGGTTGGTGCTGAGCTACTTGAATATTGTTATGGCTGTACTACTTCGAGATCCATAAATTGGAAGGGGTGCAGTGGAGATTCGCCAGGATGTTGCTGGGACTGGAGGGCTTGAGTGGTATGAAGAGGTTAGATTGTCTGGGACGTTATTCCCCGGAGCGAAGGAGGCCGAGGGGCCATTTTTAACCTTTCATAATATACACTCTGGACTGGGTCCATAGGTAAACTACAGTATGAACATCAGTATGAACTAGCTGGTGGTTGGGTATAAAACCAGGCCTGGAAGATCAGGACATGGTGTATAGGCACTTGTTGGTAGTCCCTGAAAACTGGGACATGGAATCATGCACTTGTTGGTAGCCCCTGAAAACAGGGGCACAAGCCCAAAGGGTTAAAAGAGATTTTAAAAACTGTGAGGGGCATGGGTGAATGCAATGTTCTTTTACCCAGGCTAGATGATTTGAGAACTAAAGGGCAAAAGTCTAAGGCAAGAGGGCAGAGGTTTAAGAGGGACCTGCGGGGCAACATTTCCACCCAGAGGGTGGTCCTTATCTGGAATGAGCTGCCAGGGGAAGCTGCAGAACCAGGTACAATGTTGACATTGAATTTGGACAGATCTTTATGGAAAGGAAGGGTTAAAATACGAAGAGTATGGACCATGTGGGTACAGCGCAGAATGTCAGCGTGTTCATTATGGACAGGTGGGACTAAAAGGCTTGTGTGATGCTATGGTTTCAGATGAGCCGTAAACATTTTGTTACCTTCCCAAATTTGGAAGAGATGCCTATCAGACTCCTGAATCCCCTTTACCCTTCTAACCATAAATTACCCTCAGACCACAGGAAGACCTGTCTGCATTTTTGAACCACCACTTTTACTTAATGTAACATGAGTATTTATTATCTTTCCACCTTTTATTTTTACTATCTCCTTTTATACTGAAGCAAGTTAATGTATACTATTGCGTATTTTTTTAACAAAAGCACCAGTGTGGCTGCAGCAGACAAGAGTTTTGGAGCATATAAACATTGTATGACAATAAACTCATTCTCGCTATCAGACATGAGCGGCAGGAATTGGCAACTGCTCTAAAAGCTACAATGTCAACGTATCTCATCTAAATGAACTCGTCTTTAGTGACAGTAGCATAGATTCCTGAATTGCTGGGTGGTAAACTTATTTATAAATAAATCAACTTATTTTGAATATTTTATTTAAAATTTATACTAATCCCTCCCTCCCACCGTCCTCCCTCCCTACCACTTTCCTTCCTCCCCACCACCCACCTCCCTCCCAAATACCCCAAGAAAGAAAGAAGATTATCAATGAATATCTCAGTTCAAATCAACTGCCGTGAAACTGAGACCCACCATTGGGATGAGCTATTGAGAGTTTAAATTTTCAAACCAACTTGTTGTAAATATAGGCTCCATATTTTCAAAGATAAATTATGTTTATCACATCAGTTATGCTATTTTATTTCAAGAGGAATACAAGATCTCATTTCAATATGCCATCTCTGCAAAATATCAAAAGTTTTATCAAGACTTACATTTCAGGGCATAACCAGAATTGTGTTTGTACTTTGTTACTTGCTTTCAACTCTTCCTTGGCCCAGACTTTCTTCTAACTGATCATCGCAACAGCACGCTGTCATGCAAAGCTGGATGCGGGTTCATGGTCTGCCGACAGGCGTCTCCTTCCGTTCCCTGTCTATCGAAGTGTCTGGCTAAATGTTGTTGTATGTGCTCTCTGCTGCCTGGCAGCATGTTATAAGCCCCTGCCCCTCATCTTTTTTTTTTGCACTTCCCTTTTAATCTTTTCCTCTTTCACCTTAAGCCTACCCCTTTGGTATTTGATGTTTCCACAATGGGAGAAAGACTCTTGGCAACCTAGCCTGTGCATGTCTCTTGACATTTCATAGACTTTTATCAGGCTGCCCCTTGGCCACTGACATTCCGAAGAAAACAATGCAAGTTTCTCCAATCCCTTCCTTTAAGCGAGTACTCTCCAATCCAGGTTTCTCTCTTCGGCCCCCTGTCCAGAGACCCCACATCCTTCCCATATTGTGGAGACCAAAACTGAACCTAATATTCCAAATGTAGCCTAACCAAAGGTGATTGACCTGGCCAGTACCTGGAATGTGCAGGGAAAGGTTAAGAGGGGCCAGAAATGTACTGTATATATTCGTGTAATAGTTGGGTTCTTTGGACCAATTTTTGGGGTCAAATTTGGAGGGAGAGGGGTCAACATTTACACGGGTCATGCATTTTAATGCTGTAAGTATTGGTGTTGTTGAAGGCGTCGAGAGCTCGGATGGTCGAGACCAGGTGGTAAGTCTGCAGTCAGGGCATCGGGAACTTGGATGGGCAGGAAGCCGGGGCGAGGTGTGTCGGGGGCTTCTATGGGTAGGCAATCAGGGCGTCAGGAGCTCAGATGGTCGGTCAGCCAAGGGCGAAGGTCGTGGTTGGAAGTGCGGATAGGCGGGCAGGCGGGGTCAAAAATGGGGGGGGGGTCAACTTTTACATGAGTCACATAGAAAACACACAATTTTTGGGGCCAAAAAAGGTAAGAGGGGAAACTATTATGCAAGTATATATGATACATACAGAAGTTTGGAAGATTGAGAAGGGGTGTAACTAAAACTTACAAGATCCTAAATGGATTCATAGAAAGGATATTTGCTGTTGTGGAAAAATATAGAACTTGGGTTTCATGATTGAAACAGTGACGAGTAATTTTTTTTTCCCTTAGTGTTGCTTTGGAAACTTATCCTTGTCACAATTTTTAAGACAGAGGTAGATATGTTCTCGATAAGCAAGGGTTGAAAGGCTGCTGTGGGTAATTAGGAACATCGTGTTCAAGTTACAATCAGATCAGCTGTGATCTGATTAAATGGTGAAGCAGGTTTGAGAAGCCAAGTAAACCACACCTGACCCTAATTCTTCTGTTCATACGATCTGGCTGAGAGACAGAGCACGCTGAAAGAGCCAGATGGCCAACTCCGGCACCTAATTCTATGCTTTAATGTTATGAAGGTTAGGTTTCAGTTCAAGGATTTAAGTTGACAACATTATAAATCAAAGCATTCAAGCTACTGCTAAGGATTTATGGGATCTCATAGCTACTGGCTGGGGTCGTTTCCACGGACGACAGCATAATTCCAGCTTCCTTACAGTGGCAGGCACGTCGCCAGCTGCAATTTGCAAACTCCCTTTTCCATCAGATAATAATAGGTCAGGGTTTTTTTTAGTAGCTCTGAGCATCCACGGAAAAGCCAGGATTTACTACTTGTCCCAATGGCCTGGGGGCGGTAAGCTGCCTTCTTGAACCACCGCAGTCCTTCTGCTGAAGGCCCTTCTGCCATGCTGTTGGACAGAGAGCTAGAGGAATCAGACACAGAGGCTGCAGACAACAATGAGTTTCCCAAATCAGAGTGGTGAGCGATCTGGAGGGTTACTTGCAAATGGATGTATTGCCTTGCCCTTCTTGGCAGTAGAAGTTGCAGGATTGTCAGAGAAACCTCACTGGAACACCACAGTGCATTTCGGTTGGGCCATGGGCTCAATGTTCATCAGTAATGGAGGACTGGACAGAATTAGATTGAAAGGATTGTAGGATGGCTCGTTTGGATCCTATGGGCCCAAATAGCCTCATGATGTGTAAATAAGGCAATTCATCTTCTAATTCTGAATAATATAAGCTTCTAGCTGAAGTCAATTTTAAATTATAGTTCTAGCCAGCATATGTTTAAAGTAAATTCCTCATCTGGATTGTCCAGATGATAAGCATTCAAACTAGAATGTGTTACTTTAACAGGAGTATGAATGAAACAGTTACCAACAGTTATCTTCAGTGAAGGAAAACATCCTGTAAAGTTTTAAAATGTTGGAACCAGAGCATTGTCTGTGCTGGTATTGTTCACATTCACTGCTGTGAATGGTTTGGAAGGTCAACAACCAACTACAACTGTTTAGTGATATCATCTGAAACAAACACTTGAAGAGGTCGACGACCTGCATCGTGCTGCCGCTCTGCAAGACTTTTCCACCTGCTTCTGGACTGGATGACTGCGTGCGTCAAGCTACAATTCTTTCCAATGACCATATTTGATGGCATATAAGACCTCCCTGCTTTTTTTCCCTCTAAAAAAAAATCGCTCAAAAGAGAAACCATCCCGGGTCTTGGATGTGAAGGTGATATTTTGGAGAGCATGGCCCCGGTATCAGGGAAGGTGGGATCCCCCGCTGTCCACCCAGTATTGCCACCAGGGCCCGGTATCATGGAGGGAAGGATCCCCCCCTCGGATGCCATTTGAAGGCGCCCCCTGAGTGCCACCACCACTGTCCCTAACCCCCTACCCCCTCCCCGAGTGCCACCACCACTGTCCCTAACCCCCTACCCCCTCCCTGAGTGCCACCACTGCTGCTGCAGCTATCCCGGAGATAGAGGAAACACATGCCTGTTCATTCTAGTGTTTGCCCTCAATAAAACGATGCCAATATAATATGACGGCCACCAAGGCAAGGTCTTGCAAGAACTGCTTATCCATAAATACACTAAAACATGTACACTAAAAAATAGGATCTTATGTGGCCTAAAATATGGTAAACATCAAAAAAACTTGAGTCAATGGCTTCGACCCCACCACAGACCTATTCGCTGCCAAACGAAGCTCTTCGCTGCATTTCTTCATCAGCCAGACTAAGTACTTCCACCCCCAGCAATATCAGCAAACCTGCTGTTGAATCCCTCAACGATACTGAGCACAACACTGTTACAGCGCCAGTGACCCGGGTTCAAATCCAGCGCTGTCTGTAAGGAGTTTGTACATTCTTCCTGTGACCGGCGTGGGTTTTCCCCGTGTGTTACCTCCCACCCTTCGAAAGCATATGTGGTTTATCGGTTAGTTGCTGTAATTGGGTCCATGGGCTGGAAGGGCCTGTTCCTGTGCTGTTTCCCCAAATTTAAACATTAAATTAAAACTTGTCCCGCATCGGACTTGTCAGCCACAAACGAGCCTGCAGCTGACGTGGACTTTTTACCCCCTCCATAAATCTTCATCCGCGAAGCCAAGCCAAAGAAGAAGAAGAAGAACATTATGCTTCTGTAATCTCCAAAATAATTGGCCGTTTCAATGTTCTTCTGAGTTGTCTCGCATTTTCAGCACTCAGTTACCCTGAGTTCGTCCAGTTCCTGCTCTTTTTTTTAACCCTACATTGCTTGCCTGTTCATTCATCACCACTGTTCACCGAACACCATTAGCTCCTGATGCTTCGACGCTTCAATTTTAAAATTCTCTTCATCCTCTTTGAATAATTATCCATTGCCTCCTTTATTTCAGAAGCCACCTTCAACTATACAACCCACCAATCAGTTTGCAGTTCTCTCCTGCATCATCCTTCCGTGCAGTGGCTCATAGCCAGTGTGCGGAGGACTGTGTGCCAATCAGGCCAACCACAGATCGTAACTCTTTAAACTTGTCATTTCTCTCACCTTCTTTCAGCTCTGCTCACACTAACCATCTAAGACTCTAATATTCACCAAACAATTTTTGTTTATTTACTTTTATATAAGTATATTTGTGCATTGTTTGTCGGTATGTGTGTTTTATGTTAGGTTGTGTGTTTTGCACCAAAGACCAGAGAACGCTGTTTCGTCGAGTTGTACTTGCGACGATAAACTTGAACTTGAACCAATTCTTAAATCTAAACATTTTGACCAAGGATTTTTGGTACCTATCCTTGTGGATCCATCCTTGACTTAGTTAAATTGTTGTCTGTTTATGCACCGGTGAGCTGCTTTAAAATATTTATTCTTTGAAATGAGTCATAAAGTGCAAGTTGTCGCATTTGCAGTCCAGTCCTGCTCAAGTACCATGGACAGCTCAGCTTGAAAGCTGGGTGGTCTCTTTTCTGTGACAGGTAGGCTTCTCTACAGGGTTTTCATCGCTACTGCTTGTGCAGAATATCTCAGGAGAAAGGGGCATTACTTGTTTTGAAAAGTTCTCAAAACATCTTGAAACGTCACTGATTTATTGCAACCAATGGACTAATCTTTGGCTGTAAGTGCTAAATAGTTACCCTAATAGCATTGCTCTTATTAGAGCAGAAGTCGGCCCACCATTCTAATCATGAGCTGATCCATCCTCCCATTCAGCGCCACTCCCCATCTTCCTCCCCGCTACCCTTGATGTCTTAGTAATGATGCTGTTTATTGTCTTTGACTTCTCCCTCTCTCTTAATATTCCCACTTTCCCTGCCTTTATATTGGCTAAAAATAAAGTTACATCACCGATTGTTTCCAATTCTAACGAGGAGTCAGCACTTTGAAATAGAGCATGGAAACAGGGCCTTTGGCCTAATTTGTCTATACAGACCAAAAATTATCCATCCACACAGGTCCCACCTACCTGCGCTTGGCCTATATCTCTCTAAACCTATCCCATCCACTTATCTATCCAAACGTTTCTTGTATGTTGCAGTAACAGCTACTTCAACCATCTCCTCCGGCAGCTTGTTGATTGCAGTGTAAAAAAAAAATTAAATCTCTCGCCCTTCACCTTGATCCGAAGTCTTCTGGTCCTTAATTGCCCCTCTCTGGGCATAAGTCTCTGTGCGTTCACCCATATAACCATATAAAAATTTACAGGCCATATCAGCCCTTCTAGTCCACACTGATTTATGTGAAAACTCCACTAGTTCCACCTACCAACTCCCTTGTCCATAACCCTCCAACCGCCTCACATCTAACCTCGTCTTAAAAGACAGAATTGACCCTGCCGTAACTACCTCTTCTAGTAGATCATTCCACTCAGCCACCACCCTCTGAGTGAAGAAGCATCACATTGACATTAATGCAACCACTTTGACAGCACAGTTAGAGAAGGCAAACAACACAGTTCCCTTCGGTGGTTGGGGAGTGTGGACATCATGTAACTGAAGTGCAGTTCATTTGGTGAGATTGCACTTGGAATGTGGAGAGGAGACCATAGGAACGATGCAATGAAGCTGGAGAGGAGCAGAAAAAGACACAAGGCTGTTGGCAGCTGGAAGACCTGAGTTTAAGGGGGAGATTGAATAGGTGTGGGAGCATAATAGGCTGACGGGTGAACTAACTGAGGTTTATAAAATCAGGAAGGACTTAGAAAAGGTGGATGGTCACAGCCTTTATTCTCGGTAGGGAACTCTAAAACTAGAGGGCACTGATTTAAAGGTGGGGGGGAGTTTTAAAGGGGACTTTTCACTCAGAGGGTGGTGTGTGTATGAAGTGAGCAGCCAAATTAATTGATAGAGGCTGGTATAATTACAAAAAGTCATCTGGGCAGGTCCAGGAAATGGAAAGGTTTAGAAGGATAATCATCAAAAGCTGGTAAAGCAGGTAAAGGCACCGATAAGTTAGGCCGAAGGGACTGTTCCCATGCCACATAGCCCCACGATTCTCTGGTACTGCAATGGGTCAGGAATTGAGAGAGCTTCAGGCCTGTTCTCATGGACACAGTGCCTGATCGAATTACGCTTCTAGTGAATGGTGAATCCCATAATGTAAATGATGGAGAAACTTTTTTTTATCAGGATGAAGCAACATTTATTGCCCATCTGGGGTGATTTGAGAACCTGGTATTTATTGATGATCACTTCCACAGAGCAGCTGGATGGAGGTTCTAGGATTTAGAGCCCAGTGACGATGAAGGAAGGGAGTGTGTATGTCCAAGTCAGGACATGTGTGTGACTTGGGGGGGGGGGGGGAACCTATCGGAGGAGCCGTTCCCACTTAAGTCTGTTTGTTCAAATGACGTCCTTCATATTACACAAAGATGACACACTAAGGGATGGCACGGTTAGCGAAGTGGTGAGCGCAGTGCTATTACAGCCCCAGCGACATAGGTTCGAACCCCGCGCTGCCTGCAAGGAGTTAGTATGCTCTCTCCGTGACTACATGGGTTTCCTCCGGGTGCTCCGATTTCCCCTCACCCTTCAAAACGTACAGCGATTGTAGGTAAATTAGATGCAATTGGCTGGCATGGGCTGGTGGACTGGAAGGACCTGCCACTGTGCTCCAATTTAAATGTAAGTATTTATTGTCCTATTGAAGAAATTAATCAACATCCATCTTGCTACCCTGCCAATCACAGGATTCACCAATGACCTTACCTCATTGGTAGCATAAAGAGAGATAATTAAAATAAAAATAAATATTGCTCCAGCTGATTATTTAATTTTGGCATTTAACGAACAAAATAATTTCTCAGATATGTTAAAAAGATCCAGACCACCTTAAGGTATATTTTTTTAAAGTATCATACTTACGTTTAATACATCGATTCACACTCCGACTCACAGTCCATCCAGGACAGCATCGTTTTCTGCAAACATTGGGCCTGGAGGAGGAGAAGAATTTGTATTTGTAAATTTTAAAGATCTTCTTTTGAATCCTTCCTCATTGCTTTGTTAAAGAAAGTTCATGATTTCATTGCATTATTTATCTGACCAATCACAAAGCAATTGGACATTATAACTGACTCTGTGAACGGTGGGGGGGCGGGCAGACCGACTGAGCCTTGTGTGCAATTACGGCAGCATGTAATGAATAGGGACGACAGTTAGGGATATAAAATCAGCCTCAAAGCTATGATATAACAAGACGAGCTATCATTTGCCATTCTGCTTCTTCCGCTGTGACAGCCCCTGAAGATCAAATGGGAGCTGGTACTCGAATACTGTCAGTGTCAACTCACCCACAAAGACTGCACAGAGACAGGCAAAACTGGCGCTGAACAACCTCCCCAGAACATCCACAATTTGTAAAGCAATTGTGTCATGCTTCAGGGCTTCTTTGACCCAGCTCAGCATTTAAAGTACGGACTAACTCAGGCCAGTTAAATAAATAAAATGCCATTGCTTCTCTGCTGGTAGGTCTTCATCTTCTGGGTGTTAAGGGGAACTAACTCATTATTGTAATGGACCGACAAGAATTTAGCTCAAGCTGAATCGATTCATTCTGCATCAATCAACTGAGTCTGTGAAGAAACACGCAAATTAAGTTTCTTCTGTAGTGTAGATCACCTGATATCCCTTGGGCCCTTCCTATCTATTTCAATCATGTTTATCCCTAGGGCTGAGCTATGGACTGGGGAATTATAGAATGTAGAGCAGTGGTTCTCAACCTTTTTCTTTCCACTCACATCCCACTTTAAGTAATCCCTATGCCATCAGTGCTCTGTGATTAGTGAGGGATTGTTTAAGGTGGGATGTGAGTGGGAAGGGAAGGTTGAGAATCACTGCTCTAGACCCAATTGTTACTGAAATAATTTGCTTGAGAAAAATTGTCATTGGCCTATTTCCTTTGGAGTTACAAAACTGTGCACATAACGAGTCAATTAGGTACGATTAAAACAGTGGTTTTCAAACTTTTTCTTATGTGAGTGGAAAGAAAAAGGTTAAGAACTACTGATATAGAACTTTACAGCGGAGTACAGGCCCTTCAGCCCATGGTGTTGTGCTGACCCATGTACACTTACTCCACAACCTTCCCTACCCAGCACCCTCTATTTTTCTTCCACTCATTTACCTGTCTAAGGGTTTTTAAAATGTCCCCATTATACCAGCCTCCACCATCATGTTCAGCAATGCATTCCAGGCACCACCACCCTTTGAGTAAAAAACTCACCTCTAATATCTCCCTTAAACTTTCCTCCACTCACCTTAAACAGATGTCCTCCGTCACCCCAGGAAAAAGGTGCTGGTTATCTAAGCCCCATTAGATAAGACTTTTATCTTTGGAGCGAAGAAGGATAAGGCAGAGGTCTACAAGATTCTGAAAGGCACAGATAAGCCAGTGCCTTTGTTTTCCAAGGGCTGGAATAGCAAACACCAGGGGACATCATTAAATATAAGTCATCACTCATTCTTCGTTGCTCCAAAGAGAAAAGCTCTGTCAATCTTGCCTCATATGACTTGTCCTGTACCTCCAGTCCAGGCAGCATCCTGGTAAATCTCATCTACACCCTTTTCAGAGATGGACTCTGACTTACGATGCTCAGACTTACAATATTTCAAAGTTATGGTGATCAGAATCTGTTTTTAAATAATGATAAAGTCAGGGACAGTGACCTGTGTCACTGTGGTTGCTTTTCCTTCTCTGAAAGAAATGCTTCTGTCCAATCAGCACCCGAAGATCACGACCTACCCCCCCACTCCCACCCCCCCCCCCACCAAATGTCATCAGTTCAGTGCTCCTCTTGTCGGGACGTCAAGGAAACATGCTTTGTTGGACCCAATGCCGTTTTGAAAATAAAGGTGATTTGGAACACATGCACAGATTGCCATTGCCCTCCCTCCCTTCCCAACCACGGCAATCTGCACATCCGTTCCAAATCACAACATTGGTTGCAAAGTGACGCTGCTACACCCAAGCACCATCTCAAGCTCCCAGCAGGAGTGGGGTCATCGGGTCGGCCTCCTGGCAGGAGCAATGCAGATTGCTCCCTGTACAGGTAGACCCTGGCTTATGATCATTTTACCTTGCGGTGCGAGCCACGGTACTGAACCCCATCGTAAGTAGGGGTCTACCTGTATAGACAAATGAACAAGACTGAGCAAGAAATCTGTCCATTATACATGCTAATTTGAAATGAGAAGAAATGAATTGAAATATTTTGTTGTTGAAATGTACTTGATAGCAAATTTACTTTTTCTGTATTTTACATTTTAGTGTTATTTATCTTATTTTTGAAAAGGTCATGGTAGTCTAAACAAAGAACACAGAGCATTACAGCACAGTACAGGTCATTCAGCCCTCAATATTTTGCAGATCTACCAAAAAATAGTACTAAACCATCTGCCTGTCTTAAGAGTCTCTTGAATATCCTTAATGTTTCAGCCTCCACCACCATCCCTGGCAAGGCATTCCAGGTTCCCATAACTTTCTATATTTTAAAAAAACTCACCCGTGGAGTCTCCCCTAAACTTCCCTCCCTTCACTTTGTAATGATGTCCCCTGGTGTTTGCTATTCCTGCCCTTGGAAAAAGGCACTGGCTTATCTGTGCCTTTCAGAATCGTGTAGACCTCTATCTCATCCTTCTTCACTCCAAAGTAAAAGGTCTTAGCTCCGTTAATCTTGTCTCATAAGACTTGTTTTCCAATCCAGGAAACATCCTTGTAAATCTCCTCTGCACCCACTCCATAGCTTCCACATCCTTCCTGCAATGAACTAACCAAACTGAACACAATACTTTAAGTGTGGTGGCAAATCTCTGTCATTCACTTCCAATCTCCATAACCCCTCTTCCTCACATTGAGTTGCTGGAACATCTGACCCTTGTTACCGTGCTGACCTGTCCAATAAGAGAACAGGTAGACTCTTCATTGTTCAATCAGTACATTGCCATATGTACTGAGATACAGTGAGAGAACTTGTATAAACATGATCGAGAGTGCAGAATTGCAGAATTACAGAGAGAAGACAATTTGAAAAGAGGACAGGCAACTTTGCTTTCCTGGAAATCTGATCTCTGTCAGAAAGTAACTGTTCCTCCAAAGCCCACTTGTGTGGAGAGTTCTCTACTTTCAGATGAGGGATGGAATTTAGATGAAATTTATAACTTGGCTGAATGGTGCACCAACAACAACCTTGCACTCAATGTCACCAAAACCAAAGAAATTATTTTTTTAAATTCAGGAAGGGAAAACCAGAGGCGTTTGATCCAGTGATCACTGGGGGAGAAGAGGTGGATAGTGAGAAAATTTCAATTCTCGGGGGTCACTATCTCAGAGGATCTTTCCTGGATCCAACACGCTAATGGCATCGTGATAAAAGCATGTCAGTGCCTTGACTTCCTCAGGAGTTTATGGAGGTTTGGTATGACATTGAAAACCCTGGCAAATTTCTTCAGAGGTGTGGGGGAAAGTGTGCCCACTGGCTGCATCACATCTGGTTTGGGAACACCAATAGCCCTGAATTGGAAGCCCTGCAAAAGGTAGTGAATTATTCAAAATTAATCTCATTTGAGTTATAAGGACAAATGTTTTAAAAAGTAGCAATCTTCAATTAAAAGAGTTAAGAGGAAAATTTGCAGTACCATATTTATTTCGTTATCAGAAATAATTGAAGTCTGGCAGAAGCATCCATTCCACTGGATTATTTATAAGTATGGTCAGGAAAAGTAGTAGCTACAAGTTTAATCAAAGATTAAGGCAGATAGTATTTATTGCCAATCCACATTTATCTTGGCAAGGTGGTTATGAGCTGAAACGGACCTGCACAACACTGATGGAGAAGCCCCTTCCAGTGGGTAGTGAGTAGCAGGATTTAATCCTTGTGAAGATGAAAGAATTGCAATATATTTTCAGGTCAAGAGAGTGTGCCGTTTAGGAGAGGCTGCAGGTGGAGGTGTTCCAATGCACCTGCTGGTTTGGGCTAGCTTGGCAGTAGAGGCCATGGGGCCGCAGAGTAGCACAAGTCAATAACTCTGGTGCATTTTGTAAGTAGTGCGCATTCCAGCCACAATGCACACTTCAGCCCAACCCACCCACACTCGTCCCACCTGCTTGCGTTTGGCTCACATCCTTCTTAAATCTAAACTGTCCATATAACCATTATGCTACGGAAACAGGCCATCTCGGCTCCTCTAGTCCGTACCAATTTAAGTGATCTCCTCTAGTCCTGTCTACCCACTCCCTGTCCATTACCCTCCAATCCCCTCCAATCCATGCACTTATCCAACCTTCTCTAAAATGACAACATTGACCCTGCTGCCACCACCTCTTCCAGAAGGTCGTTCCACTGGCAGCGTGATCCATACCCTCAGTACCCTCTGTGTAAAAAAAAACCTCAAATTCCTGTCAATTTTTTCCCCCTGTCCTCTGGTTTTTCCCACTCTGGACAAAAGACTCGAGTGTTCACCTAATCTATTCTTCCTTTGATTTATGCTCCAATTCTAGTGGGATACATGTTAAAGATGGTGGATGAGCACCCAGTCCGAATGGTGCAAACCTTCCTGAGTATTGCTGATACGGACAAAACATCAGCTCCCACAGAACGTAGAACATCACAGGCCCTTTGGCCAAATGATGTTGTTCATACCCATATATGGCTACCAAAAAAATGAAACCCTCCCTACCCTCTATTTTCCTTTCATTCACAAGGGGCCAGTCCAAGAGTCTCTTAAATGCCCCTATTGTTCCAGCTTCTACCACCACACCTGCAAGGCATTCCAGGCACCCACAACACTCTAGATGTAAAAGGTCTATCCCTGATATCACCCCTAAACTTTCCACCCTTCACTTTGTACAGAAGTCTTCTGGTGTTTGTTACTCCCGCCCTGGGAAAAAGGTGGCTACCTTATCATGTAGCCCTCTATTAAGTCGCCTCTCATCCTTCTTCACTCCAAAGAGAAAAGCCTTAGTTCTTGCAGACCTTGCCTCATGGGACATATTTTCCAATCCAGGCAACATCCTGGTGATTCTCTTCTGGACCCTCTCCACATCTTCCACATTCTTCCTATAATGAGGCAACCAGAATTGAACACAACCCAACAGAACTCAAGGTAGTTACAAAGCATCAGACTGGAAATCAATGCAGAGGATTATCAAAGCCACTGAGAAGATCCTTTTCTCTAATGACAATATTTACTGACAGCATTGCTTAAATAGGGCTCAAAAAATTACAGAAGGCCTTTTCCATCGTGTACACTGTACCTTTGACTCACTACCATCAAGAAAAAGGTGCAGGAGTGTGGTAAACCACTGTTACACCATGATTGGCTGCTACCGACTGGGCACGCCTCTCAAGTCTGATCCTACCCATAGCCCCTTGCATGACACCATTTTACTTTTGCTCTGATCAATCAAGGAGGTGGATGGTTGTTTGATAGTGTTCCAGTCTTTTGCTAGTAAAAGCCTGATTGTTTCACTACTCAGCCTTTTGTGAATTATTGATGATAAATCAAGGAGCATCAAAATCAGAACAGCCAGGCTGGGAAATAGCTTCTTCCCGCAGTCTGTGAGATTGATGATCGGTATCCTGTAACCAGTAAATCATCACAAAATATATATATATTGTTACGGGCCCAGAGGACCCCAAAACCCAGCACCAATAGAAATTCACCAAGACAAAACAAAAGCTACTTTTAATTTTCTTTAAACATAAAAAGAGGATCAAATTTTATCTTGTTACTATTAACTTAACCACCTTCTAATTCTAAGTGCATATGTACATAATGCATATGCATGCTCAGAAAGGTTCTTTGATTCACAGTCCAATCTCACTTCCCTCTCCTTCAAGTTCACCGGTATCAGGCAATTCTTATATTGTGGGCAGAATTTAACATTTATGAATTTTCACCAAGCTCTGGTGCTTAAATGGTTACCACTCAGAGAGATTCATTGCTCGTTGGACACACACAAAATGATTTACTTCCATCAGTCTCTTCAATGTCTTGCTGAAGAAACTTGCCCCATCCAAATAATAACCTCTCCTTCTGCAGTTCCTTTTGTTTCCCTAATTTCAGGTGAAACACTCCAGCCATTTCCTCTTGTATGGACCACAAGGGTTTTGAACAGGCTGAACTCAGAACTCACAGCCTGTCTTCAAACTGAAGTTTCAACAAGCTGCCAGCTTGCCATGACTGCAGAAAGAAAGTCTCTTTGGTCTCCTCTCTCTCTCTCTCTCTCTGCTTGCAAAACCACATGACCTTCTTAGAACGGCAACTGCATCCAAGCAGAATGCGGCACCAGATCCGAACTTCTGAGCCGATTCTTCTGTTGCTTTCAAAACAATAATCCATTGAGACCTGCTTTTGAAATTCCTTAGCAAAGCAGTCTCTTTGTTTTATTGTCTTTACAAAGGCTCTCGGAGCCTGCATGACTCACTTTCAGCAAAACTCTTTCATTTTAAATGAGATCTGTTTTGTGAAGTGTTGATGTTTATTTGTGAATGACACTCTAACCCCCTACAATCTATCTCCTTCAAAAACATATACAATATAAATATGACATAATCAATCACAATATATTTATTTTAAATAATATATTTTTGTATAGTGTATATGTGATTAATGTTCATTATGAATTGAATGTGTATGTGTGTACATTGTGGTCCAGAAAAACAATGTTTCATCAAGTTGTATGCGTACAGCCCAGTGATAATGAACTTAAGCAGGTAAACTATATTCCATCAGTAGACTGACATGCCCATTACAATGTCAAAAGCTGAGTCATTCTGGTGAGCTTCTGCACTCATCACAGAGGAACAATATTTAAGCAGCTGATCCAATTAAGTTTCTGGTACACGATGGCCCCGTTTATTTCCAGGTGGGGAAGGTCAGTGATTGTAAACCCTTCTAAACCTCAAAGGTTTGTGTTTGGTTTCGATGTTTGTAGTCGATCCTTGAAGATGGGGCATAGAAATCACAACAAAAAAAGGGCCACTTACAACTGAGAGACAGAGACTGGAAGGCTGCGCGAAAAGGTCAGAAGGTGGGAAAGGCAATTTTACCAATCTTGTAATGACTGTAAGGAGTTTATACCTTCTCCCATGGCTGCATGGGTTTCTGCTGGGTGCTCCGGTTTTCTCCCACGTTCCAAGACGTATGGGATTGGTAGGTTAATTGGTCACATGGGTGCATTTGGCAGCAGGGGACAGTGGGCTGGAAGGGCCTATTATCATGCTGGATCTCTAAATTTAAAATATCAAATTAAAGTAGCCCATTGAGAAGGGAGAGAGTTTGACAGTTAATTTTATGGGTCAACTAAAATCTGTAGATGGTGGGGTTGGCAAAAGATACCATAGACACAATTTGGACACTGAAAGTTAATGAAGTTAACCGGCCTGAAACATTGGTCACCCTTTCTGTAGATGTGGCGTGACCTGTTGAGGTTTTCCAGCACTTTTGAGTATTGCACTGAACGTTAATAATAGACTATCCCCTGTGCTAAAAGAAGCCCTGCCACACGCAATTTAAATGACCAGATGAAACACAGTTCCTGTTATCGATTTGTAGGCTTCCCTCTACAACGGATTTCAATTTTTTTTCCTTTCATTCCTCAGGTGGCAGTAAACTTAGGAATGGTTTTAGTTTTCCTTTTAGATAAATAAATTGTTCTTCGCTGAAGATCAGTAAATGATGCACTTAAACAGACGTTCATTTACCTCAGCAAATTACTGACCTTAGGTCCCCTTTGGAAACAGACTTTAAAATAGTGCCTCAACTGCCCTGTGGCCCTGTCCTGTCCTAGACAACAGCACTGTGGTTTGGTAATCACAACCCCCCCCCCCCCCAAATGTTTACAATCTCAATTTCTTTCCACTTCATGTATATCAATGCAGAGATAAAAGAAAAACTTGTTTTGATTGGTCATAATTACTTGTTATGTTGCAAATATTGCACTGTACAGAAAGTGATATTCAATGCGACACTTGTTGAAGGATTATCCAAATAATATAGAATTACTTGATAAATGCCAGAACTCTTGAGTAACAAAAATGTAGTGAAACATAATGGACCAGTAATTGCCTCTTTCCTTCCAGGAAAGTATTAAATGAACAATTCCATCCATTACCAAAAAAAATCATCCTTTTGTGGAGAGGAACTAATCCAAACTTTGGTTTTCAGTTCTTGGCCAAATGCTATCCTGCTGAATGTAATGTATTGGTAATGGAAAAATAACCAATCATTCACAATGTTCCTCTTTCTCACAGAGCCAGGAAGCTATTTGGGTCCATACATATCCCAAAGTTTCTTTTATCAAAACAATTACATGTTTTTGAAGTTATTTTGCCGGTTGAAACTCCTGTTCCTTGATTGCTCACCCAAGAGTTTGGGAGAGAAATGCTCTTTGAACATTAAATGATCTTACCACTGCATGGGTACTTGGATCACAACAGCTCATTTCAGGCCCTTTGACCCTATATATTCCTACCAAAAAAAAACCTGAAACACTCCCAGTAACCCACTATTTATTCTTTCATCTGTGAGCCTGTCTAAGAGTCTCTTAAATGCCGCTAAAGTTTCAGGCTCCACCACCACCCCTGGCAAGGCATTCCAGGCACCCAAAACTCTGTGTAAAAAATCTTACCCCTGTTGTCGCCCCTAAACTTTCCTCCCTTCACTTTGTAGAGATGTCCTCTGGTGTTTGCTACTCCTGCCCTGGGGAGATAAAAAGTGCTGACTTATTTAATCTTCTGGACCTCTATTAAGTCACCGCTCATCCTTCTTCACTCCACACTCCAGAGACAAAAACCATAGCTCTGCTAGCCTTGCCTCATAAGACATATTTTCCAATCCAGGCAACATCCTGGTAAATCTCCTCTCCATTGCTTCCGCGTCCACCATGGAATGAGGTGACCAAAACAATATTCTAAGTGTGGTCTCCCCAGAGATTACACTACACAAACTTGCCGGAGAAACTCAGCAGGTCATGCAGCATCCATAAGAAATAAGGGTGACCAATGTTTCAGGCCTGGGCCTGTCGACAGGTACCTTGGTTGAGTTTCTCCAGAGCACTCGTGTATTGCACTCAACTCCAGCATCTGCAGACTTTCTTGTTGAGCTCCACTGCACCATAACCTGCGACATTATGCCAAACTGAAATAGAGTGCCACATGTCATATTTTTGGAGCAGAATTAGAATATTAATAATTCTAGCATTAGGAAAATTGTATAAATACATTGTAAATCATTTCCCAATTGCTTTATTGCTCATTGTATAAACTTGTGCTGAATTTTGTCACAGATCTTTTGGTTCAGCCATGGAGTTCCAATTAAATGGGACCTGAATGGAGGTATAAATCTGTTGCATTGGCCAGTCTGTATTATCACTTTCCAGCAGGCATCTCCACCTTCACTCTCCCTTCCCTTTTCTTTCATCATGTGGTGTACTTCCACCCATCACCTTCTTGCCTCTGTCCACCAGCTCCATTCTCTATCCCCTAACTGGCTCCATCTGTCCATCGGCCTTCATGATTCCTCATTGAACTTCACCAATAGAGGAATTTTTCTCAACACTACCCAACCCATACTTTTCACTGAGTATGTATTAAATAAAATTATTTCACATTTTAAATGGACATTCAACAAGTTATAAAATACCAGATTCAATGACAACTTATTTCTTGCCGTTATCAGACTCGGGAATGGACCTCACATGAGTAAAATGATGTGCTGCCTTTGCTCTATCTGAACTGATATCTGTCCCTGTGATTGCACAGTTTGTTATCATCTGATACAACCTGACGAAACAGCGTTCTCTGGTCCTCAGTGCAAAACATGCACACACTAGACATCACACACATACAGACAAAGTGTGGCCGTGCTATGGTGGCACTACAACTCCCAGGAGGCATTGGCCTGGCTATGTGGCAACAAAGCATGATGATGTCAGCGTGTGTTGAGCTCGTGATTCTGGCTTTTAAAAGGTTGCGCGGGTGATGAAGAGTAAATCTGTTTGATTCACTCTAGAAACAACTTGTGTGTTATTTTGTTGTGTCCATTGGCCACAAAACAATATATATAAATCATTCATATACACAGATAAATAAATATAGGTTTTCAGATTTATTTGTCAGAGTACATACATGACATCACATATAAACCTGAGATTCTTTTTCCTGAAAGCGAAGCTGAATAACCACAATGGTAATGCAAAAATAAACTGTACACAACGTACACGTGAACATAACATAACATAACATAACAATTACAGCACGGAAACAGGCCATTAGGCCCTTCTAGTCCGCACCGAACCAAACACCCCTCTCTAGTCCCACCTCCCTGCACAATGCCCATAACCCTCCATCTTCTTCTCATCCATATACCTGTCCAACCTTTTCTTAAATAATACAATTGACTCCGCCACCACTATTTCTCCCGGAAGCTCATTCCACACGGCTACCACTCTCTGAGTAAAGAAGTTCCCCCTCATGTTACCTCTAAACCTCTGCCCCTTAATTCTTAACTCATGTCCTCTTGTTTTAATCTTTCCTCCTCTTAACGGAAATAAAGAAATGTAAACAAACTGACTGCGTAACACAAAAAGAATAAGAAAAAAATCAATGAAGTGCCAAAGTAAAAGTCCTGATTGAGTCCTGATGGTGGAGGGGTAGCAGCTATTCCTGCACCTGGTGTGCGAGAGGCACCGATACTTCTTTCCCATTGGTAGCAGCGAGAACAGAGTGTGTGCTGGGTGGTGTGGATCCTTGATGATTGCTGCTGTTCTCCGACAGCAGCATTCCCTGTATTTATTCTCAAAGGTGGGGAGGGTGTTGCCTGTGATGTCCTGGGCTGTGTCCACTACCTTTGGGAGGGCTTTATGTTCAGGGGTGTTGGTGTCCCCATACCAGACCAAGATGCAGCCGGTCAGCACACATCTGTAGACATTTGCCAAGATTTCTGATATCATATCGAACTTCTGCAAACTTCTGAGGAAGTCAAGGCACTGACATACTTTCTTCATGATGCCATTAGTGTGTTGGGTCCAGGAAAGATCCTCTGAGATAGTGACTCCCAAGAACTGAAATCTGCTCACCCTCTCCCCTTCTGATCCCCCAACGATCACTGGATCGTAGACCTCTGAAACAAACAATCAGCTCCTTGGTTTTGGTGGCATTGAGTGCGAGGTTATTGTTGGTGCACCATCCAGCCAAGTTTTCAATCTCCCTCCTGTACGCTGACTCATTGCCCCTTTCTTATACATCCCACGAATGTAATACCATCGGCAAACATGAGAGTCTCGGCGGGTTAGTGTGAGCAGTTTCTTTGATCGTTCAGCATTCTCACTGCCCATGGGGAGAAGCTGTTCCTCAGCCTGGTGGTACTGGCCCTGATTCTCCTGTATCTCTTCCCCAACGGGAACAAGTGGAAGATGCTGTGTGCAGGGTAGAAGGGGGTCCCCAATGATTTTGCGCACCCTCTTCAGACAATGATCCTGGTAGATCATGTTGATGGTGGGGGTGGGGGGGAGATTCCAGTGATCCCCTCTGCCTTCTTGACGGCCCTGTGGATTGACCTCCAATCTATTTCTCTTCAGTTTGATGTAGAGGTTAACTAGCTGGATCGCACACGAAATAAACTTCCTTACTGTTCCTCAGTACACACGACAATACACCCCTCCTGAAATACTGTAGAATGATCTTTCTTTCAAATATGAAATAAAAATGAAGAAACATATTGATTCATGCACGGTCACTGAATGACTATATCAAGAAGTAACATTGCTTGACCATTACAAGATTCTTTCACTGGTCCAAATAGCTTTCCAGTTCTTTAATTCAGTTTTGAGATGAGATACGAAGAAATATTTTTCACAGGAAAGGTGAAAGGGCCACAGAGACCTTCTACAATTTCCAAATTTCAGAAGGGTTCCCTTCAAACCTTATCTCCAATTGTGATCTGGAAAATGCCCATGTTTTAGCGTTGTTGACGGCTCATCCTTAAATAGCAGCAGTGGAAGCTGAATCTATGATGGCTTTTGAAAGGAAAACAAATGAGTGTTTAGGAAAGAGAAATTGATGGATGGTTTCTATTGGAGCTTTGCTTGGGCTGCATATCCTGGGGCGTGGGGGGGGTGGTGTCACTATGTTGGGCACTCCCGAGACTGTAGACTTCAAGGAGATGGTCTCAAAGCTGCAGCAACAAATTAGGAGCAAGGCAGATCCCGAACTTCTTTATTAAATTATTGGGCTTTCTTCTCAATGGCGCTTGATCTCAGATGACTCATGGTCCCTCGAATGGGCATGTCACATGTCCATGTACTGTTTAATAAGTGTATTTAAAACATAACCATGAAAAGTATGGCTCATCCCGTATATTTAGTGTTGATGACACTCATCAGGACAGTTGCCTAAAATGGGGCTCAAAGAAATAATGAGGATTCATACTCACTAATCTTCTTCTTTGGCTTGGCTTCGTGGACGAAGATTTATGGAGGGGGTAAATGTCCACGTCAGCTGCAGGCTCGTTTGTGGCTGACCAGTCCGATGCGGGACAGGCAGACACGGTTGCAGCGGCTGCAGGGGAAAATTGGTGGGTTGGGGTTGGGTGTTGGGTTTTTCCTCCTTTGCCTTTTGTCAGTGAGGTGGGCTCTGCGGTCTTCTTCAAAGGAGGTTGCTGCCCGCCGAACGGTGAGGCGCCAAGATGCACGGTTTGAGGCGATATCAGCCCACTGGCGGTGGTCAATGTGGCAGGCACCAAGAGATTTCTTTAGGCAGTCCTTGTACCTTTTCTTTGGTGCACCTCTGTCACGGTGGCCAGTGGAGAGCTCGCCATATAACACGATCTTGGGAAGGCGATGGTCCTCCATTCTGGAGACGTGACCCATCCAGCACAGCTGGATGTTCAGCAGCTCACTAATATGATCCATATTAAATGGTGCTGAAGTCGAAAAAATAGATTGCTTCAAGTTCGATGGAATAGATATCTCCAGTGACCTGACCCGGGGACAAGCATGTTGACATGACTGAGAAGGAGGTTTGGCATGTCTCCCCTGTCCCCACAGGTTCACCATCCTGGCAAACCTGCTGGATGTATCGTGGCGTGGTGAGGAAGCTGTCCTGGCGAAGATCGGAAGAAGAAGTTGCAGAAGGTGTCAAATGCAGCTCAGAACAGAGGAAAATCCCTCCCCTCCATCTGCATATTTTGCCACCAAGGATAGGCAGGCAATTTACTGGAAGACCCATTCTCATCTCTCTCCTCCCATGGGGGAGAAGTCTGAAGAGTGAAAAGCACATGCCAACAAGGCTTGAAGAGAGTTTCTTCCCTTCAAGTGTCAGGCTCCTGAATGAACAATGCTGTCTTTGCTTGATCTTCCTTTTAATTCTAATCTTATTTTCTCTGCATTTTGCTGTAAAACACGGAAGTCTGCAGATGTCGCAATTGAAGTAAAAACATTCTTCTTTGGCTGGGTCCTGTTGAAGGGATGGATAAGAGGAGATGTCTCGTTGCATGTCTGTATGAAGAAACCTTCTCACTGTACTAGGTAGAAATTGACTTGCAAAACATGTATAGCCAGCATCACAATTTTGCTGCCAGTCCTGGCCACCTCTACTTTACTGAAAGATCCTTCATTGACTGACTCTTAGAACAGTGTACATCAGGAAATGCGAGTAGGATAAAGGTGTGCAGTAACAACACTCTCCAGGGTAGGGTTTAGAGTTTAGTTTACCCATTAATTTATTGTCACGTGCGCTGAAATACAGTAAAATTCTTTTATCATAGTGCTAACCAGGTATGCCAAAGACGTCACCACTCCCCGGGTGTTCGCTCCATTGAGCACCTCGGCTATGCCCACCGTAATAGTGTGGATCACCCAGTGGCCACCAATTACAGTTCCCCATCTCACTGTCTCAGACTGAAACCACAAGAAAACTGGAGGAGTCATACTCCATCTTGTGTCTGGGCGCCCTTCAACCGGATGGCATTAACACTGACATCCCCTGTTTCCATTAAACCTCACCCCTCCCCCCATCTTCATCCCCCTAAATCTTTTCCTCTATCTCTGCCTCTCTCTCTCTCTCTCTCTCTCTCTCTCTCTCTCTCTCTCTCTCTCTCTCTCTCTCTCTTCCCTCTGTTTCCTTTCACAGAGCCAAAATCAATTCTCACCTCTCATCTTATCAGATCCATTTAACATTTTTTGAGTTAGGTCTGGTCTCCTCCCCTTCCCGTTTTTCCTTCTTAATTTCTAGTATTTAATTAAGAAGCTGTCTGTTTTTGTGCTCAGACCTTGAAGAAGGGCTCAGGTTCAAAGCACCAGTAATGTATCTTTAACTCCTGTGTGCGCTGCGAGACCGGCTGAGTTCCTCCAGCATTTCAAGATTAATCATGGCAAAGGTCAAATGGGTTTCTTGCGTTTACAAAGCAGGAAAATCGAATCCACTCACTAGAGCTTCCTGCCAATTCCAGGAGCCACTCATTCATTGTTGGGTGGATGGGAGTCCAGATGACCAGCCATGCCAGATTCATTCCTCCCTCTCAAGCTGGTGATCGCTTGCTCTCCCCTTGACATCAGAGGACTGCAGTCACACGTCACTCTCCTCAGCGTATCTCCCTTTCGTGAAATAGTGGGCTCCAATGCTCTCGTACCCACCCTCCTCACAAATGGTCACGGATCCATCTGGATCTGTCAACCACCTGAGCCTGGCCTTGGGTGAGGAGGGGGTTCAGAGTGCTACCTCAGCATGCAGCGGTTATGGCAGGAGAGGGGCCATTTACTGGGGGAACAAGAGGATAGGCTATGGCCACAGGGCCTATAAGACTAGAAAGATCACCAGGTTTGTTCATGAGGGCACAGGACCAGCACAGTTACATGCAGAACTAGGACTGACGGAAAGGAATGGAGAACGGTTGTGGTGGATTCCAACTTGCCCGTTCTATTTATTTATTTGTCTTGTTTATTTATTTCAGACATACAGCGCGTAACAGGCCCTTTCGGCCCATGAGCCTGTACCGCCCAATGACATCCAATTGGCTTGCATCTCCGGTACATTTTTGAACTGAGGGAGGAAACCGGAGCACCCGGAGGAAACCCATGCAGACACAGGGATAACACACAAACTCCTGACGGGTAGTGGCAGATTTGAACCCCAGTCCCAATCAATGGTGATGTAAAGCATTGTGCTAAACCCCACGTTAACCGTTAAACGCCAGAAACTCATTTTACCATTGCGACAATTAACCTTGTTATTTGTTTTTAACCAACTGGTTTTCTGTGAACTTTTCACTTCAAAGCAGCGCCGGGGAGGGGTGACGTCTTCGCCATGCTTGGATAGCCCGCTAAATGAAGATTTTCACTGTATCTTGATACACATGATAATAAACTAAAAGATAAACTATATTCTAAAACACTAGCCTGGAGGGTGAACAACCCACATCTGTTATTACTGTGCACCTTGTTTCCAACTTAAATTTCCTGATGTGCACTGTTCTGGAAGTTCTGGAAGACAGCGGTGACAGAGTATATAGAGATAAATTGGGAAGGTTTGTTCGAGCAGGTCACACACAAACACTTTAAAACACAGAATTTATGTAGGAGTTTTTGCAAGAGGGCTCACAGACTCATGATGTCATTTGCAAAAGGCAACAAATGTAACAATGGGCAGTAGCAGCTTTGTCTGGAAAACAGAACTTGCTGGCTGGAGGGTCATGTGATCTTTGCAGGCAGAGAGCAGAGAGAAAAAAAAACAGGCTTTGCTCTCAGAGAGGAGGGGCTGTGAGAGAGAGAGGAGAGAGACACGGACATCGGTTCCAGAGGGACAAGCTGGCAAGCTTTGGAAGACAGCCTGGCCAAAGGAGAGGACTGGCTGTTCGGTGTTTCCCTTGGAATAGGAGGAACAGAAAGGAACTCTGTGGTGAACTGAAGCAAGAAAAGCTCTCTCTCTGAGAACCAACAGGAACCCTTCTGAGTGGTAACCATTTACCTGCTAAGCACCAAAGCCTGGTGAACTTTATTAATGTTAACTTCTGTGCACAGTACAAGAAATGCCCGCCACCAGTGAGTTTGGAATGTGAACCAAAGAACTTTGCTGAACTTTCACACACATTACACACATGTGCGCTTAGAATTAGAAGGGAGTAAGTAGGTTAAGTGAGTCAATAGAGATAAGTTAAAGTTTGATTCTATTTTCATATTCAAAGATAATTAAAAGCAACTTTTGTTTAAGTAACCCTTTGTCGTGGTGTATATCTATTGCTGCTGGGTTTTGGGGTCTTCTAGAATCGTTACACAGTGCTTTCAGGAGCTAGAACAGACAGGTTAGGTTCAGTGTCATCCAATTACGTAAAATGTCTCTGATTCTATTATTTACGATTACACAGTCACAAATATTGTAATGTTAACAAACTTGTTCACATATTTCTTTTACTAGCCCAATGGTTCTCAACCTTTTACTTCCCACTCACATTCCACTTTAAGTAATCCCTATGCCAGCGGTGCTCTGTGATTAGTAAGGGATTGCTTAAGGTGGGATGTGAGTGGGAAGGGAAGGTTGAGAACCACTGCTCTAGACCCAATTGTTACTGAAATATTTTGCTTGAGAAAAATTCTCATTGGCCCATTTCCTTTGGAGTTCTGAAACCGTGCACATCATGAGTCAATTAGGGACGATTAAAACAGTGGTTTTCAAAACTTTTTCTTTCCACTCACATACCACTTTAAGTAATCCCTATGCTATAGGTGCTCTGTGATTAGTCTTCACCCCATTAAGGACATCTTTAAGAGATGGTGTCTCAAGAAACCAGCTTCTATCATCAAGGACCCTCACCACCCAGACCATGCCCTTTTTTCACTGCTTCCACCAGGGAAGAGGTACAGGAGCTTGAAGACAAACACCATACTAGAGTTAAGCAAGGTGAAAATGAAATTGAGGATAAAAGATAAATTAATTTTAATGAACATTTCCAAGTATAGCGTGGAAGTAGCAAAGCTGTAAAGCACAACTGCGGCACAGACTTTCACCTGACCTCCTACTGACAGCATTAGATCGAAGATATCACAAGCTTGTTAAAGATGCAAAGTAAGATAGATGATTCTTTTTTTTTTGTTTGTCACTGAGCCCCCTATTGGAAGCTTGTTTGTCTCTTTGATTTGTTCCATTTTGCTATGTTCTTGAAAAGAATTAAAGCTGGTTGCAAAGTTTAATATTGATTTCCCAAATGAAATATCTTTTGAGTTGCTGTAAGTTTACTTAGATTAAACCTGCTCAAATGTTTAAATATAGGCCTTTCAATTTCTAAGCATTTATTTTATTTCCTGGAGGATTTAAGCCAGCCAAATCCAAGAAAACAAGTATAAACAAATATGTTTGGAAGAAAATTCAGTAATTTGTCTCCCTGTACTCTTACAGGGAAAGGTTAAAAAAGGTTAGGACTTTATTCCCTGGAGCGTGGCAGAATGAGTGGAGATTTGATAGAGGTTTACACAATTATGAGGGGGCTGGATAAGAGTAAATGCAAGGTGGGCTTTTCCACTGAGGTTAGGTGAAATATTGTACAAAAAGAGGTCATGGGTTAAGGGTGAAAGGGGAAAAAAAGTTCAGGGAACATGAGGGGAACTTCTTCAAGTAGAGAGTTGCCAACTGAAATGGCGAATGCAAGCTCAATTTTAACATTTAAGAAAAATTTAGACAGACACATGGATGGGAGAGGTATGGAGGGGTATGGACTGGGTGCAGGTCAGTGGGTCTAGACAGAATAATAGCTCGGCACAGACTAGAAGGGCTGAAGGATCTGTTTCTGTGCTATATTATTCTGTGGTCTTCTAGTTCTAAAACTCTAAGATTCATCGTGGACTTCAGGAAGGGGAAACCAAGAGAACACAAAGCAGTCCTCATCAAGGGGTCAGCCGTGGAAAGGGTTAAGAACTTCAAATTTCTGGGTGTCAAGATTTCTTAAGACCTAACCTGGGGCCCTCATGTTCATCATGAAGAAGGCTTGCCAGCAGCTGTGTTTCGTTAGGAGTTTGAGGAGATTTGGCACGTCACCAAAGACTCTTGCAAATTTCTACAGGGGTACCGTGGAGAGCATTCTGACTGGTTGCATCACTGTCTGTTATGGAGGTGCCAATGCACAGGATAGGAAAAGGCTGCAGAGCGTTATAAACACGGCCAGCGCCATCATGTGCACTAGTCTTCACTCCATTAAGGACATCTTTAAGAGACGGTGCCTCAAAAAAGCAGCTTCTATCATCAAGGACCATCATTACCCACACCATGCCCTTTTCTCACTGCTACCACCAGGGAGACACACAACCACCATTACAAAAACAGCTTCTTCCCCTCTGCCATCAGATTTCTGAACAGACAGTGAACCACGTGCGCTACTTTACTTTCTCTTCTGTTTTTTGTCCTAATTGTGCATTTTTTAAAATATCTTGTAGTTACAGAATTGTAAAACCCCTGCTATCTGGCACCTATGGGGATTGATAGATGCCGGAGAAGTGAATTTTCCAGTTGCTTGAGATTGCGCGTTGCATTATTTCAACCAACACCAGCCAGCAATTGTCCTTTTTCATTGTACATTTATACTGACACTCCACTTTTATACCTTTGTCTGCACCCTAATCTATGGACGAGAGGTAAACAGCATACTCAATTATAGACATCCCCTTAGTGCAGGCCTGAATTTTGACATTTGGATCAACCACAGAATGAAATCCATGTGTGTGAGTTGTGAACATGTTAAGAGCCCTCAGGATCTCAGCATTCAAATATGTAGCCTATCAATTTTTCTTCAGATCATAGAACTTTACAGCACAGAAACAAGCCCTACTGGGCTGTGCAGAACTACCATATTTTTCTGCCTAGTCCACTGACCTGCACGAGTCCATGGTCCTCCATACCTCTTCCATCCATGACCCTGACCAAATGTTTCTTAAATATTAAAATTGAGCCCTCATTCACCTCTTCAGCATTCGTACTGCTCTCTGTGTGACCATGTTTCCCAAATATCCCCCTTAAACTTTTCCCCTTTCACCCTTAACCCACGTCCTCTGGTTTGTATCTCACTGAGCCTTCGTGGAAAAAAATCTACTTGCATTTACTCTATCTACACCCATCATAATTTTATCTACCTGTATCAAATCTCCCTTCATTAACCATATAATATAACCATATAGCAATTTACAGCACAGAAAACAGGCCAGTTTGGCCCTTCTAGTCCATGCCAAACACCTTCTCCCACCTAGTCCCAATGACCTGCACCCACCCCCTCTTGTCCATATACCTATCCAACTTTTCCTTAAATATTAACATTGAGCCCACATTTACCACTTTAGCCAGAAGCACATTCCACATTCCCACCACCCTCTGATTGAAGAAATTCCCCCTCATATTTCCCCTATACTTTTCTCCCTTCAATCTCAATCCATGTCCTCTTGTTTGAAACTCCCCGAGTCTCAATGGAAAAAACCTGTCCGCCTGGATTCTATCTGTCCCCTTCAAATCACCCCTCAATTTTCTATGCTTCAAGTCCCAGCCTGTTCAACCTTTCCCTGTAACTCAAACCCTAAAACCCAGGAAACATTCCTGTAAATCTCCTCTGCACTCTCTTTTCTGTTTATATCCTTCCTATAATTCAGCGACCAAAACTGCACATAATATTCGAAATTTGGCCTCACCAATGCCATGACATCCTGTACTCAATACTCTGATTTATGAAGGCCAATGTACCAGTGCTCCCCCGTGGGGCCCATCTGCCTGTCCAACTGCTATCGGCTCTGTTTCAGGAGCCGAAAGTGGTTTATTTTAAAATATCCAAATAAAATTGAAACCTTTTAATGATAATTTGTTATTAAAATATTGTGATTTGCTTTTAACAGCATCCACTGATCAACGGTAAGTGTTCAATCTTTCTGGGGGCGGGGGGGGGGGGCGGTGTCATCTTACTCAAAAGTTATTTATCAAAACTAACATTTTAGGAGGAGACTCCACTTTTAGGGAATTATCTACAGGTACACAATCTTTTATCCAGAACCCTTGGGGGACAGTGTGTTCCGAATTTTGGATTTTTCCGGATTTCGGAAAGCCAGATTTAAGCCCACCCAAATTGTTCTGCTGTATCCACCCCCTTCCAGTCACCCTGCCATCTCCCCCCACCCCCCCCTCGCCCGCCCGACTCGTGCCGCCAGTCTCCCCCCTTTGTCCGCCAGACTCACGCTGCCGGTCTCTCGCACGCCCGACTCGCATTGCCACCTCTCTCCCCACTTGCTGGATTTTGGAGCTTTCTGGATTTTAGATGTCCGGATAAAGGATCGTGTACCTGTACCAGGATTCCTAAATCCCTTTGTTCTACTGCGCTCCTCAATTGTTTACCATTTAACGTGTCTGCCCTTTGCTGAGTAGTCCTACCAAAATGTAGCACCTCACAATTATCAGTATTAAACTCCATCTGCCATCTTTCAGCCCACTCTTCTCACTGGCCTATATCCCACTGCAAGCTTTGAAAACCTTCTTCAATGTCCACAACACCACCAATCTTAATATCATCTGCATACTTACTAATCTAATTTACCACCCTATCATCTAGATCATTTTTACGCACCAGGGAATAAAGTCCTAAATTGTTTACCCGTTCCCTGAACTTCTGTAAGTCCTGGCGACATCATTTAAATCTTCTCTGCACTCTTTTGATCCTATTGATATCTTTCCTGTAGTTAGGTGGCCCAAACTGCAACAATACCCCAAAATGTGGCCTCACCAATGTCTTATATAACTTTACTGTGACATCCCAGCTCCTTTGCTCAGTACTTTGATTTATGAAGGCTAATGTGCCAAAAACTCTCTGTATGAACCTCTCTACTTGCGACGTTGCTTTCAGGGAATTACGTAACAAGACAATCTGCCCATTCCAGGTGCTAGCCTAGTAAACTCTCACTGCACTGTTTACAGCGTATTAACAGCTTCTCTTAAATAAGGAGAGCAACTCCATAGTCACATCAATGCCCCATAGAACAAAAGAATAGCCTCCCTATTGTGCATTCATTTTTCCCAGGAACAACCAAAGACATTCAACTAACTTCCCAAATTACTTGCTGAGTCTGCATACTAGCCTTTGCAGATCATGCTCTAGAGCCCTTTGTGGTGTACACGCATTAATCTGGCTCCACCCCGTTCTGTGACAGGACCCGTGGCTCCTCCCTCTTCACCCTGTATAAAGGCTCCAACGCCATAACCCCTCCCCAGAAAGCCTGGCTCACAGCACAGGATGACCTTCATTGTAAATAAAAACCTACAGTTCTGTCACTCTGGTCTTTTGAGTTATTGACAGTGCATCAGACGCCATCTCCCAGCTCCACAATCTCTTAACATTTTGTGCCTACAGTTCTTGATGTTTGCTTCCAAAATTAGACAACTTGACACTTTCCGCCATCATTCTCCATCTGCTAGAGTTCTGCTCATTTAACCATGCCGTATATCTTTACAGCTTCCTCGTGCCCTCCTCCTAACATACTTTCCTATCTACATTTGTCTCAGCAGCACATCTATGAACCATACGCCTGGCTCCATGTCAATTATGTACATTAAAACATTAATATCCTTTGTGACAATACAATATTTTTATTATATTATTCATTACAATTCATTCCAACTTTCCAACCAGAAAAAAGACCCATTTATACATACTCGCTGTTTCCTATTCGATAGCCAATCTTCTGTCAACACCAAAAACCTACCTCCTCGGCTCTGCACATTTGCACTCACAAAAAATGTCCGATTCCACAAATGCCGGCTGGCAATACAGTAATTAAGACAGCCAATGACATTTTGTTAGCATTTTACATTTGGAACACACCTCATCCATTGCTCTCAATTTATTTTGAAGTCAAAGGTCAGTCTATATATTTTCCTGAACACCGACGTACATGGATTGAAAGCCACCGTGTTTAACACCATCTGAATCTAGTAGTCGAGAAACCCATCATGTTTGCTCAGTGTGGAGGGCATATCATATCCTCTTCACAACAAGAATCGTAGCCAATCCCCAGATTCAGAGGACTGGCAAAAGTTACGGCTTGGAAACTGCAAGTGTAGAATAACCTTTGTAACGTACGATAAAGAGCACAGAGATCTTTTGGAACGTGGTCCAGTACCCTTTAGGGTACTGGTCTTTGTGGGAAAATGCTCGTTGCCAGGTTTTTCCTTCCCAATTTCATGAATAACCCAGACAAGCTGATCAACTATTGACAGTGCCCTTGAGTACCATGAACTCGTCAGATCTATGAATCATGTTACATTATCTGCCAAACATTGACTTGGCTCTAACTTCCAATGTCTGGCCTGTAATTCTAAATCCAGGTCAACATTAAGCAGGCCTGGATGATAAAGAGGTTAGAATTATAAAAGATACTTGCTGGTTTCCAATTAGTCACAGAATTTATATTGCAGGGAGAGGTTCAAATAAAGGCAAGGTTACAAACTTGGTTCAGTTAGCCCCTTAAATCATGAGTTAGATTTTTACCTCCAGCAGTCAAGAATTACAGTTGACTTTCCTTTATCATTTTGCCTGCTATTTCAAAACTATTTCCTTAATCTTTACATTTTTCCTCCTCCACATTGCAAACACTAGGCAAAAGAATAACAAGGGTGCGCATATATGTACATCCATCTCTCCAGATTAATGCTGCAGGAACTGTGCTTATTTGTGATCAATTTCACACCTTTAATGAGAGGCCAAACACTGATAAATGTACAGGATTTATATCTAGTCTTAGACTTGCCACAACAGTTCTAATCCCATTAAGGCACCTAGAAGATTTAAAAGGAAAGAATGAAATGAACATAGGATTAACATTTTCTCAGATCTGAAGTCATTAAACTGCTGGATTGTTGCAATATCAACGAGGGGAAGAAATCTGCCACCCTCACCAAATGGGACAATGGGATTGACTCTTAACCGCCCTACAAAATGGCTTAGCAGACACTTTGGTTCACAGTGCAATCTCACTAATGATTGAGAATATCCTTGCCACTGATATCCACATTCCATAATATAAAGAGTTGAATTTTAAAGATAATGAATGACATAATTTACCTCCCTCTCTCTTTTGTTTAGTTGTTAACACTCACCGGCAGCAATTATGAGATGCATAAGGAGATGGGTCAAGTTTAACTCAAAATTTATTAACAATTGTCAATAATAGAATTAACTCAATAACATCCTTATGGCAACAATATACTAACAATAGATATTCATAAGGTGTATGTGGGGGGAAAAAAACCCCAGACAATTACAGTCCAAGCCCAAAATGCCCCAAAATAGAACTCCCAAATCCAAAGCTCAAGTCAGTCACGTCAAGTCAGTCTGTCAAAAGAATAGTCCACAGAATCTGGTCTCCGGGCATTGATTTCTTAGTTTAGTTGCGCACAGGTCTTTTAGTTGGACGTGGAGAGAGATGATTGTTATTACTGTAGACTTACGACCTTGACAGGGGAATACGAGAGATTTTCCTGCATTTCTAATGTGGTAACGAACTCTTTTAATTTCTTCACAGGGGAGTGACCTCCTAGTCACTAACATGAGGTCCACACCTGTGAAGACCTTCTTAGGTTTGCCAAGTGACCTGTCACGCGAGTCATCTCCTCTAAAACCCTGTCTTGGGCTGTCACTTGACTTCTGCCTCATGAAGTCCTCCTCTTGAAAGGGGATTGGAGAAGCACGTGTCGGACACACACACACACACACACACACACAGACACACTCTCTGGGAAAAGATGAAGTATGAAAGTAGGCTACAAGTTCTATCAACAAGGATACCAAAAGCTTCTTCAAGTATAGAAAGAGTAAAAGAGAGGTGAGAGAACATATAGAACTATTGGAAAATGACTGGAGAAATAACCACAAGAGACAAAGAAATGGCTGAGGATCTACATTTGTATTTTACACTGGTCTTCACTGTAGGAGATATCAGCAATGTGCCAGGCGTCCAAGGGTATCAAAGAAGGAAAATGAGTGCAGTTACAACTTCAAGAGAGAAGGTGCTCAGAATGGTGTAAGGCTGGATCAGTCTCCTGGACCAGATGGTCCGCACCCGCAGGTCCTGAAAGAGGTCACGGTAGAGATTGCAGCAGCATTGGTAATGTTCTTTCAGGAGTCAATAGATTCTGCTATGGTCACAGATAAATGGAAAATCACAAATGTCATCTCACTATTCAAGAAGGGAGAGAGGAAATTATAGACTAGTTGGTTTGAAGTCAGTGGTTGGGAAGATGTTGGTGTCGATTGTCAAGAATGAGTAACCTGCACATGACAGGCAAAGCCAAAGGCCTAGCATGGTTGCCTTCAGGGTAAATCTTGCTTGACAAATCTATTGGAAGTGGCATGCAGGCCGGATAAAGGAGATGCAGGGAGTGCTGTCTATTTGGATTTTCAGTAGGTCTTTGACAAGATTCCGCACATGAGGTTACTTAACGAGATCAGAGCCCATAGTATAAGAGAAGATACACTAGCATGGGTAAAACATTGGCTGATTGTCAAGGAGCAGAGAGTCAGAACAAAGGAATCATATTATGATTGGCTGCCAGTTGCTGGTGGTGTTCCACAAGGGTCGGTATTGGGGCCACTTCTTTTTGTGTTGTATAGCAATGATTTGGATTATGGATGAATGGCTTTGCGGCCAAGTTTGCAGATGATACAAAGGCAGGTGCAGGAGCAGGTTGAGCAACCGGGGAGGCTACAGAATGACTTAGACAGGTTATGAAAGTTGGTGGGGAAATGGCAAATGAAATACAATGCTGGGAAGTGTACGTTTTGTACAGGTGAACGGCCCTGCATTTTGATAGAAAAAAATAAATGAACGAGCAGACTATTTTTTTAAATGGGGAGAAAGTTGAACATACTCAGATGCAAATGGACCTGGGAGTCCTCGTACAAGATAACCTGAAGGTAAACCTGTATGTTTAGTCAGTGGTGAAAAAGGCAAATGCAGTGCCGGCACTCATGTCAAGGGGAATAGAATGTAAGAGCAGGGATGTGTTGTCGAGACTTTATGGTGCGATGTCTCTTGGAGTATTGGGGGCAGTTTTGGGCTCCTCATTTAAGAAAGGATGTGCTGACATTGGAGAGTGTTCAGAGGAGGGTGACAAGGATGATTCCGGGAATTAAAGGGTTATCATTTAAGGACCATTTGACAGCTCTTAGTCTGTATTTGTTGGAATTTAGGAGAATGAAGGGGGTGCTGAGGGGCGGGAGGAAGTCTCATTGAAACATTTCAAATGTTGGAAGGCGCATAAAGAGTAGACATCGAAAGGTGGTTTCCCATGATGGGAGAGTGTAGGGCAAGAGGGCACAACTTCAGAGGTTGGCAAATCTGGAATTTGTTGCCTCAGGAAGTTATGGAGGCCAAGTCATTGCGCAGATTCTTAATTAGCCAGGCCGTCAAAGGTTATGGGGAGAAGGCCAGACAGGGGGGCTGAGTAGGAAAACGTATCAGCTCATAGGCAGACTCGATGGCCTGAATATCCTATTTCTGCTCCAATATCTTCCAGTCTTATATACTGTATATAAATGAGAGATTTGGAAAGGCATTTACTGAGGTCCTGGTATCTAAAAAATGTGACTTATATGCCAACTTTTACTATTAGAAGCTCTCCCAGCACCTGTTCAGATGATTTTACAAATCTTCTAGCACAATTTGAAAATGAAAAGATCCCTCTTGGCCAAACATTGCTTTTTCAATCAATATCATAAAACAGATTAACTGATCATTAATCTCTTTACTAATTATGCAGTTCAGAATCTGAAACGACTGCTCGAATAACATCCACGACGACTAATCCATTCTATGACAGACTTTACATAGTTTTGCAGATGTTGTGAGGTTTTTTTTCCCCAGCTGCAAATCGTTGCAAAAATTCAAACAATCTATCTACTTTTCCTGAAGGTGGAATTTTTTTTTTGAGAAGTGGAGCTCAAATCCATTCAAAATATCAAAGCTCCTGATATTACGATGGGATGGAAAAAGAGGGAGGGACGACAGCTGAAGAAGCCAAGTGATTGACTCCTATTTAATAGGTTGCGAGTTCACGTCCCGTGGCAGCCATTCATGTGAATTAGTTTGTCTCACTTTGAGTAAATTCCATCAGTTCCTGTCTGAGAAACTAATGCAACGCATACAGCAGATATCCAGATGGAAGAACAGAATGCAGAACAGTAAGGAACAGTAGTGCAAAACAAATGCCTTCCATGAACAAAACTTCAGATTTATGGGCAGTATGGCCAGCGCAGGGGTCGGCGCAACGCTGTTATAGCACCAGCGACCGGAGTTCTAAGCTGGCACTGTCTGGAAGGAGTTTGCACGTTCTTCCCCGTGTCTGCCTGGGTTTTCCCCGGGGACTCCATCCAGTTTCCTCCCACCATTCAAAAACGGAGCGGAATTGTAGGTGACTATTTGAACCGCACGGGCTTGTGGGCCGAAAGGGCCTGTAACTGTGCTGTAGGTCTAAATTTAAGTTTGAAATTTGTAAATTTTAAAGACTGAGACTTTGGAAAGGGTACAGGAGAGGTTTCCGACGAGATTGTCTAGTTTAGAGGGTGCGGGACTTGGGCCGAGTTTGGAGAAACCTGGGTGGCCTGCGCTGGAGAGCAGGAAGTTGAGGGGTGGAGAAGCATCGTGTACAAAAGGTCACGTATTCAAAATAAGGGGACGAGGGAGTTTAAAGGAGATTTGCAGGGAACTATAATATAAATAGAGAGGGCCTGGAATGAACTCCAGGAGCAGTGGTGGGGGCAGACACGCCAGTAGACAGGTGGGGATAAAGGAATATGGATCAGGTGCAAGGAAGCAAAATTTTAGTTTGATTTGGATTCATGGGATGAAGGGCCTGTTCCTGTTCTATGTTCATCTGTTCACAGTGCTAGAGAACAGATCTGATTCTGTAAGGAATTTGAGGTTCTGTTCCATCGATATTTCTTTCTACTGTATTCTAAACTCTCTTCATTTTAATACAAGCTGACTAACAGTAAAGATGACGAATGGGAAAAGAACATCATAACTTCCTGTGAAGTTACAGCCAAGAATGGATTCTGCTGCCAGTGTTAAAGTGAATAAATGAAGAGTGACTCACAACACAGTGAAAAATCAGACAGCCTTTGGCTCTATGGTGACTTGCAGGTCAATGGGGAGCAGAGTCTTCCAAGCAGGGGGTGTTTTGACAATGGGATGTTGAAGGAATGGGACTGCATGGATGGAACACGCATGACACTCTTGGCCACACACAGAAAAGGCTTCAGTTGTCCAAGGTGTCCCTATCCTTACAACAACCCAAAAATAAGTCAATTAACCTATCAGGTCCATGCTAGCTCCATGGGTAGCAATGCTATTCGTCCCTTCCTTGCGTTTCTGTATCGCAGACACCTATTCTTTATCATACTGAGTGAAATTATTTAAATAATGCAGATGTTGGAAGTCTGAAATAAAACCATCAGACTTCTGGGAACACTCCGCCAACCAGGCAGCAGTTACGGACAGTCAAAAAGCCTTTATCAGAACTGCAAAAGATAGAAAAAAGTTTTAACATGCAGAAAAGATTGGAGGTGAAGTGGTGCTTTGGAGAAATGCAACACCTCTGTCCCACCACCAATACGTTGCCCAGAATTGGACGTAACTATTTGTAGGGCTCTACCAGTAACCACAGAGATAAGCTGAGGAAACAATAGGCTTTATACACAGGAGAACCTTACTGGACCGGATCCCAGGATAGAAATGGCGGCAAGGGAAAGGTGGCTCGACCTTTATGGCCCAGGACCGTGGGGGGGGAGTCATAGGGTATGAGTCATCCATGGGCGGGCCAGTTCAATATATATACCATTGACAATGATAACTATATACAATAGAGGAAACATATCACCACACTATTATCAATGTGGCCCAACCAATTTCAGATACTATTTATTGTTGTGTAATAAAATGGAAATGTAATATTGCACAAAATTGCCTTTAATCTTCTCGCTATTAGCAGTGTCCGGTGCCTCTTACAGTCAGGGAAAGAGAAGCGAAAAAGAGCCTCTCCAGAGTCACTGAGTGTCCACGGATTTACTGGCAGCACTCCCGCAGCCCTTGCAGCCTTACAAGCCTCCAGTTCATTTCAAACTATCGGCAACCGAGCCTCCGACATGATGAGGAAGCTGTCGGTGCCCAAGGCCCTTCGGGAGCCCTCCTTGCCCTCAGCATCCTCGCGATTCCTGGTTCCAGCACTTGGTTCCCATGAGCAGCCCGCAGCCTGCATGGGTTCCTCGCTGTGTGTCCTTCAGCCACAGAGCCCCTCACTGTTACAACGCCATTTTCACCGTCCTTAAGGTCATCTCCTCTGCTTCTCCTTCTCAACGGTGGGGTGTTCTCCTGCTTTCAAGAATGAGCATAACTTCTTATACTCTGTGCTTATGTTTTGGATGGTTGGCTTAAATTTTAGACATTTTAAATCTTTAGCTAGGCAAATTCTAATTATGCCCTCTGTGTTTTACTACATATTCAGGTCTAAAGTATGATTTAATTTGTGACAGTATATAGATATGTTTTTGGGAGATAAATTGGGAAAGGTTTGTTAGAGTAGGTTACATACAAACACTTTAAAACAGATCTTATTTGAAATACTGGAGCTGTGCTAATGCTAGACTTATAGGCTCTGCAACCTTTGCAAGAGCTTTGGAGAGTGCTCAAGAGACTTCACTGTTGGATTGTTGTTTACAAAAGGCAACAGATGAAAGATCTGCTGGAGTCATGGATTGTCTGGAGGAGAACTTGCTGTTGTAAGAGGGTCACGTAGTTTTTCAAGCAGAGAGAGTCAAACAGGCTTGCTCTCTAAGAGAGAGAGACTTCTACAGTGTTACTGTAGCTGGGACTGGAACAGGACAAGCTGGCAAGCTTGTGGAAAGCCCCATTTGGAAGACAGCCTGGTCAAAGCCCTTGCGGTTCATGCAAGAGGAGAGGACTGGCTGCCAAATATTTCACTTGGAATAAGTGAAACAAAAAGGAACTCTGTGGTGACCTGAAAGAAAGAAGTTATTGTCTGGAGAACACTGAAGAGGCAAGTTTCATCAACAAGACACTGAAGTGGCTGATGGAAGTACATCAGTTGTGGATGTCCTGGAACAACAAAGCTCTCTTGAAAACCAACAAGAAACTTCCTGAACAGTAACCATTTATCTTTCAAGTAACAAAGCCCAGTGAACTTTATACATGTTAAATTCTGTGCACAGTATAAAAATTGCCTGCAACCAGTGAACTTGGAGGAAAGAAAAGTGAGATTGCACTGTGAACCAAAGAACTTTTCTGAACTTACAATTAGAATTAGAAGGAGGTTAAGCTAGGTTAGTTAAGTTAAAGTGTGATTTTGTTTTCATGTTTTAAGATAATTAAAAGCAACTTTTGTTTAAATAACCATTTGTCTTGGTGAATATCTATTGCTGCTGAGTTTATGGGTCCTCTGGGCTCGTAACAATTTTGAGAAAATGTTTGCACAGGCACCAAAATTGGTCTTCATGCATAACCTGGAATAGAGGAGCATTATGAAACTCTAGTTAAATGGGAGCCATAACTATTAATGCGACCTATCGTGGACATTTAACATCTCCTCACTTGTCAGGAAGGCATAAAAGTGACTGCACTTTCTGAGAAGACTGAAGCAGGCAACCATTATGTCAACCTTTTATAGCAGCTCTATCAAGAGCGTCCTGGCTAGCTGCATCATGGTGTGGTATGGTGGCTGCAGAGAAATGGATTGGAGGTCAAATCATAGGTCCATAAGAATGGCAGAAAGAATCACTGGAGTCTCCCTCTGCAGCCACCCCCCACCACCATCAACATTGTCTGAAGTGGGCACATCCTGCACACAACATCTTTCAGTTCTTCCCGACGGGACAGAGTTACAGGAGCATCAAAGCCAGCACCACCAGGCAGAGGAACAACTTCTTCCCACGAGCAGTAAGAATGCTGAACGTCCATAGGAACCGCTCACACAAACCATCCAAGACTCTCTTATTCATTAAACAATATTTATTTATATCGATGAACACTCATCCTGTATATGTATTGTGTGTCTGTACGTGTGTTATGTCTGGTTTTTTGTCTGCGTGGTTTGCACCAAGGACTGAAGAACACCGTTTCATCGGGTGGTTAAATCAGACAACAATAAACCTGGCTTGACCTGAAATCTAATTCTATCTACAGTAGAAATCAAACACTTCACTCTCCATTTTAACCCACAGAGACCAAGTCATGCAGCAGGAACACTAGCTATCTAGACAATGGTGAACTACATGGAACTAAGTCTACAAAATCAGAATTTATTGTCATGAACAAGTCATAAAATGTGATGTTTTGTAGCAGTAGCACAGTGCAAACATTTAAATAAACCACCTAACAAAAATATTGCACGAAAAGTAAGTCTTTGGTTCATGGATCATTCAGGAATCTGATGGCAGCATTCGGTCCAGCAGGCAGCAAGACAGAACTGAACGAACAAGATTGCATCTTTTCACATTAAGTTTTTTGAGCAAGAGAGTTTAAGAATCTTTATGTCATCGAAACATATTATTGGTTACTAGTTTTATCCTTCTATAGTTACACGGGCCATTCATGTGCCATGAAAACCTCCCTTTATCCTAAGTTCTGTTAACCGAAATGATTCATTAACCAAACTTTTTTTGCAGCGCCGACAAGGTGTCACAACTTGAAAAAAAAATGAGCACCTGACTTGCCCATGTGGGGCTCAGGTAGTGCCATTTTGATAGCAACGGAGCTCTCGAGTAGAGATCAAGTTGTGTTTTCTTGGATACACACTAAATATTATTTCATGCTCCAAAAGCCTGCTGCTGTTTTTTCTTGCTGTTGTTGGTGCTGTTCAACCGCTGATACAAGTATCTGCTGACGCTACTTTGCTCCTCAAAGCCATTGCTCCGGTAACCGGAAAAAAACCCAATAACTGAAAACTGTCCGGTCCCAAGCTTTTCAGAGATGGGGAAACATACTGTATGAAGGTAAAGAAAAACAATACGATTTTCACAAAGGTGATGGGAAATATCCCAAACATTGAGGGAATTCCTAATCCACATTTCTTCGTCAATACAACCTGACCATGGACAGTGATGTGCATTGTTCCCAGAGCATTTGTTTGTGTCACTATATCTTGAGGATTATCCACAGGATTAACATTTATGACCGCCAGATAGTTCTCTAAATATGTTATATATTTCAATCGGGTAAACTGAAGTCTTGGAGCAGCAAGATCATCAGATCAGGGATGATTAACGGAGAATGTGGGTGGAGAGAGAGCAGGAGGATGAGGAGAAAGAGGTGAAGGAAAGAGAGTGAGGAGACCAAGGTGAGTCAATTATTAAAAAAAAACAGAAAATACTTGAAACTCTCAGCCCGTTAGGCAGTGTCTGCGGAAAGAGGAACAGCATTATGGGGTGGCACGGATAGCGTGGCGGTTAGAACAATGCTTTTTGGGCGCCAGCGACCGGGGTTCAAATCTGTCACTGTCTGTAAGGAATTTTATGTTGTCCCCATGTCCGCGTGGGATTCCTCCAGGCACTCTGGTTTCCTCCCACCCTTTAAAACATATGGGGGAGTTCAAGATTAATGGGGGCTGTTGGCCAAAAGGGTCTGTTCGCATGCTATATGTTTAAATTCACATAGAACATGGACATCACAGGACCCTACAGTTAAATCCTGAAAATTGATGAACTTTGGGAGATATTTTGATCAATTTCAAGGATCTTCTGTTTTTAAAATCAATCAACTCATTTTTCACTCCTCACTCTCGTTCACCTCCTTCCCTCTATCCTCCATGGGCACTCTTATATATCCCTTGACTTTATGCTGGCCATGAGGAACAGTCCTCCTTGTACATCCTCAGGCCTTGCGTATTAGAAGAAACTGAGGAGTCAAAAGAGAAGTTGCTCAGAGAAAGGACAAATTCTGCCAGGGGAGGTGAGTGTCGATGAAGGGGAATTGGTTGGAAGTAAAAGGCTTAAACGCCATCCTGATGGCGGAGTTAAAATGGTTGGGAGCATGCACTGTGTGCGGAATGTTGGCGGGGGACTGCACAAGGGGGTGATAGGACAGAGTCAAGGTACCGACAAGATAAATTCAGGGGGCAAGCAAAAACTGGCCTAACAAGACATCCTAATTGTGGGCCTTGGGTAAGAGATAGAACCAGTGCAGAGTAGGGGTGTTACCAGGTTGGAAGCGTGGAGGGGAGATCTCCTGAAGTAATGAGATCTGTGATGGTATGGGAGACAGTGTCCTGGTAAAAGCACAGAAATGCTGGAGGAGTTCAACAGCTCCATAGGAGGTAAAGGTATACTACTGACATTTCGGACCGGACCCTTCTTTAAGGTGTGAGTGAAACACAGGAAAGGAGCCTATATTAAAAAGCTGTTGAAAAGGGAAGATTAAGAGGGGGAGGAGTGCAGACCAACAGGCAAAAGGAGTTAATTGAATATGTTAAGAGGACAGGTGGGAATTGATAGTGGGAGGGGAGTAGATTTTGAGTCTGTGAGGGAAGATAGATGGAAAAGAGAGAGAGAGAGAGAGAAAGAGAGAGAGAGCAAAGGGGAGGGGAACTGGAGGAAAGGAGACATAAGGATATGGAACAAAGGAACTGGGGGAAGTGGTAGGGGATCTAGCAGAAACCAGAGTTGTCACTGTTAATACCATCTACTTGGACGGTGCCCAGACAGAAGATGACCAGCAACAATAGAAATTCCCCAAGACAGTGCTATTTTAAAAAAACAATATATTTATTAATAACTATTAATAATATAAAACTTACTTAAATCTAAACTTAAACCTAGCTATGCGCAAATGTGTGTGTGTGTGTGTGTGTGTGTGTGTGTGTGTGTGTGTGTGTGTGTGTGTGTGTGTGTGTGTGTGTGTGTGTGGATTACCTAAACCATTACAGCTTAGGCACAATTCTGAAATGTCAATTCAAAGTTCAGTTTTAGAAATCCTGTGTTGAAACTCAGAACTTTTACACTGATGTTCAGAGGTAATTATGAAGTAGGTGAGACACTGAGTCATCAGAATCCTTAAAACTCATGAATCCTTGTCAAGTTGCTTCTAGAGAACTGTCTTTTCTTACGAATGGTTCTTAAAACTCCTCTTTTCCTTGCATAGGAGAAACAAAATGTGACTTCCACAATGCTTCCAAGATGCTGGCAAAGGTCAGACAAAATGACCATCAGAATGGTCACGATCCAAATACAGGAATGATCCTGTTTCCTTTACCCAGATATGGGGAAATCAAACATGACCATTGCAATGGTCACAGTAGGTCACTGTTTTCCCCTGACAAGGAGAAACAACAGAAGTGTCCACCTCACACCAAGTTACTTAATTTCTGTCTTGCAGATCTCTGATTACTTATTAAATCAACCTTTCTTCTTCAAGTGCCTCAATCACATGACTTGCTTAATCAATACTGAAATCTGTTTTCTGTTTCAATTTCCCAAAAACATGAGTCATAATCATATGACCCCTGTAATGTCCCATCTCGTCGTCCTCACCACTCTTCAAGTGACCTGGAATAACAACCATTTTTCTTTTGTTCTCTCAAAACATTAACTTTGTTGAGAATTTGGACCTGATGGTGCCTTACTGTCTGAGAGCACAAGCTGTGGATGGTTTTGTCATTAAAAGTTTTCAGCCTGTGTTAACCCTTAAAGTGCAATTACAAAATGAAATGCGAGCTTATAACAGGTATTGTTCCTCCAATTTGCAAGTGGTCATAGTCTGGCAGTGCATGAGAAAATGGACAGACATGTTGGCAAGGGAATGGGGTGGGTATGGATCATGGGTATGAGGAGCCTGCTGTCTAGCCTCCACAAGCCAGAGGTCAATCTCCCATGCCACAATGACCCTGTCCTTCATCTACTGATTTGATGATTGGGCTGGGATAGGAATGGTGAGTGGAGTTCTGCATGTTCAGGATGGGCAAGGGTGGAGTGGGTGAGAGGAGTGGAGAAGATTTAGATTTCAGGTGTATTTAGATTTCAGATTTATTGTCAGAGTACACCATGATATCACATAAAACCCTGACATTCTTTTTCCTGCAGGCCAGGCAAAATTAGCACTTATTGGTAGTGAGAAAAAGCCTGTACACAATGTATACATGTGAACAAATAAAGAAATATACAGATAAAAATATAAACAAACTGACTGTTCAATACAGAGAGAATTTTAAAAATCAATAAATTACACAAGTAAGAGTCTTTAAATGAGTCCTTGATTGAATTTGTCATTGCAGAGTCTGATGGTGAAGGGGTAGCAGCTGTTCCTGAACCTGGTGGTGTGAGTCTTGTGGTGCCTGCACCTATCCTGATGGCAGCAGCAAGAACAGAGTGTGTGCTGGGTGGTGTGGATCCTTGAGGATTGTTGGTGCTCTCTGATGGTAGAGTTCCCTGTAGATCAATGGTTCTCAACCTTTTTCTTTCAACTCACAAACCAATTTAAGTAATCCCTATGCCATCAGAGCTCTGCGATTAGTAAGGGATTGCTTAAGGTGGTACGTGGGTGGAAAGAAAAAGTTTGAAATCCACTGTTTTAATTGTACATAATTGACTCAGTATGTACATGGTTTCATAACTCCAAAGGAAATGGGCCAATGACAATTTTTCTCAAGCAAAATATTTCAGTAACAATTGGGTCTATAGCAGTGATTCTCAACCTTCCCTTCCTGCCCACATACCACATTAAGCAATCCCTTACTAATCACAGAGCACCGATGGCATAGGGATTAGTTAAAGTGGGATGTGAGTGGAAAGAAAAAGGTTGAGAACCACTGCTGTGGATGTTCTTGATAGTGGGGAAGGTTTTACCTGTGATGTCCTGGGAAGTGTCCACTACCCATTTGAGGGATTTGAGCTCAAGGTGTCCCCATATGAGACCTGGATGGAGCAGGTCAGTACACATTCCACCACACCTCTGTAGACATTTGCCAGGGTTTCTGGTGTCACATCAAACCTCCACAAACTCATGAGGAAGTAGAGGTGCTTTCTTCATGATGCCATTTGTGCATTGGAAAGATCCTCTGATATCGTGACTCCCCAGAACTTAAAGCCGAGGCAGTTGTTGTTGAGACTGCAATTGGAAACAGAAAGGCTCAAAGGGAGTTTCCAAGTGGAAGGGGAGTACTGGAGATGGGAGAAGGGGTCATCAGTGAACGGGGTAGACTCTGTCCCAAAAATTGAGAAAGTATGTCCAGAAAAGTGTGACAATTGAAAGAAAAGCTCGATGTTGGCAAAGCTCTGGACATAGTTTAGTTCTATCACATATTTGGCTGTGATATTGAAACCAATAAGGTTATAGATATCTTTATATATCACTTTTACAGCCAATCAGTTAAAATTTCACATTTAGTAAAATGGTACAAACTGCAGCTCAACGGGTAGACAACAGTCAGATCAAAGCACATGGTCAAAGCATAAACTCCAAATAGAATAATAAACAGTCAGCCCAGTCTGCAAATAAGCAGGCAAAATCATCCAACAAATAGTTTTGCACAAGGTAAGAGTCATTATTATTAGGAAATTTTAGGCACATAGGAGTTATTAATCACGTCCACTGAGATATTACAGGTACATATTTTGATTGATACTTACTCATTGAAGCAAATATGCTGGGGATATCATATCAATGCAGTCATGAGGAAGGCTCGCCAGTGGCTATACTTCGTGAGAAGTAAGTGGAGATTTGGCATGTCACCAAAGACTCTTGCAAATTTCTACAGGCATTCTCAGTGGTTGCATCACTGTCTGGTAAGGAAGTGCCGATGCACAGGTCAGAAAAAGACTACAGAGAGTTGTGAACATGCCCAGCGCCAGCATGGACATCAGTCTAAACTCCATTAAAGACATCCACAAGAGGTGGTGTTTTAAGGGCCCCCACCACCCAGACCATACCTTCTTCTCGCTGCTACCCTCAGGAAGGAGGTACAGAAGCCTGAAGGTGAACACCCAACAGCCATCAGATTTCTGAATGGGCAATGAACCAAAGACCTCACTTTCTCTTCCTTTTACACTAATTTACTTTTACAGTCGTACGCTGCTTAATCTCCATGATACATTCTGTGAAATAAGACATTATGCAACTTGGACGTTGAGCGAACACCATATTATATACTTAACAAAGCTATATGGATATTGTAGGGCAATGGTTCTCAACCCTTTTCTTTCCACCCACATACCACTTTAAGTAATTCCCACGCCATCGGTGCTCTGTGAATAGTAAGGGGTTGCTTAAGGTGGGATGTAAGTGGGAAAGGAAGGGTGAGAATTACTGCTCTAGACCCAATTGTTACTGAAATATTTTGCTTGAGAAAAATTGTCAGTTATGAAATGGTGCACATAACGAGTCAATTAGGTACGATTAAAACAGTGGTTTTCAAACCATTTTCTTTCCACCCACATACCACCTTAAGCGATCCCTTACTAATCATAGAGCTCTGATGGCACAAGGATAACTTAAAGTGGTATGTGAGTGAAAAAAGGTTGAGAATCACTGCGGTAGAGTATCTGTATTGACTATATAGCCAAAATACTGTACACCTACAGTATTGTATTTAAGCTAATGTATCTGGCAAGATAAGATATGGGGTGAGTAGATTAATACTGTACAACACTGTAAACTTTGTATTTGTATGTAGGGAAAGTTCACATTAGAATAACAATAGAAAGTACAGTGTAGAACATACATAAGCCAGTAACACAGGTGTTTATTTGGACTATCAAGACATATGTATTCATGGTTATAACTGTACCATGATACACCTGGCAGCGCAATCACTTTGTATACAAGAGACATGACATACACATGTTGCATGCGGGAAGCTGCTGCGTCTGCTACGTCCAATTTACGTCTGCCCCATCCCGTCCTCTGACCAGGATTTCTGAACTCTATAATAATCTTATGGGACCACGAACGTACATGCAGTCGGATGTTGCCCGAACCGACGTTACGTGGGGCATGACTGTATTTTAAAGATCTTATTTGTAGCAATAGTTGCATCTGCAAAGCTGCTGTAAAACAACGAATTTCGTGACAGCTTCACGACAATAAATTCTGATTCTTGATTCTGAAGTAAGACTTGCATTGCATCTGAACGCTCTCCTCATGTGTGCGACAATAAATGTCATTCATTCATTTGAACTTCATTCGCTATTTGTTTCTGAAGGAATGTCCCACTCCTATCATCGGAATAAATCCCTTACTGAAAAAGCAAAATATTTATTTCTTTAAACTTGTGAAATGCTGGAGAATCTCAGCAGGTCATGCAGCATCTACAGAAAGCAAAGGATATAACCAACATTTTGGGCCTGAGTCCTTCGTCAAGCAAATAGCAGGAAGGTACCATATTGAAGTTTTTTTTAAAATTACCTTATATACTTATTCAATAGTCAAGTTTTTTGGTCAAAATTTGGGTGGGGGGGGGGGGTGTACTACTTTTGACCTGTCTTGTTCAAAGTGGCAGGAGCTCAGGTGGCTGGGACACGGTGGTAAGTCCGTGTTCGAGGTGTCAGGAGCTTGGATGGGCGGGCGGACTAGGCAAGGATCTGCCGTCAGGTGCTCCGGCGGGTGGGTGGCCGGAGCAACAGTTTTCACAGTCAGGGTATTGGGAGCTCCGGAGGCGGGGGGGGGGGCGGTCAATGCGAGGATCCACGGTCGGGGTGTCAGTAGTTCAGATGGGCGGACAGCTGGGGCTGAGGAGAGTCTGCGGCCAGGCCGTCGAGAGCTCTGGTGGGCGGATGGCCAGGAAAAGGGTCTGCAGTCAGGGTGTTGGGAGCTTGGAAGGGCAGCAGCCAGGGCATGGATCCATGGTCGGGGTGTCAGGAGCTCGGATGGGCGGGCTTCCAAGGTCAGAGTCTGTGGTCGCGGCGTCGGGCGACTATTACACAAGATCGACTACTGCGTGAGTATATACGGTAATATGCTTTAATTTTTCTCACGGTGTTTTGGGACCTTGGCTGTTTGAACCCATTGACTCTGTATTCTCTGCTCATAATGAAATACTCCCTCCTTTGCCTTTAATCACATAATTTTAATGTAAATCCCATTGATACCTCTCATTCTGAAGCTTTCTTTCTCTCCAGCAGGTGGCAAATTGTTTCCAACTGCATAAAGTCCTCACATTAGCCAGATGAAGAAATACAAATCAATTGGCATGAGCAGGCAATATGTCCACTCTTTTTTCTTATTCATCTCTGTGGGTGAATAATGAAAACACTTCTCGCAAATCTATTTGGCTATTAGCTTGCCAAAAAAGCAATCAATTAACCTAATAAATACTCAAAAGTGCAGGAGAAACTCAGCAGGTCCTGCAGAGCCCATAGGAGGCAAAGAAATCTAAACACTGTCTCTGACTGGCACAAAGTTTTAAATCCTTTTGAATCCACACCCCTCCCTCTTGTGGCTTCAAGGCTCCAAGTTGCACCGAACTTTCAAAGCAGAGCCACAGAATATAAAAACATCCGCTAAACTGGCTGCCTCACATCAGCTGTAAAAGGAATTCTGTGCCACGCACAAGACTATTTAAACTTCAAAATCTGGTCACTCGTCTGAACATATCTAACCTCAATTGGGAAAATGGGCTGAAAAATGGCAGATGGAATTTAATGCAGACAAGTGTGAGGTGTTGCATTTTGGAGGGACAAACCAAAGAAGGACGTACACAGTAAATGGTAGGTCAGTAAGAACTGCGGTAGAACAGAGGGACCTGGGAATACAGATACATAATTCTTTGAAAGTGGCGTCACAAGTAGATAGGGTTGCAAAGAGAGCTTTTGGCATCTTGGCCTTCATAAATAAAAGTATTGAGTATAGGAATTGGGATGTTATGGTAAAGACATTGATGAGGTCAAATTTGGAGTATTGTGTGCAATTTTGGTCACCTAACTACAGGAAAGATATCAATAAAATAGAAAGAGCACAGAGAAGATTTACTAGGATGTTGTCCGAACTTCAAGAAATGAGATATAGGGAAAGGTTAAACAGATTAGGACTTTATTTCTTGGACCGTAGATGAATGAGGGGAGATTTAATAGAAGTATTTAAAATGATGAGGGGGATAGACAGAGTAAATGTGGATAGACTTTACCCACTGAGGGTGGGTGAGATACAAACCAGAGGATGTGGGTTAAGGGTGAAAGGGGAAAAGTTTAGAGTGAACATGAAGGGGAACTTCACGCAGAGAGTGATGGGTATGGAGGGCTATGGTCAGGGTGCAGGTCAGTGGGACAAGAGAGAATAATAGTCAGGCATGGTCTAGAAGGACTGAAGGCCTGCTTCTGTGCTGTAATTTTAAATCCTGACTCTTTCTGTCAGAAATAAATACAGGCGCATGTGATTCATCCTGGTTTTTGAGTCAAGGAGAAGCAGGAAAATCAAAAGCTGAACTGAATTCTCACTATCCAAAAATGTGACCGAGCTCAAAGTTAAATTCTAACTCAGTGTTAAAGGCGGGCTTAATTTGAACTTTTAAGAGGAATTTGGACAGGCACCTGGATGGGAGACCTATGGAGGGTGCAGGCCAGTGGGATTAGGGAACAAAAAAAATGGTTTGGCACAGTCTAGAAGGGCTGAGGGGACCCGCTGCTGCAGTGTTCTATCGTTCAATGATTCTAATTAGCCTTGAAAAACAACTATATACAAGGGCAGGTGAAATTAAGTTGATTACTCTCATTATACCTAAAGTACACTCTAAAAATTGAAGGGCAGGTGTCTCTTGCGATAACAGAAGATCTTAGATATTCCCCTTGAAGAATTGTCATGGAAATAATAAATGTCAAGATGATCCCTTTATTGGAGTACAAAAGCTTAAACTTGCAGCAACTGCTGTTTCTTCCCTGCAGCCATCAGGCTCCTGAATGAACCCCATAAACAGTGTTTTCTTGCTGCCCTTGCTTGGTGCTAATTTACCTTCTTTTTCATTGTATCCCTATATTCTGTACATTGTGCATGATTTCATGAAACACTTGAGATAACCTGTTAGTTTTTTCACAAAAGAACCCTTCTCACTGTTCTGGGTATTTTGTAAAAAGTAGTTCAAAGCTCAGATTTATTGTCAGAGGACCTACATGACATCACATACAACCATGAGATTCTTTATTACTGTAGGCCAGGCAGAATGTCTACTCATCCGTAATACAAAAGACTGTCCTCAAGGAAAATATACATATACAAAAGAGAGAAATGAAAATTTTTTAAAAATTGTAAACAACCTGTGTGCAAATACAGAAAAATATTCAGTTATGGCGGCACACCGTGGTGGCGATCGAGACAGTGAGCGCAACCAAAAGGCCAGCAGCCCACACAGCGGCACTAGCCCCAACAACCAAACCAGCGGCTTAACAGGAAAAGGCCTCTTAAAGGCCAAAATGGTGCTGGCCTTATTGTGTAGCCAACAGACAGGGACAGCGCGTGGGGAAGAAGGGCAGGAAAGTACCCGCGCGCGGGAAACCCACTTTGGTCATGTATGTTGTGACGGCAGCCAAGGGGGGCCACGGCGGGAACAATGCAGGTATAAAAGTCGGGCCTGAGCCCAAATAAAACTCAGAGCTTAACCTGACTACACTACATGTATGTGTCTCCTTTCGAGTAGCGTACGGCTACACGGTAATAAATAATGTGGAAAGTAAGAGTCCTTAAATGAGTCCCTGATTGAGTTTGTTGTTGAGGGGTCTGATGGTGAGGGGTAGCAGCTGTTCCTGAACCTGGTGGTATGAGTCTTGTGGCCCCTATACATCTGTCCTAATGGCAGAAGCGAGAACAGAGCATGTCCTGGGTGGTGTGGATCCTTGATGATTGCTTGCTGCTCTCCGACGGCAGCGTTTCATAAAATTTCAAATCTAATAACTTAGGTCACATAGAAAAATCAGCCCAACCTATTCATGCTAGTGTTTCTGGTCCATCCCATTTATATCCATCTACAAATTCTTTATTCCCTCCTCTTCGATGCTTATGTCCAGCCTTCACTCAATGCATTCATACCATTTCCTTCAAACCCCTAAGTGTTTGAACTCTCATTTCTACATTCTCAACATTCTTTGGTTAAAGAAGTTTCTCCTCAATGGTTTAGACCAAAAGACCATTAGACATCAGCGGAGAAATAGGATCTTTAACCTCGCCATTTAATCATGAACTGATCCACTTCCCCACTCAACTCCAGTAGCCGGCCTTCTCGCAATAACCTTTGATGCCCTGGCTAAACAAGAACGTATCAATCTCTGCCTTAAATACACCCAATGACCTGGTCTCCACAACTGCCTGTGGCAACAAATTTCACAGATTTGCACCCTGTGGCTGAAGAAATTCTCTGTTCTGAGCAAACGCCCTTCAATCCTGAACTTGTGCCCTCTTGTCTTAGCCTCTCCCACCATGGGAAAAAAACCTTTCTACTTCTCCTCTGTCCACACCTTTCAACATTCAAAATGGTTCAATGAGATTTCCCTCCCCCTACCCCTCATTCTCCTAAATTCTAAAGAACACAGATCAAGAGCTGTTTAATTGTTGACAAGAAAGCAGCCAATTTAGAAATAAAAGCAAAGAATGCTGGAGATATTGGATGAAGGTTCTTTGACCAGAAGTGTTCTTTCCACCAATACTGCGTGACCTGCCGTGCGTTTCAGCATTTCCTGTTCTGTTTCCCGTTTCCAGCATCTGTGCTTTTCATTTGATTTTCAGTTTTGAGTCCATCTTGATCTGTTTGTAGTGAGCCAGCAAAGATGTGATCTCTTGCTATAGAAAATTAGAATTAGACTTAGAACGTTGAACAATTCAACACTGAAACAGGTACCTCATTCCAGGTGTCTGTGCTGAACATGGTGGCCAAATCATAGTGAAACTCTGCTGCTTGTACCTGATAGATATCCCTCCATCCCCCATATTCACGTCCATCTAGAAACGCAACCACTGTACCTTCTTCCACCTCTACTGCAGGAAGCCCTTTGCTGCAATTTACCACTCCCTGTCTAAAATATTTATCCTGCACAACTCCCTTGAACATGCCCTCTAGTGTGCAACACTTTTACCCTAGGAAAAAAGACTGACGGTCCACCCCTGACAAGGCCTCTCGTGATTTCATACGCCAGGTTGTCAAACTCCAGAGCAACCATTCTCAACATTTTTCTTTTGGCACTGGCCCCCGATGGACTCTGCTCAAAGTTTATGGGCCCCCTTTCCCTGAGAAGCCGTCAAGTATAATTTAATTTAGACATGCAGCATGGTTACACGCCCTCCCGACCCACGGGCCTGTCTCGCCCAATTACACCCAATTCACCTACAGCCCCCGTACGTTTTGAACGGTGGGAGGAAACCAGAGCACCTGGAGGAAACCCACACAGACATGGGGAGAACGTACAAACTCCTTGCAGTCAGTGCCAGATTCGAACCTGGATCGCTGGTGCTGCCACAGCATTGCGCCAACTGCTATGTTAACCCAGCATCCCACTGTTTAGTTGGTTTCTTCCATACTTCTCTCCTAACAACTACATAAAAAAATTTAAAAGATTTTATGTGCGCCCTTCCCCCCCCCCCCCCCCCCTCCTACCGCCAAAATCCACTTTGGTCATGCATGTTGTGACGGCAGCCAAGGGGGGCCACGGCGGGAACAATGCAGGTATAAAAGTCCAAATGTGCTGTGGCCCCTGTGAGAATGATGCTCCAGAGAATACAATTTGAGTTTGAAACCTAGCATATTTTATGGCCTTCAGCTCAATGTTAGGATGGTCTAATAAACTACTCTAACCACTTAGAATTTCCCTACTGTTTAATTCTCAATTTTTCTCAGTTCTATGCACCTATCTAATAATCTCTTAAAAGATATGATTTTATCTGCCTCCTGCACCATTGCCGGCAGCAAATTCCATGGACCCACCACTCTCTGTATGAAAAACGAACCTCTTACATTCTGCCCCCACCCCAGCACCTTAAAACTATGCCTCCTCATGTAACTCATTTCACCCCTGGGAAGAAGCCTCAGGCCATCCACACGATTAATGCCTCTCATCAGCTTATTCATTTCTATCAGGTCACCCTCCGTCACTTCAATCTATCCTCATAAGGCGTGCTCTCCAGTCCATGGGGCACCCTTGCAAATCTCCTCTGCGGCATCCACATCCTTCCTGTCGCGAGCCAACCAGAACTGAGCACAAGAGTTTGCCCAACCTCTCCTCATCAGTCATGCCTTCTATACCAGGCAGCGTCTTGGTAAATATCTTGTGCACCTCTCCAAAGTTTTCACATCCATCCTATAACGGGCGACCGGCAATGCACACAATCCTCCAAATGCGGCCAAACCGAAGTTTTATGCCGCTGCAACACAACCTCCTTACATTTGTACTCAAGACCACACTGTGATTGTGCCTTTGGCGGTCAGACTGGGGCTCGTATTATGCAACTTTGATGAGGGGATGCTTTGGCAGTGAAAATACATCTGTCTGCACACAGTCAAATCCAGAACATCAACATTACAACACTAACACATGCAGGCAGAAGCAAAAGGACTGGGTATAATGTTCCAAACTTGATAAAATATGATATCCTTTTACCGACTCTCATGAATATTGATTTTAGGACTTTGAAGCTTGGAGCATTATTTGCATTTTGTTAAAATGTCTTATGAATCTCTGATGTTCCACTGGAGTTTTTCTGCTGAATGTGTACCAAGTAACTAATTAGGCAGTCAGATTTGAAAGGTAAAGCAATAGCATTGTCAGAGTTCAGGAGATGGCAAATATTTACACCATATGTGATCTTGTCATTTCCATTCAATATTTTTCATATTTCATGGAAATGACTTCATCACATCATATTTTAATTATCTCAACTATTTTCTTTTCCTTTTGAAAGTCCGTTTGAAGAAATTATTTCAAGCATGTGCTCAAATCTGCATCAAACAATGGCCTAATTAACAATCGCCAATGCTTCCAAGCTGTACAAGGAGCAAACACAAAGGAACACATCCCACACCAATGAAGCCATCTTTTGTTTTAAAACACTCCTTCACCCACTTCAGGTTCGAATCTCCTAAAAATCATAAGGCAACGTGCCCCAAGGTGCATTGGCTTTGTCTTATCCAGTTAGGTTCTTGCTCGTAAATTCCTTAACTCTATTTGTTCAAAGCAGAATGTGGCCTAAAACAAAACACACTGAGAATATTATATAATTTCTTCGTAACCTCATTCACAAATCCATCAAGAATTATCAGATCAAATTTCACGAGTTGGAAATGCATCTTGATAAGATTTTTCTTTCCATTAGACCACTACTTCCAACCGCTTGGCTGTAATTATACTGGGTTTTTTTTAATTTATTTTGCATTGGAGGGGATTTTGGGAAGAAAATTACAAAAAAACAATAAATGTTCCTTGTGACGTGATTCATCAGTAACTGAATTGTTGGTCTGACGAACATATTTCAAAGCCACAACCTGACCAAGCAAAACAGTTTGAGGTTACAGCTGTTCAATTTTTAACCTTATTTAGCTCTTTCCAAACCCAACTCCATTGTGGAGGTCTGAAGGCAATAAATTGCAATTTTATCTCATTTGGAACTTAACAGGCCATTATAGAAGCAACTTTGGGCACTTTTAGAGGATACATTTGAAAAGCGGGGAAGCTGTGAAAGAGTGGCATTGTCACAGAACAGATTGAGAAGGCTTAGCTATCAAATCCACACTGGCTATGCGTTCCAATCCCCCACAGCCCTGCAAATAATTCTCACTCAAAATGCCTGTGTTTTCATCATCTGTACAGGCAGAGTGTACAGACTCTCTCTGCATAGGGTCTTTCCATGTATTCTTTCTGTGCCATCAAATCATGCCCACTGGTCCTCCGACCACCCACAGGTGGAGATTGCTTTACTCCGTTCATCCTATTGAAACCAGGGATGGTCGAGCACACTTCCACCAAAAATCCTCTCGCCCCTTTATTTTTGCTTCAGGGAAAACAGCCCCAACTTCTCCGGACTAGCCTTGTCGCTGAAATACTGTAGATTATCCCAACAACCAGACATATGAATATTTTCAGAAATGTCCTTCTTAATATTTCATGAAGGAGATTAAATGCAGTTGTGGCCGAACAAACCAGTAGAACATAGAACACCGCAGCACAGTACAGGCCCCTCGACATTGTATCTCATGATGGTTCAGCACACCATTACCCTAGTTATGAGTCCCAGCACCCTTACGCCTAATTTTTACCTTCAAGGATTTACACACCTGTATACCCAGTTCCTCTGTTACTGATCTCATTTGAAAATTAGGCCATTTATTCTACATTTTCTCTTGCACTTTCTCCCATAATGTAAAATTAACACACTTCTTGTATGAAATTTCATCGCTCGCTTGTCTGTCCATTCTGAGTACTCATGCATGCTTTTACAGTACTATCTCCTCCAAGTACAATGTACAGATCCAATGAAATTCTTACTTGATGCAGGCAAAAAAATACATAAGATACACCTACTCCAAGGATAGGTACATTAAATTACCACCAATATGCCAAGGCGATAAAAGAAGAAATAAATATGAAAGGATCGATAAAGAAAAATTCACAGTTGCAGTTTGTGCAAGAAATAAAAAGTGACACCTTGATTGGTTACGACAGAACCTTCGGTGATCCCAGAGTTGAGAGTTAGGTTTAGGAAGGTTCAAGATCCTGATAGCTGCTGGGAAACAAACCGTCCTTGAACCCAGAGGTGCAGGATGTCATGATAATGAATATGTATGAGATGTACCGGAAGTCACGTGGTATGAGAGAGAGATAAGAGCACAAGCAGGAGAACAAAGGAAACTGGAGAATAAAGACTCGGAGAAGTTTACCTGATGATGTTCCAGAGGCAGTTACCAGCACTCCTGATGAAGTGACTAGAGCGCCAGAAACACCCGAAGCCGTGGCGAGCAGTATTTCCGACGCTGAGAGTGAACAACCGAGAAGCGACGACAATATCGCAGGCAGGCCGAAACGAAACCGGAAAGTGCCCAAACGATACGAAGACTTTGTGCCATAGTTTTAATAAGAACTTTGGGACAGTATTTAATCTTATATCATAAAGTGCATGTATGAGTGCTGTAGGAAGTAAACTTTATGTAGTTGAGTTATAGTATTACCATTAGTTACGATGTTTGTATGTTTCCGAAGGATATTGGTAAGTGAAGGTAAAGTTTATTTCTGATTAAAGGAGGGATGTCATGATAATGAATATGTATGAGATGTACCGGAAGTCACGTGGTATGAGAGAGAGATAAGAGCACAAGCAGGAGAACAAAGGAAACTGGAGAATAAAGACTCGGAGAAGTTTACCTGATAAAACTTGTGTTTGATGTTTTATTAACTTCACATTTCGGGCCACAAATGTGACACAGACCTCAGGCTTCTGTACCTTCTGCCCAAAGGTCGCAGTGAGAAGAGGTTGTGGTCAGGGTGATGGGTGGGGGGTCCTTTATGATGTTGGACGTAGTGGCAGTGCCTTACACAGCTGTCTTCAGTGGATGTGCCCATGATGGATTGAACGCCGAAGGTTTGGAAAGTAATTTTCAAAAGCAGAATTAAGAGATAATGGCCATTGGCAGAAATGAAGAGAGAAGGCTGAGAGTGGCTGTTACAAATATGAAAAAAGTTTAATACAATAGGGTGCTCGACAGGTCTGGAAGAACAAAACTAGTGGCCATCACTATGACACACCAAAAGAAAGGGAAAGATGGAAAGGTGCTTTATCTAGACAGGGATACAAGTTACATATGATGCATTAAAGGAAAACTAGACAAGCTTGTGAAGGAGAAATAGATGATGCTACCGGAGATAAGAACATATGTAATGGGGGCAGGTGTCGGCCCCTCGAGCCTATTCTGCCATTCAATAAGATCACAGTTGATCTGGCCACGGACTCAGCTTCGCCTATCTGGATGCTCCACAAAACCCTAAATTTCTGGACAATCCATTATTTTCGGAAAAGAACGGAGGAGGTGCAAGTGGAGAAAACTCTGATTGCGTCCCAATGGCTCTACTTCTGATATATGCTCTCCAGATTTTTAGATCCAAATGTAATTGATGCTTGAAACTAAGCCATTTGTTGGATCTTAAAACATCAGCTACTCAAAGCAAATAAATCCTTGTCATCTACATACCAAGTAAAACCAAAATTTGGTTGACTACTAGGGTCATGGAATAACCTCATTTGCTTTGAGGAGTGGTTTTACAAGCAGGTACATTGAAAGAAAAACAAACGCAACTGTTGGTTCCAAGCATCCTTGCCCCATACTCTTCCACAGTTGACATTCTTTTGCGTGCTGTAAGTGAGAGCGCGAGAAGACTTTCTTTCTAACTGTGAAGAGGTAAAGACTTGGAGTTGCAAGGCTGACAGGAAACAGTAAAATCAAGAAGAAGCAGCTGAAGGACTTTTGTTCGATCGTTGCTCAGTCCTGACGAAGAGGTTCAACTAGAAACACAGGTGGTTCTTTTACTTGCCTCCAATGCCGCTCGACCCTTTGAATTCCTCCAGCTCGGCTTCTGATTCCAGAATCTGGAGTCCCCTCTGTATGTCCAGCTAAAGAGGTCTATACATGCACAGGTGACAACAGTGTGGCTGTGAAGCTAATGGATTGGTTCCATTGATCCAGAGACACAATTCAGATCCTGCTTTTGCAACTGGGGAATTTAAATTCAAGGAACTGTGCCTGGAATGGGACAAGCAGAGGCAACTGGTACAATAGTGGCATCTAAGAGGCTTCCAGCTTTGACATATGGATGTATAAGGAATCAGGGCTCTTGAGTGTCTTGTTGAACTTCTGCTTACCTACACAGAGTCAACATGTTTCATCTGATATTTCAACATATCCAAACAAGCTATTTTATCTTCACCATGGCTGTGATCTTTCTTATAGCAACCTATCCTATCGACTCCACAATCCACGCAATGAGAAACCTTGCCAACCCATAAGCATCCTAATGAATGGCAGGTCAGAGTGGATTTAAAGTCTCCATTTGCAGAGGCTGGTTGGGATATGTTTCAACCTAGTGTATGAGGTATGAATGGTATCTCAAAACCAACAACGCTCTCACATGGATTAAAAAATAAGCATTCACCCAACATAAAGACAAATACCATTACTATTGTCAACTCTCCCGCTAACAACATCTTGAGAATCTCAACTCAAATGAGCCAATCGCCTCAATACAGCGGCTGCGAACAGCTCAGAGACTGGGTATCTTGCAACGGCTTGACACCCCTAAGATTTACAACACAAGGCAGAAGTGTGGTTGAATAGATTTTAATTTCGACATAACAGGTCCTTCTGGCCCACCAAGCCTGATTCACTCTCCAGCTCCGTACCCCTTTGGAAAGCAGAGCCAATCCAGTCACAGGAAGAAGGTACAGACTCATTACAGTTAGCAGCGGTTTGAACACGGGCCTCTACTGATCTAATGGCGCTGCCCGACATACTCTACATTCTTCCTCACTGCTCATCACCCTGACTGGGATGTATTTCACTGGTCCTCTTCCTCCCTCAGTCTAATTCGTGGAACTTCCTACCCAACAGCATTGTGGGAGGTGTCTTCACCAGCAAAGATTTGAGAAGAAGGCTCACCATCACTTTGCTAAGTGTAATTAGAGATAGGCACCAAATGTTGACTCTGCCTGAATTATGCTACTAAAGTATATATTAAATGATGAGTATTTGTTTCGATTTGCATTCCTATGAAAGACGGTGCATTCTCAGGAATTTCCTTTTAATGATAAATTTGGGAAACCTACTTTTAACAAGTTGCTTATATGTGGTCGGGGTCGTGATTTTTTTTTGCTGGTTGAGTAGTGGTTTTGTGAGCAATGTAAATGCATCAGTTTTGTGAATGTACTTAAGTTTATTATAGTTGTAATATTGAGAGCAGTTGCATACATTGTACGCCATGTGGTCCCTCTATGGCAATGCATTAAGTGGCGTCAGGGGTCCATTGGCAAGCTGAACGTATGGAAATGTGGATTTTTAAAAATTTATCCACAAAACAGGAAAACGTTTTAATCATGAAGGAGATTAGTAGTGGATTAGTAGAGTTCTAGATATTCATATGTTGAAATGATTGAAAGCCAATATGCACGTGCTACAAATATTAGAAAGGCCAATGGTACATTGGCCTTTATTGTCAGAGGATTTGAGCACAGGGTTAAAGCAATTATATGGACTCTGGGCAAAACAGCACTGGAATGTTGTTTTTAGTGCCAGTATTATTAAGATAAAAGGATCTGCTTGCCATGGAAAGAATGCAATAATAATGCACTGGATTGGTTCGAGGGATGGCAGGTCTGCCATCTGAGGAGAGATGGAGTAAGTGATGTCGACCTTCTCCAGAGTTTACAAGGCTCACCAGGCTGGGTGCAAGGAGGATGTTTGACCTTGCCAAGGAGACGAGAACCCATGGTCACAGCTCCAGGACATCTGGGAATGAGATGAGGAATGGGTGTCAATGGAACTGGAATTCTCTACCCTGGAGAGCTCTGAAGACCCAGTCACTGAAAAACAGGTATCTAAAAGGAACCCAGGCATTGGGTGCAAAAAAAATCAGCCATCATCTTTAGTGACTTTCGCAACAATGACCTCATGTGACACTCTTGTTCTTCCTTTTACCGTACTACATGCATTTTAAAGCTGACTAACTGGGCTTCTTGTGAAACAAACCTTTTCTCCCTTATCCATATATAATGTGAGAACAAACTTGAAGAGAATACTCTTGTTTCTTGTATTTTAAATGAATTGTGGATCTTTTTGCAACCTTGTGTCTTTATTCCATTCAATTTCTCCAAAATAAAAGAAGGGTAATTATATTATACATTTTTAATTGGATAAAGACAGGAAGATGAGTGAATTTCATGGGACAGAATCTACCAAATTATCCATCATACCATCAACTCGATGAATTATTACTTTGGAACAATTTCAAAAAATATTTATGTCTATACTATTTTGGATTCACACTACAGTATTTATTTTTGAAATTTGGACTATTTTCCCCTCCAAGAAAATATGATCCCTTTAAAACCAAATTTGACATTTTTATTTATATAAAGCACATGCAATATAGTTGTCGTACACTAAATGGAAAATGGAAAGATTGTAGGGAATGTTTATGATTAAATGTTACCACAAACTGGATCCAGCCAGTCAACTTCAATTTTTTTCTCAGTAAGACTTCTTGGTTCTGAACATATATCATTGGGGAAAAAAAAGTGAAAACTGTTCTAATCATTTCATTGAGTTTGCAATCAATCTCGTCAAATCTCGAAGTTAGCAGTGCAGAAATTTGTTGTTACATTATGACCTTGCGGGGTCTAGGGGTATGTGTGTGTGTGTGTGAGAGATGGTGAGTGTGAGAGAGATGGTGTGTGTGTGTGAGAGAGATGGTGTGTGTGAGAGAGATGGTATGTGTGAGAGAGATGGTGTGTGTGTGAGAGATGGTGTGTGTGAGAGAGATGGTGTGTGTGTGTGAGAGATGGTGTGTGTGTGTGTGAGAGAGAGATGGTGTGTGTGTGTGAGAGATGGTGTGTGTGTGTGTAAGAGAGAGATATGGTCTGTGTGTGTGTGAGAGAGATGGTGTGTGTGTGTGAGAGATGTGTGTGTGTGAGAGAGAGATGGTGTGTGTGTGAGAGAGATGGTGTGTGTGTGAGAGAGATGGTGTGTGTGTGTGAGAGATGGTGTGTGTGAGAGAGCTGGTGTGTGTGTGAGAGAGCTGGTGTGTGTGTGTGTGAGAGAGAGAGATGGTGTGTGTGTGTGTGAGAGAGATGGTGTGTGTGTGTGAGAGATGTGTGTGTGTGAGAGAGAGATGGTGTGTGTGTGTGAGAGAGAGATGGTGTGTGTGTGAGAGAGAGATGGTGTGTGTGTGAGAGAGAGATGGTGTGTGTGTGAGAGAGATGGTGTGTGTGTGAGAGAGAGATGGTGTGTGTCTGTCTGAGAGAGATGGTGTGTGTGTGTGAGAGAGAGATGGTGTGTGTGTCTGAGAGAGAGATGGTGTGTGTGTGTGAGAGAGAGATGGTGTGTGTGTATGTGAGAGAGAGAGATGGTGTGTGTGTGAGAGATGGTGTGTGTGTATGAGAGATGGTGTGTGTGTGTATGAGAGATGGTGTGTGTGTGTGTGTGTCAGAGATGGTGTGTGTGTGTGTGTGACAGATGGTGTGTGTGTGTGTGTGTGTGTGTGTGTGTTGATGCGATGGTGTGCATGTATTTAAGTGTGCATATGTTTAAGCTTTTTTTCAGCCTGAACAGAGAAATTTAAAAAAAAATTCCAACTTTGATAAAAGCAAATAATTATTTGAAACAAGACTTGCCAAGGCTTAAGTAACCTCTGTGGGATTGAACACCAGATGCTCAGCAGGTCAAACAGTGTCCTTTATGTCGCAAAGGTGTGCCAGCATTCTCTCATACTTTGATGAAGGGCTCAAGCCTGAAACACCTGCCTTTGCTACATAAGGGACACTGTTCGACCCGCTGAGTTTCTCTAGCATCTTGCGTTTTTACTTCAACCACAGTGTCTCCAGAATTCTGTGTTTTATTCCGTGGGATTGAACTAATCTCCCTACTCGCCTGACCTCAAAATCTGACAGTCTTTGAGGATAGGTAAAGGTGGACAAAGCCCCACTCCAACATCATCCACATCGCTGACACCAGCTGAGACGTCCAAGCGAAGAAACGGGGCGGGATTTCTTTGCTTTGCATTCGCTGGATTCCCAGGAGCTGATCTCTGGGATGAATTACATCTTGGAGCAATCGCGGAGACCTGCCGCGTTCCTCGTCTAACCGGTAGGAAGTCACTGCGAAAGAGTGGACGCCCAGGATTTATTTATCCTGGGCGTTCTGAAATTTGTCATCCGCCAGAAAAGGGCAGAAGGTGAGAATGCAAATCCATTCTCTTCCTGCAGAATGCCTAGAAATGCTCACTACCCCCACCCCCACCCCTTTGCTTGTTGGCGCCATCGGATTTTGGAGCTACTCATTAAAGCGGGGATCCTGGTCAATCCTGGCCCCAGAGCGCAGCACCACTGGCAGGGGGGCTTTGCTGAGTGACATCGATCTGCAAAGCACGAACTTCTTCCCTCTTTCTTTTTACAAAAACTGTCCCATTTGCAACCATGCTTAGTAGAGTTGGGTGGGGAGGGTGGAGAATTATGCTGGTAAGGTCCTTTCCCCAGTGGATCTGTCTGACCGTACAAGTGGCATGTTTACAAGCACATAAATAAAATACCCATCAATGTATCAGGACAAGAAAAATAAAGTTTGAATCCGCACCACTTTTGACTTGTGACTTCGGCAATAGAATATTTTAAAATCGCTTCCTTGTACCATGTTAACTCCTCGGCTGCCGCCTCGCAGGGTTTGGCGCAAACTGGGCAACTTTGCTGCAGTTTGCACAAGGAAGGCAGCGAGTGGGATTGAACTGATGGGGGTGGGGGGGTTGTCTGCCTCTTGTTCTGTACTATAGTACACGCGGGCTCTCGGCACGTTGGGAACCGCGGTCCCAGGGGCTTGAGAGACGCTGGTCTCCCGTTGAGGGTGAGCTCAACACGTGGAGAGGGTTTTCTGGACGACCACGTCGCGCTATCTGCGAATCCCGGCTCGGTGCATGGAGCACGAATGAACGAGGACGCAGCGCGGGAAGGTGCAGACATTTAAAGTTTATATTGTCAGGGCTGGGAGATGTTGTGCAGCCCCGTTTCAAATAAAGTAACATTTTCGGGGAAAATGTGCCTATACTCTATAGCAAAAGTTAAACGTAATAAGACTGAGAACATGCTCGATTGCAGCACAGGCCCTTCGGCCCACAACGCCTATGGTTTCCAAGATAGCTGTGGCCCATACAATTGCATTTTGATCTCTTGGACCTGAGTTAAAGTACACTGCAGTGATTATTGTTGTGAGGGTTAGAACAAGATGGGACATTTGATTCAGACATTGCTTCTCTCACCCCATCAGCCTCCTGGTGGCTGTGCGTCTCCCCTGGGTCTGTCTGACCACCTGCCGGCTCCTCGTTTGAGAAGCAGCCGCCGTTAGCCGTGTTCTCGGTGCACCTGAAGCCAAAAACCTGGTCCGGGCAGGTGAAACCAGAGCGGAGACCGGACTCTTCCCCTGTACTGAAACTGGACTGTGCCTGGCGTCAGAAATCAACCCACTGCTTCTTTCCGAGGAGCCGGCGTGTTTCGGCCACGCTGGTGGACGCCTTTCGCCCTGGGCTGTCCCGAGGCGGGTTCGGTTCCTCTCCCGTGTCGACACGGCGCGAATCCGGGACGTAATGGGTCGGCTCGTCCTGCCTGCAACCGGGTGATAACGGAGCGGACTGGGAGCTGCGCGTCCAAGCCCGCTTGCCATCGGTCCACTCACCCCGGAGCGAGTGCTACTTTCTCGGGAAGCAGGAGCTTCGTTTTCGCGACTTTGGCTCGCTGCCCGGACTAAAAGATCGGCCGGCATCCGGAACGAAACGGGACTGGTGTCCGGACCTCTCCGCTGAGTCGCGCTGCGACCAGGTAACCTCAGACCGCTCGCTGTCACGTTGGAGAACCCGCGTCCAGTTTGGAGACCCCAGACCTGCGCGGGTCTCCAGGGAAATCTCTGCGACTCACTCGGAACCGCACAGAGCCCCAGAACCAGCATCAGGGACATGCAAATCTCGAGCCCACTGCGCTCCATCTTGCACACAGTAAGATTTTCACTTAAAGCCCAGGCTGCAATGAAAGAGAAAACAAACCACAGAAAAAGATCCCCGCAAGTTCCAAGTGAAGACGGATTGCTTTAAAGAATGCAAGTGGTCATAAGTCGCTCCACAGCCACGTTTAAAAGTTTGCCGACTCTCTGAGGTTCCAGAGCATGTGGGTGACTGTCCCAGTCAGAACTTTGGTTGAAAAAAAAACTCATCAGCCTCTGCCCTGGAGTTTTGAAGTGACTGACTTTAATTCGGGTTCCTTCATACGTACAGAGGACGCTCTCGCCCACTCTCAATGAACTCTGACGTCAGGGCAGAACCTAATTTAGCATCGGGAGGGAAATAGGACGGATCTTTTCTTTCTTTGTAAAACAACTTGCAACGTCTTTACCTCCCATGGACGCTGCGAGACCTGCTGGGTTCCTCCAGCATTTTTACTGCCGCTCTCTGACAGGACAGGGGCGAGGAAGTGTCCTCTCGCAGCAGAAGATCAGCCCCAATCGGGGCAAGAACCCGTCGAGGCTGACGGGCCAGTCCCCGGGGTGGTGGTGGTGGTGGGGGGTTCGCTCCTCGGCGCGTTGACCCGGGCTCCCGCAATGGGAGATGCTGGAGGGGGGGGGGGGGGGGGTTGCATTTCTGGAATGGCTCCACATTGCCATTGGAGCGGACTTTTTGTTTAACCCCCCCCCCCAAACAAAAAGCTGAACGCAGGACCCGCTGCTGCCTGCACGGAGCTCGCCGGTTCCGAAGGGCCGAGCTCCCGGCGAGAGGTGACCGACCCCGCTTGCTTTTCGCGGGGTGACAGAGGAAGTGGCCCTCAATGAAGAATTGGAGCTGCCGGCTGACCCCTTCAATCACTGCCTTCATCAAACGAGAATCAGTAGTTGTGTCCACGAGGTATTTATCAGGATAATATACCCGGGGTTAAATTTGCCACCTTTTTAATAAAAAAATTAAGGGTCATGGCTTTGACTGGCTCTTTTCCTAATGAATTCTTCCCAAGATCCTGGATCGGTCCCTTCGGATCTACCCAGAGTTTGCTGCTTTGAAACCGATACCGCCACGATCCAGGCAACTTGTCACAAAATGATCCACTTAGTTTCCACCCCCCCCCCCCCCCCCACCCCCTCCCCGTGTCCCTGGATCCATTTAGCGCGGAAGAGGCTTGTTTCCCTCTATAAAAAGCCCCAGTCCTTCCCTACCCCACTGTAATAAGTAACAAAAAAAAACCCCAAGGGGAGCCCGAAACGTCTTTACCTCCCATGGACGCTGCGAGACCTGCTGGGTTCCTCCAGCGTTTTTACTGCAGACCTCAGGTCCTCTCGAATAGATGATCCGCGACACCACCATCTCCGGGAACCCCACAGCATTTTGACCGCGGGCTCTGGCCGACCCTTCCCGCTGGATTCCCGTGATGCGTCCAAACAGTACACTCAAACCTTTCTTTTCACCAGATACCACTTACTTAGGTGCTCTGTGGTCAGTCATTTAGGCGGTGTGTGAGTGGAGAGAAAGGTTACAAATTGCTGGTGTCATCTGATTTAAACGTAGTTAATCGGACCCTGAGAGCTTTTCTTTATATACCTGACACAAACTCAATGCAAGTTAGAAACCATTCGCCTCTTTTTACTGTCTTTGCTGCAAGATCCCTTGCATTTTCAGAATCTTTATGGAGGGGTATGTCCACGTCTGCTGCAGGCATTAAATGTCAAATGCTACAAGCTTCCCATAATTTCAAACTCCAAATGCTATTCCCAGCATCTAAAAGTCGTTGCTGTTTTATTGTGCCTCCTGGCGCAGTTAAGTATGGATTGACTTGCCCTGGATTGCGCAGTTTTTCCACATTACTTTAGAACAACTCAACAGAGTTTAATTTAATTCAAGTGAAACATGATGGGCTGCAGCCGCTGTGATTGCAGTAAACATGCCGAAATGCTGGATGATCTCAGCTGGTCTTTTCAGTATCCATAGGAGACAAAGATATATTGAGCCGTTTTGGGGCTGAGCCCTTCTTCAAGGAAAAATCAGAAATGGCAGAAGGAGGAGATATCAGAAAGCCTCAGATTTCAAACAATGGGAGAAGAATCCAGACCAACGAGAGGTGTTAATTGAACATGAAAAGGGATACGTGAGAATCATGGTCTCATGCACTGCCAGACTGAGACCGCCTGTAAGATTGGAGGAACAACACCTCATCTTCTGACTGGGCACCCTACGACCGGATGGCATTAATATCGACTTCCCTGGCTTACATTAAAACCCCACCCCCTTCTTCTCCCATCGTCTCTCCTTTCCCTGTCTCCTTTCCTTCTCAAATTCAATTAACACCTTTTGTTGGTCTGGATTCCTCCCCCATTGCTTGAATTCAGAGACTTTCTGGTATCTCCCGCTTCTGCCTTTTCAGATTTGTTTCTTGCTCAGGCCCGAAACGTGGGCAATGTATCTTTGTCTCCTTTAGATGCTGAATAGATCAGCTGAGTTCCTCCAGCATTTTGGTGTGCTTAATTTAATTCAAATAGGTTGGTTACAGATTGCTCTGGGGATATGGAGCAAGGAAGTTCCGAGCCAGGAAAAGAGCCCCTAGCAGAATAACTTCTGTCATAAACAGGTGATACCTACAATTTCCCCCACATGGTGAGCCCTGATTTCCATCCTGCCTTTGGGGGTAGTTTGGACAAGAGGTTTAAAAAAAAAAGGACAGCCACTTCCCACCAGGAAAGAAATGTCAGAGGGCAAATCAACCAAATCTATTTTCATAATTATACTTCCGCATGGCACTGTTTTCCATTAGAGCTGCAAAGTTATTTGACAAAAGTTATGACTTCCACAAAGGTGGAGAGCAACATATGCAGAAGATAAACCATTACTAGGGTTAAATTTTGTTGACAATTTTTTTTTCCATTGAAAACAAAATCCATCCCAATAGTTAAAAAAAAATGACAAAATTCAAGCCAGATGAATGCTACAGATTTAAATTACCAGTAAATTAAGACTAGGTGGGCCTTATTGACATTATCTTGCGTGAATCTATGTTCTATGGTGCCAGACAATTATGCATTTCCCTTTGCTTGTCAGTGGATTTGATGGGTTCTTCCTCATCCACTGTACTTCCAAAAGTATTATTCTCATTTCAAAGCTACCACAAAAAGCACTGGAAAACTATTAAAAGCTAAAACAAAAGTGAAAACTCAGATCAGTTATAATAGCCAAGTTTATCAGAAGAATGGGCTTAAGCAGATAGTCCGCTACTAGTTCCTCTATAAAATGCCAATCATTGCTTAGATATTCTTAAATATCTCAATATAATTTATATGCTAAGAATTGCAAAATCAGATTTGTACAGTTTAGCACGTAATAAATGGAAAGACTTCAACAATAAGTATATGTGAAGGATGGAGGTCAACACAATTATTAGATTGAAACATGTTAGAAGATTGTATTTAAATGCCTCTAGCCACTGAAGCAAATTTATAATTGATTTATTCATATTGAAAATATAACCAAGTAAGCAAATAGAAAATATTTTCCTCTTCATTGATCGAGCTCCGCTCATTGCCTTCCAGTGTAGTTATATTCAAGTTTCTGCTGTGAGAATGTATTTGTCATTAAACTCCCTAAATTAATATAGCTGATAGGAGCGAGGGAACAATGGTTAAATGATATTTTGCGTTGCTTCAATATTTATTCCTGAAATGCCTTCAACTATTATTGTCCAGTTTAATTCATTGCTATCATTCTATGTTAAGAGAATGCCACCACTGCAGCTTCATTGACTGACAATCAGAATGTAGAGCACGTGGCCTTTCAGGACACTGCCAGCCCCCTTTATGTTGCTTTGATATTGCAGAATGCTTCTGTTTCACAATATGAAAGGCTAATTTCAGTCAAGAACGAATTTATGTATGACACAAGTTTTGGAGGCAAAATTGAAACAATTTTTTTGAAATTTCATTCCACAAGTAAAAACTGATTATATGAATTCTATGAACTTCCAAAGCTACCAGTTGGATCCTGGGCAGATCAATATTGGGGCATGAAGCACTGAACAGTGCAGCAGCATCAATCTATATATAAGAGTTCAGCAATTTTTCAGCTGGGAAACATTTCACCCTTCATGTCCTTAACAGGGACATGCAATACCTGAACCCTTGCGAACTCAAGCATCCCATTTCTCCATTTTCCCCCTTACCTGCAAACTTCCTTTCTCATTAAAGTTTTGCAGGTTCCTGCCTAAATCAGCCTTTCCCCAATTTAAGACTTTAACTTGAGCACCAGTCCCAATTTTCTGCATGACTATTCAATGACTAATAGAGTTATGGACATGGATGGAACCCAAAATGTTCCCTCACTGTCATTTCAGGCATTTGCCCTATCTCATCCTCTAAGAGGAGGTCAAATGATAGAGGAGTTCTCTTAGACACACTTAATAAATTATATCCTGACCAAGCCTTTGTATGATGGGTGCCCCAGACCATAGTTGGGACCTTATGGTCTCTCTATAATTACTTTTATATTATCCTCACAGCAATCTGCAATTTCCCTGCTTTTCCAATTCCCATTGACTGCACTGGGCAACAATTTTTTTCCAATAGGGTTGCTTCCTGATTATGAAAGACAACTTCAAGCTGAACCCAAAGATAATTTTAGACTTGCTGTATCACGTAAGAAGTTGAAGAAGCATCAAATTAACTTTTATTGAATTCAACATGTTCAGTCCCATAATGATGCTTGCATTAGTTCAACTGACCGGAAAAGGTTTTGCCGCTGAATTTCGTTTGTGGTCAGCACCTGATTCCTCTTATGTCAGTTTCGAACAATAGTCGGCCGGTGTTGATGGATTCCAGTTGTCTTAATGCCACTTTTCCATGGTCGCAACGTCCTGGTGCAACCTTTCACCCCGTTCATCACTGACTGTGCCAGGATCTGCAGGGACGACGTCCAAGTGTGAATGCGGATAATGAATTTTCAATGGCATGCTGCACTTCATGGATTCTGAGTGGTTGAAGAAGACAAACTATGACAGGAAATCACCAAAAATAGTTGATCTAAAAAGGTTCTCAACCTTTTTCTTCCCACTCACATGCCACTTTAAGTAATCCCTATGCTATAAGTGCTCTGTGATTAGTAAGGGATGGCTTAAGGTGGGATGTGGGTGGGAAGGGAAGGTTGAGAAACACCACTCTAGACCCATTTGTTACTGAAATATTTTGCTTGAGAAAAATGGTCATTGGCCCCATTTCCTTTGGAGTTAGGAAACCGTGCACATAACGAGTCAATGAGGTACGATTAAAACAGAGGTTTTCAAATTTTTTCTTTCCACCACCCACATCCCACCTTAAGCCATCCCTTACTAATCACAGAGCACTGATGGCATAGGGAATACTTAAAATGGTATGTGAGTGGAAAGAAAAAGGTTGAGAATCACTGCCATACATGATAGGAAAGTTCTGTGATCAGCAGCTCAAAAACCGTAAGATGCCTCCAAAAGTGTTCAGGAAGCAAAGTCATCATTCTTCAGTGTAATTTGGGGGCCTGTAATACAGCTCCATCAGTAATCAATCACTTCTGATCTACCACCCCACTAGCCTCCACATCCAATAGATTATTCGCCTTCAGGTGCCACCATCAGCCAGCTCCCCACCATGACTACCAGCCCCCCCACATCTCCATCGGGCACACAAAACTCAAAACGGTCAACCAGTTTACCTATCTCGGCTACACCATTTCATCAGATGCAAGGATCGACAATGAGATAGACAACAGACTCGCCAAGGCAAATAGCGCCTTTGGAAGACTACACAAAAGACTCTGGAAAAACAACCAACTGAAAAACCTCACAAAGATAAGCGTATACAGAGCCGTTGTCATACCCACACTCCTGTTCGGCTCCGAATCATGGGTCCTCTACCGGCACCACCTACGGCTCCTAGAACACTTCCACCAGCGTTGTCTCCGCTCCATCCTCAACATCCATTGGAGCGCTTACATCCCTAACGTCGAAGTACTCGAGATGGCAGAGGTCGACGGCATCGAGTCCACGCTACTGAAGATCCAGCTGCGCTGGATGGGTCACGTCTCCAGAATGGAGGACCATCGCCTTCCCAAGATCGTGTTATATGGCGAGCTCTCCACTGGCCACCGTGACAGAGGTGCACCAAAGAAAAGGTACAAGGACTGCCTAAAGAAATCTCTTGGTGCCTGCCACATTGACCACCGCCAGTGGGCTGATAACGCCTCAAACCGTGCATCTTGGCGCCTCACAGTTTGGCGGGCAGCAACCTCCTTTGAAGAAGACTGCAGAGCCTACCTCACTGACAAAAGGCAAAGGAGGAAAAACCCAACACCCAACCCCAACCAACCAATTTTCCCCTGCAGCCGCTGCAACCGTGTCTGCCTGTCCCGCATCGGACTTGTCAGCCACAAACGAGCCTGCAGCTGATGTGGACTTTTTACCCCCTCCATAAATCTTCGTCCGCGAAGCCAAGCCAAAGAAGAATACAGCTCCATCAGTAATCAATCACTTCTGATCTACCACCCCACTAGCCTCCACATCCAATAGATTATTCGCCTTCAGGTGCCACCAGACATATCTTCCCCTCCTCTCCTCTTTCCACTTTGTATTGGGATAATTAGCTCCATGACACCCTTGACCACATTACTCCCCCCAGCACTTATCCACGTGGCTGCAAAAAATGCTATACCTGCACCTATCCCCCTCACCACCATTCAGGGCCCCAAACAGGTCTGCCAAGTGAAGCAACACTTTACCTGAGAATCTGTTGGGATAATTTACTCCATCTGGTGCTCCCGTTGTGGTTTCCTCTACATGGGAGAGACAGGACATAGACTGGGTGATGGCTTTGTTTAACACCTTCACCCTGTCTGCTGCAACAGCAAAGAGCTCCCAGTGGCCCCAGCCTCATCAATTCTATATCTTATTGCCATACTGACATATCTGCTTATGGCCTCATGTGTTGCCAGGTTGAGGCCACACATAAATTTGAGGACGAGCATCTTGATTTTCATCTTGGCACCTCATTAATATTGACTTTCAGTTTCTGATCGTCCCCTCTTTCATATCCCCCTCCCAGCATTCTCTTACCACTCTGGCCCCATTCCTCCTTTTCATTTCCTCTCTTTCCCTCCCCCAACCTCCCTATCAAAACACTAGTTAATATGGAGTTAGTTAGAGGAAATATCATTCTAATTACTCCTGATCCGTTGAAGACATAAACTGAACCCAGATGTTTGCCAAGTAGGGGGACATACTACAATAAAAACTGACATTTAAGTGGTACCTTAAGCATAAAGACCAGTAGTCTTCCACAAGGATTGGATCCGAGGCCTTGCTCCTTGTAAAATCCATCTATGACTTGGATGTAGATTTTGGAGCCAATGCCAATATGTTTGTGGGTGACACAAAAACTCACCCACAAGTAGGGTCTCAGGGAGTGCTGAGGAACCGAGGGGGAGGAGGGGGTTTTGGAGTTCATGACATAATGGTCTTTAAGAGTGGCAACATGGATGGATGATATTGTTGGAAGGCATCTGCGATTCTGGCCTTGGTTAATCAGGACATTGAATCCAGATGTATGGACATTATGCTCCAATTTGTGAAAACCTTGGTCAGACTTCAGCTGGAGTACTGCGGATTGTTCTGATCACCATGTTATAGGAACAGCATGATGGCACTGGAGAATGCAGAAGAAATTCACCAAGATGTTGGGATCGAGCAGCTCAGTTTAGAGGAAAGCCTGGAGAACTAGGTCTGTTGTCCTGGGAGCAAAGTAGATGAAGGGTAGAATACGAATGAGGTATATACAATTATAAGAGGAGTAGACAAGGTAGGCTGAAAGAAACCTTTCCCCATATCAGAGACAGATAAGACTGGAGGACATAGATTTGAGGTTTGAGATTTTGAAGGTGTTTAGGGGGGACTTTTTCATCTGGACCTGTTATGCATTGTTTTGGAGAGTGGTTAAAGGTGAGTTGCGGAGAGGATGTAAGAAATGTCTAGATAAGCATTTAAAGTGTTCAGGGACGGAAGAACGAACACACAGGCAGTGGTCTGTTGGTGACTCGAGTCAAGGAATCCATGGAGGCTGCTGGAGATCAGCTCAGGACTGGCTGAAGGGGTATCAGATATCGGAACCGAGATGCAAGAGGGTGCTGAAGCAACCTGATCGTGTCAGGTATGTCCATCCAGCTTGGATTTCTGATGATTTGCGGAGGCTGTGGGAATGTTGGAGGGGAAGCCATGGACCTTTGGTGAGTCTGGGGGGACTCTCTTTTGCTTCTCTTTCTCTGGCTGTAAGGGGAACTGAGCAATTTTTGCTAATGGCGAATCTTTGTCTACCTTGTGGCAGACTGAAGGAAATTTTGTGTCATATCACATTTTCTGTTTTATTACATGACTATAAAATGATCTTGAAAAAGTTTCTTCCTTGCTGTTATCAGACTCATGAATGGACCTACTTCACCTCAGTAAAATGACATTTTCCTTGTGTTATTTTAACAGATAATTTTTTCCGTAAAATACCATTCTCTCCACTTTTGTTTTGCAGTACCTGCTATTTTACTCAAGGGTAGAATGAGTTCTCGGAATAGTATGCAATATAGTGTTTTTCACTGTATTATGGTACATGTGACAATATCATATTTATTGACATGAACATATATCATAACATCTGTTGTTTTGCCACAGCAGTATTCAAATTTTAGTCCAAACACAACGCTGGAAAAACTCAGCCGGTCAAACAGTACAATTTATATAGCAAAGATAAAGATACATAACCAATGTGCCGGGTTTGAGCCCTTCATCAAGCTATGAAAAAATGTAGGCAGGTACCCAAACAAAATGATGGGAGGGGAAGGGGAAGGGGCACAGACCCACAGGCAGGAGGTAAGAGTCCCCATAGGACAAGCAGCAATTGCACCAAACTGTGCTATAATTTGATAAGCACACAGACAAAACTTCCAATAAAGCTCACCGTTTATTTAATGGTCTTGGTAACATTGATGTTTGTGCCCCCTTTATTGATCTGCTCTAAACAGTGCCCAATCATTCCAATCTTCTCTTCCATATCCAATTTCCAAATTTCTATCTTTTCAATTCCATTTTCTATTGATTAATGAGTAATATTTTGACTAAATATTGCTACTATGTTCCTTTATAATCTGCCAGACAGCATGAAGACAGTTATTTTGACATTAAATGAAAAGTCCGTTCTAAAGTAGAGTTTTTCACTCTTTATTAGAACTTTATACAATAAGAACTATGTTAAAAGCATTAAAACTATACTTAAAACAGTCCAAAATGGACAATAAAATGTTAATACATTAGTACGAACAAAAGAACAGTCAAAAGAATTATCTCAACCATCTCTATGGTTCTAAACAGTACAATAGGCAAACACAAACTGAATGTTTATTTTAAACATGCAAAGTTAGCTAATCTTGGAATTAGCTGTTACTAGGAGACATTTATGGAATTCATAAACAATATTCGCTGACTTCATATAAAATATGTTTACAAGGCATTTTAACCCTTACAGGAAGGGAGGCAGACTTGAAGAGTAGGCTAGCAGAAACTGGAGAAATCATTGTGAATGCCATCCAGTTGGAGAGCGCCCAGACAGAAAATTAAGTTGTTCCTCCAATTTTTGGGTGGTCTTGGAGTAGGGTTCTCCAAAGTAGTCGATATCGACCCCTTGGGACTATCCAAGGGGTCTAAAAATGGCAGAGGGTTAATAAATGCCAAGGGGGGTGAGGGGGTCGATTGAACTTTTGGAGTCAAAAGAATTTGTAGGGCCTGAGGCCTCGCTCCTGCCAGGAACCTAAGGTCGCCGCTTTGGCCGGGGATCCGACGTCCACACTTCTACCCGAGAGCTTGAAGCGACTTCTTCGATTCAGACGGCACCGCACCGATTTTGAGAATGGAGTTGCTTTTGGCGATGCTGAAGACTTGGACCCAGCTCTATTTGGCATCTTCCCAGCCAGAAGCAAAGGTTTTCTTTTATTTTACTATTATTATTATCGCTCATTTGTTTAATTTACAGATTTGTTACTTGGCGATTGGGATGTTGTAACAAAGTTTGGGTTGTTGCTGGGAAGCCCAGACATCATGCACATGGTATGTAGTTTCCCTCACTAATGGATGTGGAAACTGCACGTCTACTTAACTATTTATTGTACACGCATGGAGGTCTATGCGGGATCAAGGGTTCCTTGAAGGGGGGTCAATGGTCTAAAAAGTTTGGAGATCCCTGTCTTTGAGGGACAGTACATGAGACCATGGACAGACACGTCAGGATAGGAGGAGAGTGCGGAATTAAAGTGGTTTGCCACTGGGAGATCACCATCACTGATGCAGACAGAGCAAAGATGCTCAGCAAAGTGATCTCCCAGTCTGTGTCCTGTCTCTCCGATGTAGAGAAGGCCACAGCGGGAGCACCAGATACAGTAGATAATTCCCACGAATACAAAGTGAAGCGTTGCTTCACTTGAAAGGACTGATTAGGGACCTCCCCCCAACATGCTCCCGCCCCCTCCAACCATTTTGTTCGGGTGTCTGCCTACATTTTTTTCATACCTTGATGAAGGGCTCAAGCCCGAAACATTGGTTGTGTATTTCTATCTTGGGTATTTTTCGACCTCCAGCATTGTGTTTTTTAGTTCAACCACGGTGTCTGCAGACTTCCATATTTTTACCTACACATTAGCAAGGTTGAGGTGTTTCGGGGTGAATGTTATGATGAGGCTTCTCTTATTGAGAAGAAACTGTGATTGATGTTCACGTAGAGCTAATACCTTGGCCATTCAGTCCTTCTCCCATATTGCATGCCTCTAAAAATCCTGCCAACAGAAGCAACGCCATTTAAGAAGTTACTTAATCTTCTCCTCCACCATCTTCAGCCTGTACTGAGTAGTGCCAATGGCTGTGGTTAGTTTCAACGTTTGTGTTGGATATAAATGAGAGGAATCCCCGATCATAGGACGAATTGCAATGTCCATGAATCTGCAAGCAAATGAAATGGGTCGAATACATTAAAAAATGTGAGAAAATCTCATCCTCTTCAAAGTTCTACGTACCTGTTAATTATCTGTTCATTTGCTTGACATATGAATCCTTGAGTGAATATTAAAAATCTTTAAAATAACCTGCACTTCTGTCTGTAGCCTCTTACCTTGCAGTTTAACGGTCAAAAGAACAAGATCTGACAACTTGCCAAGACATTCACAGACATAGTGAGCTGTATTTAATTCTCGCCCTTGTTTATCACTTTGGCTCTCCAGCATATTTCCATTCAGTCCACCTTGAAGCCATGCCAGAAATATATGGTGGAATCTGGCACAGAACCCATGCCCTCTGGTTTTAGACACCCAACTTGAAACCATTGAGACCAGATGGTATTTGTTCAATTCAGAACAGATAGAGGTGGTTAATCTGATAGAATATTTGAGTTCAGGTCAGATCAAGTGATGTGGTGGTGGGGTAAGGGGGGGTGGGTGGTGTGATTTAAAACAATGTGTGAACCAAGTCAGGCTGATCTGCTTTGCATTACCTTGAGAGTCACCTGGTCACGTAAACATTTTAATTTAGAAATTTAGCCATACAGCAAAGTAACAGGCCCTTTTGGCCCACGAGCCCGTGCCACCCAATTGAAAGATGGGAGGAAACTTGTCGAAACCCGCACAGACATGGGGAGAATGTACAAACTCCCTTCAGACAGCACGGGATTCAAACCCCGGTCCTGATGGCTGGCGCTGTAACAGCGATGCATTAACTACTATGCTATCCGCACCGCCCCAATAATATGTGCAGCGAACAAAGCTGCTTTTCCACGAATGACTCCAGATAAGGTCAGACCATGTTGGGTACAAAAGCACTCAGGGTTTTCAGGCACAGGCTAAACAGCTAATCATGGTTGGGTTGGCAAGCAGTCTTTTAACTTGGAGTCTCTCGATTCAAACATACAACTGCAATAAAATATTTCCAATTAAACATGGTAATTATTTGCAAATTAGCTCAACGTTTATCTGAAAGTAATTGCATGCAAACCTTCGTAGTGTCTGACCAAACCTATTCACATGAGTCACCACATCTAGAGTTTGCATTTGGGACACAGCGCTTGATGTCTGGGAAGAGCTCAGGTAGAGAAATTGATTGTGACGGTCAGTGAACAGAGGTTAAGGTCCATGTACTGACAGTGATGCCAGGGTTGCAGTGAAGGTTGGTCATGGAATCAATGCCAGTTAGGAGCCTGGGGATGAAGGAGAAACAAGATTAGTGTAGGACAGAACAAACAACTTGACTGCAGATGGAGAGTTGTACCGACTGGTGGTCTGAGGGCAATTGTGTAAACAAAAAAGCTGGCTCTCTTCAAAGTTCAAAGTTCAAATTTATTGTCAGAATGCATACAACCCTGATACTCTTTTTTCCTGCAGTCCAAGCAGAATTTCTACTTATCGGTCGTGCAAAAGGCTGTACTGAAGAAAAGATGTGTATGCAAAAGAGGTACAGGAAAACAAATAAAGAAAAGCAAACAAACTGAGTGTGCAATACAGAAAAGAAACATTCAATACTAATAATCTACAAAGTAAAAGTCCATAAATAAGTCCCTGATTGAGTTTGTGGTTGAGGAGTCTGTGGGTGGAGGGAGAGCAGCTGTTCCTGAACCTGGGGGTGCGAGTCTTGGGGCACCTAGACCTCTTTCCTGATGGCAGCAGCGAGAACAGAGCATGACTTGGGTGGGGTGGATCCTGGATGATTGCTGCTCTGCGACGGTAGCGATCACCATAGATGTTTTCCCTTCAATGTTAAATGCTATGGTTGCTGTGGTCCAGATGCAGCAATTGTGGAAACAGATTTAATTGAGTTTGAATGGCAACATTGTGCTCTTAACCATCAATAGGCCACATCAAAGAATGTACAGTCGAAGGATTAAATCCAAGTCTGCCAGGTTTCGTTCATCACCCGCTTATCAAAAGAAGAAGTGCTAATATGAGAATGAATTACTTAACTCAGGGGCACCCAAAGTATGGGGAGAGGAGGGGGAAAATGTGAGCTTAAGTGATGATGCGTGGGTGATCATACCTCTCCATCCACCATGGTCTCTGTGATAATGGAAAGAGAAAATTCAAGAGGTCGTTAGAAAACGGTGTTCACGTTTATTGGCAGCTGCCCTGGGAAGCGAGGATTTGCTGAGTTGGTCAATTTCTTTCTGGTTATCAGACAAGGCCTTGCCCCAAGAGGGGAGAAAACAAGCTTGAAATATTACTAGAAATGAGTAACACTTCCTTTTGTTTGCTCTGTGATGCTGTCACAAAACACCGAATTTCATGACTTGCTCATGACAGTTCATTCTGATTTAGATTCTGATTTGTCATCGGAATTAGATTTGCTGAAGGTAAGCAGACTGCACAAAAATCATGGATGTAAACTGGCTTCAGAGATGCTCGGACCTGCTCCAACTTTACAGTTCCAATGTCTCAAACCACTTCCCCTCCACTTCAATTATGCACTTCTCTTGATCCAAGCATAACATTTTAATATGAATTCTTGACTCAAGCATATAAAAATAAGATCATCTCTGGTTTCTTGTCTTGTAGTCCTGTTGCTCAGAAGGCAAATTATTGCCAACTTTCACCTAAGTCCTCAACATCTGTCTGGTGTAAAAGATTTTGGCTCGGTGCTAACAGTTTTTGTTAAGATAGGATCTCTGAATGAATGAATAAATCGGGCTGCAGGACAAAGAGTGACAATTTGTCTGTTCGAATCCTGATTCCCCATACAAGTTTCCTGTCAAATTGGCAACTTTACTCTATTCTGAGAATTCAGCTGAAACTTTCGATCATTTGTCAGTACAAGAATCAGATTCCTCAAAGTTCAATGACCCAAAGGCACTTTGACATTTTGAGGACTATTTTTTATTTATTTTTGTAAGGCGACTTATATGAATGTTTCCAACATGAACCTGCTGCAAAGCAACACATTTTGTGATTTGTTCATGAAAATAAATTCTGATTCTGAAATTATTGTAAAGATCCTGGGTTTGTAATTGAAATTGGCAGAGAGAATAATCATTGATTAGTAAATGTTCAGCCTAATTTACATTTGAGTCTACCCCTTGGCAGTTGTAAAAATAGATTGGTAGATGAAGCAATGTT